>NC_041816.1:25059208-25366439 GCF_900964775.1 Scleropages formosus
AAGTGTCGAACCACAGTCTGCGAGCAGGAAAACCTTCCGAGATGTCGCCAAGTGACCTTCGCAGCCCTCAGCTTATTAAATAAAAGTTTCTTACTAATAACAAAAATAGCAGCCAACTCTTACAGATGGAATAGTAAGATTTCAAAACAATAAAAAAAAAAAAAAAAAAAAGTTTCTACATATATTTATTTAGCAGACATTTTTCTCCAAGTAACTTCCACTGAACTCTATGTAGTGTTACCTGCCCACACACCTTATTCACCAAGGTGACTTACACTGCTAGATACACTACTTACACTGGGTCACTCATCCATACGTCAGTGGAACATGCTCCCTCTGTCACTCACACATTATGGGGGAACCTGAACACCGTATGTCTGAGAGGAAACCAGAGCATCCGGAGGAAACCCACACAGACACAGGGAGAACATGCAAACTCCACACAGACTGAGCAAGGATTGAACCCACGTTCTCTCATACCACCCAGGCGCTGTGAGACAGCAGTGCTACCCGCTGTGCCAATTACAATTTTTTTTACCCAATTGATACAGTTCAGTCATTTTTACCTGAGCAATTTGGGGTAAATACCTTGCTCAAGAATTCTACGGGAGGAATGGGATTCGAACCTTGGTTTTTTTTAAGCCCTCATAGAAACAGATTATAAATATGTAACCATTAACTGATTTTTAAATCACTGTGACACATTGGGTTCTTCCAGGGAAGGATTTAGGACAGACTCTAGGGCTGCTTTGCATCCATGATCATAGTGCTGAAACCTCACAGCTTTCGCACTGTGGGTTCACACACAGGGGTTCGAATGCAGGTTATGAACCCAAAATTACCCAGACTGTGGGACTATATCTACGAGTGAAATCTGACAGCTCAACTTTACACACGTTTATTTAAAAAAATAAATAAAAAAAAAGGCACTATGATCTGTCTAGGATGAAGAATGTATCTAAATATGTAATGCATGTGAAAATATTTTTTATTTCATTGTTCATTTGGAGATATCACTCAGCAGTTATAAATAACCACATTTCAAGTGTAGTGTCAGGGTGGTGCAGCCATCCCATAAAGCACAAGGTATACGGCAGGGTACATACTAGACAGGATGACAGTGCACAAACACAGGTCAACGGCAAGATCAACAGGTGTCCTCCACACGGACATGTCCTCTACCTGTCCACTGTCCAATATCAGACCTGTGGACCTCAACACATTTCACATTTAGTCTTCCTTTACAGAGAAACTGGCTCTAAATATTTCCAGGACGTGACTCTGCAATAAACACTAACAGGACCAACGGGATTCCAGCATGGGACAGGAGGCAGGCTTATTAGATCCATACATATTTCGCACGAGAAGCTCTCTTCGAACATCTGTAGCTGCTATAAACCAGAGAAGTTATAATTATGATGTAGGTTAAATATTAACTAATTGAGGAACATTCAGTCACTTCCTTGGAACTCTCAGACAGGGCTACATGGCCACTTCTGCACTCCCTTCCCATGCTGTTTTTAATCATATCTATATTTATTTGTGTTTTCTCTACACTGATTGTGTGTGTTGTTGTAACCCAGTTCTGTTAAGGGGGGGGCTGACAGGACAGAGATGTGACTTTCATCCGTAAACCTGCAAAATTTGAAGATATTTGCAAGGTCTGCATAGTTTTGCCAGGTGCTGTAGATAAAAATATCAGCGACGAGCCCCACCCGTATGTTTACTGAGCCTCTCCATCCACAGCCTGCTGTCAATAGGCTCCGTTTGCTGTTCCACAAGCTGAGATGCCTGCAGATGCTCAAAGGATCTGTTCTGCCTCATGGCTGCCAGTCTCTCATATTTCACATAACATACATCATTACACCTGACACGAAAGTGATTTCCGTTTCTAGTTCCTCCTATGATTTGAAAGTGTCATCATTTTAAAAAGGTTAAGAGCTTCTTTACAATCAACTCACATTTACTCTATTTGCTAGAGAAACAATGACTACAGGAATGTGGCCTTTGACATGTTTTCTAACAGCCCCCACAACACAACGGTATGCAGCCTAACTACAAGACAACATTTTACCACACACATAGGTCAGTGGACAGCACATTGGTTACACACCCAGGAATGTCCACAGGTGAACACCCACTGCAATACCCTTACTTACACTAGTAAAATTTCCATCTGTATAAATATGCCAATCAAATAACTGATGCTGCATGAAAAAAAAGTGAGAAGAGAGAAATAAAAAAAAATTTTTTTTTTTTTTCTTCCCTTCCCATAAGGAAAACAGTTTGTGAGCCCATAGGAATTATCTGGACTTCTGCATTGCTGGCTTCAAAAAAAAATGTGTTTTTGATTCTATAAATATTGCAGTAGACAACACTGCAAGTACACATGGGAACCGTGGGCAATGCCAATATGGGACAGGAGAGAGAGAGAGAGAAATAAATAAAAATCAAACACTCTATAGCAGTTGCTAGAAAGCCATATGCCTACATGTACTGCAGATGGTTATCATTGTATTATCTATAGAATTACTGCATTGTATATCTAACAAAGATTACATTAACCTGATGCTTTTTTCAAAGCAACTTACAACTATTTACCCATTTATACAGCTGGGTAATTTCACTGGAGCAATTTTAGAGTAAGTACCTTGCTCAAGGGTACAACAGCCAGGGGTGGGATTCAAATCTGCAACCTTCTGGTCTAGGCAGCAGCTATACTACCCTACCAGCAATCCCTTATGTTTGTTTATGTGGCAAACAAAATGTATGAAAATTAACATCTTTCCCTTCCACATCCCAAAACCTGTTATTAAAAACGCCACCAAATATTTCTGCGCGAAAGCAGAGCTGCTGAACCGTGCAGTATTACCGTTGTCATAGTAACAACTATTCTGACACATCCTCCCGGAAGCGGAAGTCGGTCACATACCGTTACTGTTGTTCCTTCTTGCTCCGCGACCTTTCTTTCGCGTTTCCTCTGAATCTGGACATAAAATTAGTTCAGAAGGGTGTCAAAATGTCCCACGAAGGTGTGCGGTTTTGACGCACTGCGGTATCGTTTCCGCGTTACTCGGTCTAGGTGAACCGGTGAGGAAATCGACACAATTCCTAACTTGGACGGACCAAATTGAATTTTTTTTGCAACAAAAAAATGCGGTGGTGTTAGAAAGGAAAAAAGGGTTGGAGCGGAGTCAGTCAGCCTGTCGCTGACCAGCCGTGACCGTGTGTCAGAGTCGCTGCGGAACTGGCTGCGCGCGCGCGCACACACACAGTCGACGATTTGATTTTCAGCGTCACACAACTCGCTATCTAATCAACACTGCTGACAACGCAATGTGAGTTTCTTCAGAACGAATAATCAATCGGTTAAAATAAGAAACGTGTTCATGACACAACAATTGGAACAAGATAAGTTTCTCAACCGAACGCTCGGTCCCAGCTGCTGAGCTGACGCGTTAGCTACCCACATCTCGAACAGCAATATATGTCTCAGCAAAACGAAAAGGTAAAAAGCTACAATGAGCCCAACACTGAAAGTTCGTACGAAATATCCACTTACCTATTGCTACTTACGCCAGATATACATGGTATTTTTTCCACTTGTGCGCCAAAGGTACAAAAAACACCGCACACTCCCTCAGCGCTACCGGCCTGTCAAACTTGACTTGTAAATGGGCGGGGACTCTGTTGGTTGATGGAGCGGCTTGACCAATTGCGTTGCACGACTAAATGCTAAGAGGTGAGACTGGCCATTTAGAAACGAAGCAGAGATGACGTCACAACACAGCGAGCGGAGTTGGTTTTCCTTCGGCGTATATTGTACACGTGACTGTGCACGTCGCTCGGCTGAACAGCAAACCAGCGTTCAAACGCTCTACGAACAAATGTCAGATCAATAAATATATAAATTACTATTAAATAGTTGTTGGATAATTTTGCTGTCCTTTGCTCTCCAAACTGTAAATTTTTTTAAACTTTGCCGAGATCTACAAGCGCATTAAGTGGCACGGTGGCGCAGCGCGTAAATCAGAGTGGGACGGATCAGTTCAACTCGCTTCCAGTGTTTACAGCTTGTGCCTGGTGGTGTTTCAGGACACGTGTTGCACATCTTTATGGAGTAAAAGAATCACTCAACAGTCGGAATGGATTTTTTTTTTTTTTTCTTTTTGTGGAAACAATGTTTCTTTTCCAGTCAGTTTTAACATACGTAGAAATTAAAAATGGTAAAAGTGTTGCAGCGCAAAACGAACTACTGGTCACTTTAGATGATGCACCTCCTTCCCTTCTCTTGTATCCCACCTCCAGGTGTTGTAACTACTGTTGTAAACAGTGCAGTATTGGGCTCCTTGCATCTTCAAGCAGGGTGAGTGTGTATTCCCGTGCAATGAAGCTCCATGAAGAGGTGACTTTCATTCCCCCCATCATGGTGCAGTGCAGTTTTTGAGTTACATTTTTTTTTTTTTGTCTATTTTTAAATAAGAGAAGCAGCTCAAATTGAGGTCAGTATTCAAATTTCAATTGATCGAAGTGTCTCCTGTATCTCCTCTACTCATTTCTCCGCACTGGCTTCCTATAGCTGCCTGGATCAAATTTAAGACCCTGGTTGTAGCCTAAAAAAGCATCAACACAACTGCTCTCAGATGTCTACAAGACTTGATCATCCGCTACACCCCAACCAGATTGCTACGCTCTTCCACATCTGCCCGCTTGGTGGTCCCATGAACGAAAGGTAAAGCACGGAGATTCTCGGTTCTGGCACCGTTGTGGTAGAACGACCTCCCCCTCTCACTCAGAACTGCTGAATCTCTGTCCGCATTTAAAAAGGGTCTTAAAACTCACCTCTTCCAGACTCACTTCACCCGTCATCTCTTCAGTTCATGTAAGATGTAAATGTTCATGCTCTAACTTTAAGATCATGGCCAGACCCTTTATACAGCTACTTCTGTAACATAAATGTTTATATGCATCTCAAAAAAAAAAAAAAAAACAAAAAAACTAGGAAGGTGATCAGGAATCGTTGATATTCTCATAAAGTTTTATGCAGCTACTCGTATGATGGACATTGATGCATATGGTGAAGGAATCTACTTAATGACCTGTCTGCAACTGTCTCCTAATGTAATGTACAAATTATATTTTCTGAGATGTACATCGCTTTGGAGAAAAGCATCTGCTAAATGTAAATTTTAAGTGAATTCTCATGAGGTCTCAACTAGAGTATGAGTAACATTTTAACCATTTTGCAAACAAGTGCTACGCTTTACTAAACGGCACATAACGGACATAAAGACACTAATATGTGGCCCCTACAGAGAAGAGAAAGACGAGGATGCCTTCATTTAACCGCAGAGACTTTATTTTGCATGGCATAAGAGCCACATGATTTTATCAAAGACAAACACTTGCTACACCATTAATCCAGTATAAAGGTTTCCAGGAACATGGTGTTTTGTATAGATGCAGCAGAAAACAGGGAAGTCGGTCATCTGACAAGAACAGCCTAACAGTAAGACCTCGACAGGGGGGGGGGGGGGGGGAATCTTAGCTTGTATTAGATACCTGAACAGTATGCAATTCTGCATCATCACACTCTATACAGTACACTCCTTATTTCATAAGGACCGCTACAAACCGACCACAAAAACCAAAGTAAAAATCAAGTTCTTTTATTATATTGCACAGATGGACATTTGAGCTTCAGCATTCTGGATGCCTCTGCTCTGCAGGAAAGCATTAAAACACCTTTTACGTGTTATTTCTGCTTTGTACTCACAAATACATTTATTTATTACATTCATTATCACATGTGCTAGTATTATATGCAAGTACGGTCTCATGGTGCCATATCCCATAAGGCTGGTAGGGTGACATTCCGATTTATATCCCATATCAATCCCTCAATCCCCACCAATACAGTGAATCCACTGCATTCACTCCAAATGTTTCAAGTTCTTGAGTGTCTGTGGAACTCTAACTTTAGGGATCTTTACCTGTGAATAAGACTAGACAGAAAAACGAGGACTTTAAAATGATCAAACTCCTTTAATAGAATAAATCATTTTAGTTCAAGTTGGAACCCCAAGCGAAAATTTGTTTTAAAAAAAAAAAAAAAAGGTGAATAGGCGGTTGTCCACAGTGCGCTCAGTAAGATTCAGGCATCTACAATTTGATTGTCTATCGTCCCTCAGCCTCGGAAACAACTTTGTTCTGCTTTCAGTTAAATGTGTGCAGAATGAAAAACTACGGTAATGTGAAACATCAGCTCATATCGAACATATGTAACAAATTAAATGCTCTGTAACAAAATAAGAGGTAAAAATTTACACTGTTAAGGTTTGCTTAGAGACATTTCACATGGCCTGGCAATTGCTGGATAATAAAAACAATTCCATATGGTTCATAACAAAAAAATAAATCCAACAAACATGTTAACTCAGTTTTGAAAATATTGTTCAGCTTAAAAAGACAAAGAGCATTCTTATTCAAAATAATTCCACATTCCCATTATATAACTGATTTTACCTACATTAATTACACATATAGAAAAATATAAAATTATTGCACTCAATTTTATGCATTCTATATTTCTGCTCCACCTCCATTCAGTCAACTGCATAACCTTTTTTGGCAAAACTAGCCCAATTGTCCCATCGCAGCAGGCAGTTGGATGATACTCAGAGATGGGAGCTGTGTTTCGTGGGGCGAGGGGGTGCAGAATTGAATAGGGGCACGAGGTGCTTGTACTTGGGTGTAATGTTGATATGCACCGTGGGGCTGAAGAGGTCACGAAACACGATCCGGTGCAGCGCGGCCCTGTCCGTCTGCAGCTCCTCTATGCTCCTGTCTGTGAGCATGTTGACCGAGCCCGGTTCACGCTTGTCCAGGTTCTCTTGATACAGGGAGTCGCCTAAAGCACAAAACCAAAGAAATTCAACTTCTAAGGGCAACACGGTGTCATTATCGTGAAGTGCACTTATACACACCTAGATGGTATAGCCTCAATCATAGTGTCCTTACACGCACCGAGATGGTATAGCCTCTATGCAGTCAAGAGATGCGGTAAACACGAGATTTATGATGCCGTTACACAGTATACTGCTTTACAGTAAGCTTTTTATAAGTAGAAAGTACACTGTAAAATAACGAGAACTACAGTAAATACATAACCAGTAACAAGTGTTTATCATCAAATATATACGGTACATAATTATATGTGCTATACTTTTATACAACTGGCAACAAAGTAGGTTTGTTTACAGCAGCAACACGAACATGCGAGTAACATATTGCACTATGACATCGCCAGTCGATCAGAATTTTTCAGCTCCATTATAAGGTTATGGGACCATCGTCAAATGTGGCCAGTCACAAAGCGGCGTGACTGTACTTTAACATGGTCAACACTGTGGTTCATACAAGTCAATCTGAGTTACATTTATTCATTTAGCTGATGCTTTTCTCCAAAGTGACTTGCAGTCTTAATCTACTTAATTATTTACCCATTTATACAGCTGGGTAAAATTACTGGAACAATTCAGGCTAAGTACCTTGCTTAAGGGTATTACACTGGGAGGTGGGGGTGGGAATGGAACCTGTGACCTTCGGGTCCAAAGGCAGCAGCTCTAAGCACTACACTACCAGATGTGACACAAGGTTTAGTTACACAAGGATTTGTCAACAGTTAATCTGTAACAACACACTGAACGCTCAGGGCCACCGGGGGGTTTGAACTCACCTGGCAGCAGCATCACGTAGTTGTCGGGAGTGAAGAGGCGCACGGGCAGCCACCGCTCGCAGCCCTCCAGCGCCCTCTCTTGAGCAAACGAATGCAGTTGCTCCAACAGGGACAGGCGGCACATGCGGCTCAGCTCATAAAACTGCGGCACTGCGATCCACATCTCTTTGGCCTGGAAGCTGTGCAGGATCTCAATGGGACTGGACCACTGCAAGTTGGGGACGAGGTTTTCATTTTCCACTCATGTCAAATTAGTTTTAATACAGGCGGATATTAATGAAAGAAAAAGTCTTCCTACCCCCTTAGAAATGTAATGTATTCTTTGTACCCTGCAAAAAGTTTTCTATCTCATGACTCAAAGATGGAATTAACATTAGTTTCAGTGAAGGTTCTCAATTGTGGCTCTGATGTGATGGAATGACCACCCTGTGTTACTCAGAACTGCTGAGTCCCTCTCAACATTCAAGAAGGATCTCAAAACTCATCTCTTTCAGACTCACTTCTCTCCTAAACTATGTGCTCCATACATTTTCAGTACGTTACCCGTTCCAAAAAATCCATATCATAAAACTCCATATCAATTCTAGATGCTGCTACTCATGTAACATGCTGGCCAAAACAGTGTATTGGACTAACTGAATACAATAATAATCATTTGTCTGTATCTACATTTGTTCACCTGTTGGTGAAATACACTTATTTACCCCAATTTGTCCATTGCATTGGCGATAAGCACCTACCAAATGAAGAAATTTTCACTTCTCAGTTTTGACTTGGGGTGAGTCGGGGGGGGGGGGGAAGCATGGGACAAAATGGATTTTTCCCCTCATAATAAATAATGGAATAGGGAATATAAGGTCAATTGTGAGGAAATAACAGACTGGTGACTATACTGTATAAAGTGCTGCTTCAATGTATAGTAACTCCTTGTAACCCTTAGTTTATTAATGTGTGTTCAATGAAATTAAATATATTATGTGACATAATAGGTGTGTGATGTCCAGCTCCATATGCTGCTTTAGAGGAAATCACGTGTGCAGTAGAAACACAGTAGCACTGCAGTCAGAGCTACTGCCTTTGGACCCAAATCACAGGTTTCATTCCCAGCTCCAGCTGTAGTACAGGTACTTACCATAAACCATTGCAATAAAATTACCCAGCTGTATAAATGGGAGAAACACCTTAACATTTTAAGTTGTTTAGTTTGGAGAAAGCATCAGATGGATGGATGGATGGATGAATGAATGTCGCACTGGGTGAACCAAGTAAGTAAAATGTCAAATGAGGAGTGAGTGTAAATCCTAATCATTTACCCAGTTGGACTCATGATTTACCAGAGACGGGCCCCTGGTCACCGGTGGCCCAGTCGGTCCGCTGGGATTCGAGCCGCTCACCTTCAGGTGCACGATCTCCTTCTGGTCCTGCGCCGCGTGTGGGGTCTCCTGCAAGCAGCACATGAAGAAGGCCGTGTCGTACCGCCGGCGACGGCCGCTGCCGGTGGGGTTCGCGGGCGTGAGCCAGTTGCCCCACTCGTGCAGCGCCCAGATGTTGGGCACGCACTGCAGCTGCTCGCACATGCGGATGAAGTTGCGCGCGTCCTCTATGACCAGGGACCTCCACCGGGCGAGCACCTGTGCGTCCCACTGCGGCTGCGGCGCGGCCTCGGCGAGGGAGGCGGGCCGGCGTGCGCGCTCCCGCGGTCCCGCGTCGTCGTCGTCGTCGACGGAGGCGCGCTTCGCGGGCACCACCAGCAGCACGCCCGACTCCTCGAAGGTCTCCCGCACGGCGCAGATCCTGAGCGCCACCTCGCCGGGGACCGAGGAGGAGGAGCCCAGGCCGCGGGAGCGGTCCGTGGCGAATATGGGCGGCCTCGTGTCGGGCGGCTGCCTCACCGCCGGGAGGCCGAACTTGCCGCGAGCGCCGCGGAACGGCGCCAACACGTCGAGCCACGCGCTCGAGAAGTCGGACGCGTCGAGGACCCCCCCCGGGAAGACGTACGCGCTGGGCATGAAGCCGCTCGCTTCGCTGCGCTTCAGCAGCAGGACCCTGTAGTCGTGGTCGTGGTCGCCTCCGCCGCGCCTCTGGAGCACATTATCAGCTGCGCGCTGTTTCGTGCCTGCGACCAGAATAACGGTAGCCGCCTCCCTCCAGTGCTTCAGTGCCCCCTTCATCGTGGATTTATGACTCTGAGAGAAGCGAACCGCCGAGGAAACGCTTCTCCGCCACGGCGGCGCAAAGAGCGTCGCTGTGCGCGGGCGCCCCCTGCCGGCCTGGATGACGAACTTCGTCGCTCGGGATGAGCCGGACGATGGACCCCCGTCCTTAAAAAAAAAAAAAAAAAAGAAATTTAAATTAAACTAAAAACATACACAAAAACAGCCACACACAATGACAATAATGACAAACGACCTTGCTAACAAACATCTATAAAAACTCTAATTTCACTCTTCTTGTCAGGATTTACACACAGGATTCTCCACACAAATTCTAGTAACAAAGCGTCGCGTCTTCCTTTCTTATTTTTTTTTAACGCTGTAGTATTAACTTTTCGTTCCAACTCACTTTTCAGAAGGGTAACGTTACCTTTAGCATTCGACCGTTTTTGTGAAAAATACATTTGCCGAAATTTTATACGCAGATTTATCAAAAACACATTTTAATTAATCTGTCGTTTCGCTTAACACAAGAAGAAAAACGTCTGAAATAAAATTCGCGTCCACTTTCAAGGATCCTCGTAGTAAATGCTGTCCAGAGTATTTTTTTTCTGTTAAGTGCAATCAGAGTAAAAGTGTTGTTCTGAGGTCGGAGCGGTGGTCCCAAGTCGCGATAAATAAAAATTTATTAATACGATTTATTGACCAATCAAGTTGTGTAAAAAAACAACAGGGAAAGCTCACAAGGTCAAGGACGTGTAATAATACTCGAGCCATCCATCCAATAACTTACATTGATTCATTTAGTTGATGCTTTTCTCCAAAGCGACTTATAGTGTTAAAGTAACAATTATTTACCCATTTATACAGCTGGGTAATTTTACTGGAGTAATTTAGGGTAAGTACCTTGCTCAACGGTGGCGCAGTGGGTTGGACCACAGTCCTGCTCTCCAGTGGGTCTGGGGTTCGAGTCCCGCTTGGGGTGCCTTGCGACGGACTGGCGTCCCGTCCTGGGTGTGTCCCCTCCCTCTCCAGCCTTGCGCCCTGAGTTGCCGGGTTAGGCTCCGGTTCCCCGTGACCCCGTATGGGACAAGCGGTTCTGAAAATGTGTGTGTGTGTGTACCTTGCTCAAAAGTAGTACAGCTAAAGAGGCGATTCAAACCTGCAACCTTTGGAACAGAAGGCAGTATTTCTAACCACTATAGTACCAACTATCCCTAGAAAAAGCACATTTATCCCTTTAGCTGACTTAATTACTTTCTTAACACAGCAGTTATACAATTCAGTCTGAGTTATATTTATTCATTTAGATATTTATTCATTTCACTGATGCTTTTCTCTAAGTTAACTTGCAATCTTAATCAACTTATAATTATTTATATACGGGGGTAATATTACTGGAGCAGTTTAGGATAAGTACCTTGCTCAAGGATGCTACACTTGGAGGGGGGGGGGGGGGGGGGGGAATCAAACCAGCAACCTTTGGATCCAAGGCAGCAGCACTAACCACGCCACTACCGCATATAGCTAGTTTGCGTGAAGAAACTCACTACATATTCAGGAAAGTGCGTTTGACCACACAACCGTCCCCTCTTTTGAGATTGCAGCCGCTAATACTTGGTTTTTATTAATGAAATATTTTCACTTTCAATGAGTTATTTGTTCAACATGGAACACCATTAAGTATCCAACAATTAAATTCATACCTAAGAAAGTCTTTAAAGACTCCAACCACGAAGGGACTCGAACCCTCAATCTTCCGATCCGAAGTCGGACGCCTTATCCATTAGGCCACGTGATCTATATGATGGCTTTCTCCTGATCATGGTCACAGTGGTGCAGAGCCTATCCTGGAAGCTTTGGGGTGGAAGATACACCCTGGACAGGAGGCCAGTCCATCGCAGGGTAGCTACACGCACAGTTATAACACCATTCACACACAATTAAGAGTCACTGATCAGCCTGAAGAAGGGGGTGCGGTGGTGCGGTGGTGCAGTGGGTTGGACCACAGTCCTGCTCTCCGGTGGGTCTGGGGTTCGAGTCCCACTTGGGGTGCCTTGCGGCAGACTGGCGTCCCATCCTGGGCGTGTCCCCTTCCCCCTCCAGCGTTATGGCCTGTGTTACCAGGTAGGCTCTGGTTCCCTGCAACCCTGTATGGGACAAGCGGTTCTGAAAGTGTGTGTGATCAGCCTGAACTGCTTGTCTCTGGACTGTGGGAGGAAACCAGAGCATCCTCAGGAACCTCACACAGACATGGGGAGAACATGGAAAAAGTGCAATAATAGTGCAACTCCAGTAATAGTGTACCATGAAACACAGAGCAGCTGGTAGTGTATAGAGCTTCTGCCTTTGATACCCAAAGGTTATAGGTTCCATTCCCACCACTGGCTGTAACATGCTTGATTAAGGTACTTGCCCTAAACAGCTCCAGTGAAATTACCCACCTGTATAAATGGGTAGATACCTTAATGCTGGAAGTTGCATTGGAAAAAAGCATCAGTGAAATATATTCTGTTAGTATTATTCTATATTAGTATTGTTTCAATAATACAAATAATGTGTGAAATTAGCAAAAACTACAAGGTCCTATTACACCATGTATCCTTCACGCATGTTAATACTGTATTTCATATATCTATTAATATATATGGTTTCTGTAATACAGTCACAAGCCTCCTGATCAGAAGGGACCATTTGCCAGTAAATATGTGCTTAATGGTATTTGTATACTAAATATATAATAATATATTTTTTAATTTAACTTAATCAGATCAATTTGTGGTGTTGTGGATGTCCAGCATCACTCAGCGTACAGCTTTAGTTTAATGACATTTTTGACAATAAACAGTCACATGGAATCGGAGGCTTTTAAGAAAAGGTGTTTTTCTTTCCATTTGTTTCAAACAAGGTTAATTTTCCCTTCAATGGGAGATGTTGTGGCTCAGCAAGTAGTGCTGGTGGCTCGTAACACCTAGGCTGTAAATTCTCAAGTCATTTTGAATCTGATAACATGCATCCATTTATTTGAAGAACTGCGGGAACACTTCAATTTTTTTTTAATATTAATTTACTAATATTAAAGTAATTTTTAATTAATAATTAAATGTTGGTGTGTGTTCATTTTAAAATTATGAAGTCTACAAAACGTTTCGTTTAGAGAGCCTAACGAAGCAAATAATTTCAGGGATGTCTATTATGTGGCTTCTGGTAATTAAGATTTAGTGGTAAAATTCATTTTGAATTTAATATCAAGCTAAAAAGTTAGACTTCTGCCAGTTCCCTGTATACTGGTGTTCTTCAGCAGACATGACAGCTGGGATTATGGTGATTTTGTTGCTTGCAATGTTTATTTTTAGGTGTGACTTTGAGAATATGTATAAGCATATGCCTTTTCAAAAACGGGGGGAGGGAGAGAGACACAAACTCAGTTATGAATATTCCATGCAAATACAGTAGAAATTGTACATTAGTTACAGTGTAGCTTCTTAATCCATGTTTTCATCCTTATGTATATATGTTATAGAATAATTATAAATTAAGTCAGTTCATGGAGGACATAAACAAAATTGGTAAAATAAGCTGCTTTGTCTCTGTTACCAGTTGCATAAAGAAGGCAAATCAAAGGCCGACAACAGATTACACATTAACAATTTTAAAACAAACATATAAAATTAATTCATGAGAACAGGGAATGAAGTTGAATGAAGTTAAAATCACACGGAAAGTGCATGAGTTGTCTGAAAAGTTTGAGAGCATATGGTACAGAACATTGAGGTGTTACTGCATCTATAGACTGGTTGGAGATTTAGACCAGTTATTGTCTCATTGCCCATTTAATGTGTGTTTCTGGGCATTATTGTCGACTGACTTCATGCATGTTTCTATAATTTTTGCACTTCTGGAATTGCATTCCTCCGATATTCTTAGAAGTGTCCCCGTTTGATTCATTCAATCTTCTCGGGTGGGACGACTTCCATGAGCAACTGAAGGTGCATGGTGATCGGTCCTGTTGGCGAGAAGAGATCGAGTTAAACGCCTTTGTTTCATGGGTCGCGTGACTAAAACCCTGCAAGAAAGCAGAAATGATTGCACATGGGTCTCAACTGCAAACATATAGAGCGGTAGAGCAGTGGTGGTATAGTGGCCAGCACTGCAGTTACTAGATCCAATGATGGGTGGTTCGAATCCCACCTCCAGCTATAGTACCCTTGAGCAAGTAAGTTTGTCCTATTTATCCTAAATTTCTCAAGTAAAATTATCCCGCTCTATAAATGGGTGTATAATTATAAGTAGCTCAACATAAGTCACTTGAACCAAGTATCAGCAAAATACATAAAATTATCATCTCAAATTTGACTCCACTTCTTCGTGCTGTGGCTTCCTCGTGAAAACATCTACATTAATTTGACTTGATCCAACTATATTTTATATACAGGTATCCAATGTGGCAAACATAAGTGTTGGCATGCTTACTATTATGGTGTTAAATGGAAATTGATTGACATTTTAAAAAAGCCCAGCTGTATAAATGGATATATAACTGTAGGTATCTTAAGACCGTAAGTTGCTTTACTTGGCAGCTAAATATTGTTTTCTCTGCTGCAATTAAAGACTATGACAGTAACCAGATGACATAGTTATAATCCCACATTCTGTTTGTTTTTTTTGCTCATTTCAGCTCCAAACTGATCCCAAGCCAATGCACCCGGTTCTGCACTTACAAACAGAGGAGAAGGAACCTTTCAGAAATATGTTTTCCGTTAATCTGCTGATTATCGAAGCCGTATTTATAGGTATTATTCGCTCTGCGGGTGCCAACGGTACAGGACTGGCTCGGAACGGACTCCACCTTGTCCGGGTCAAGGTGGCAACAGGCCAAGCAGGGCAGACCATGCTTTTGTTTCCACGGCAACAAACTCCAGATCCTCACGTGCTCCCAGGCTGGAGGAGAGAGGTAATCTTTCATTCCAGTGGAGCTCTCCTGGAATTCCCATTTTGAAGCAAAATCATGTATGACTCCTCTAAGGACCTTTGCTCATATTTTTCTGCTCAGTTCTACATCTATCATCAGATCGATTTCTGTCCAGCAGTGTTTGTGTAGAACTCCTACATTAGCAGATGCTTTTCTCCAAAGCATCTTCCAACAAACTCTATGTATAGTGTTATCAGTCCACACACCTTATTCACCGCGGTGACTTACACTGCTAGATATACTACTTACAATGGGTCACTCATCCATACATCAGTGGAACACACTCTCTCCGTCACTCACACACCATGGGGGAAGCTGAACAGCATGTCTTTGGAGTGTGGGAGGAAACCAGAGCACCCAAAGACTTACACTGCTAGATACACTACTTACAATGGGTCACTCATCCATACATCAGTGGAACACACTCTCTCTATCACTCACACACCATGGGGGAAGCTGAATAGCATGTCTTTGGAGTGTGGGAGGAAACCAGAGCACCCAAAGACTTACACTGCTAGATACACTACTTACACTGGATCACTCATCCATACATCAGTGGAACATACTCTCTCCATCACCCACACACTATGGGGGAACCTGAACAGCATGTCTTTGGAGTGTGGGAGGAAACCAGAGCACCTGGAGGAAACCCACACAGACATGCAAACTCCACACAGACTAAGTGGGGATCAAACCCATCTCCTCTCGTACCACCCAGGAGCTGTGAGACAACAGCGCTACTCGCTGTGCCACCGTGCCGCCCATGTTGTGTAAGTTTGTGGCTTATGTATTGTATGTTTTTCTTTTTTCTGCTCGGAAGATCTCTAAAGCAGTTGTTTAAGAGGATACAACTGGACACCAAATCTCTGAATTGAATCCACTTTTTGGTCACATATCCATATCTTTAACTGCAATACCAGAGAAATGATACACACAGTTATTTCCTGTTGACTACTTAGTGCAGAGTAACATGTGGGACATGTGGCAGTGTGCAGTATGCTCAGTGGTAACAGCAAACACCAGGTAAAACAATATTTTCCAAATCCCCGTAATGTAACGTAAAAGTTTACATGTCTCTCTCAGGAAAAAATGCTAGTAAGGTGATCAGGAATCGTCGACATTCGGATAAAGCTTTATGCATCTACTCATCTTATGAACATTGGTCCATATGGTAGAAAGAAATTAACTGTACTTTAGAATCACACGACTGCATCCGTGTCTCTCTTTCTGCTAATGTAATGAACACACTGTATCTTCTATGAGATGTACATGGCCTTGGAGAAAAGTCTGCTAAATGAATAAATGTAAATGTATGTAAATAAATGTAAATCGGAATACTCACTCATGATTTTCCTCGTCCAGGATAATTTGCAGTGAACGAAAGGGAAGTAAAATATCATCCCACTGAAAATGAAGATGGTGCAGTAGAGATACTCCACCTCAGGCTTGTCAACAATAGGAGCGAGGACTAGATAGCAGGACACCAGGAACACCAGCACAGCAATGATAATAGGCACCTGCGGATGACGAGAAGACGGCATTCTAGCGGTGTAACCAAACAGCATTTTCTACCCTGTGAATCCAGCTAGTTCATCCGGTGCCCGCTGTGCGGCGGGTCTGGGGTTCGAGCCCTGCTTGGGGTGCCTTGCGATGGACCGGCGTCCCATCCCGGGTGTGTCCCCTCCCCCTTCGGCCCTGTGTTGCCGGGTATGGCTCCGGCTCCCCGCGACACCGCTTGGTCCAACGGTTCATTGGACAACGGCCTCGGTTGTTGACGATGGACGGATGGATGGATGCATCCAGCTACATCATAAACGCGTCCCACAAGCTCATGTTTGCTAGTCACTTTGCTGGTCCGTCCCCGTCAGAGAGGCGACACTTCCTGTTCCGTGAGCCAGTTTCCATTGCTAGGATCCAGTTTCTCGAAGTCTATATCGACCATTTTTGGTAGCATGGACTTGACTCACTTGATTGACATGGATGATTGAACTTAACTGGCACTGCCCCGGATCCTACACTTCACCTTGCAAGGGTTGAGCCCGTAACATGGATCCATATTGCTATTTTGAGCTGTACCTGACTAGTTTATGTAGGTTGCCTGGCCACCAGACTCTCGCTGGTGAACGTCGCCCCCAGGCCTGGCTCCTGAGGTGGTTCCGGGTATCCCCACTCCGAGTAAGATGCTCTTTTTTGTGTATTCATAGGGGTCTTGATGGACCATTCTCTGCCTAGATTCTACTCTCAGACCCGCTGGCCCAGGGAGACCCTAAAAGGAGCACAAAGCTCCAGAAGATGCACACCCCCCCTGCACCACACAAGCCACCTTGCCCACTGGTCCAAAACAGTGCAATGGGGGAAACAATCATAAAAAATGTATATAATCAAGCTGATCAATAAAAGAAAGGCAGTTGTCCAAATTCCTTTATTTTTAAACAGAAGTTTTCAGAGCAAATGTCAGTTCCCAGGCAGCTTTCAGGCTCGTAAAAACTGGGGTAAGGACAACTGAAGACACCAGCTGTCCAAGAAGAGGTTAAACCAACATCTTGCTTGAAAACATAGGAAGATATAAATTGGATTAAAAAAAAAAGGTATTAAGAGAAGCTCTAAAGTGACAGTGCTTTTCTCTGGTGCAGAGACCCTAACCCTCGAGCGCCAAGCTTACCTTGACCGGTCTGTTCCACTCCTTCCTGGTGAAGCGCATGACAATGAGCACCAGCACTGTGAGCCCATAAAAGACCCACTGGGCAAAGCTGAAGTAATTGATGAGCGTGTTAATGTCTGCAGGCATGATGTACAGGATGGTGAGGAAGCCCTGGAGGAGTGAGAAGAAACTGAGGGAAAGGAAATCTTCCCGTCTTCCGCAATCTCGACTCTCACTCAAAATTCTGAACCGTGAGGGGTGTGGTGTTCCAGTGTATTAGTCACAGAAATTGTTAAGCACGGTAACTGGTAACACACACACACACACACACACACACACACACACACACACACACACATTTTCAGAACCGCTTGTCCCATACGGGGTCGCGGGGAACCGGAGCCTAACCCGGCAACTCAGGGCGTAAGGCCGGAAGGGGAGGGGTCATACCCAGGACGGGACGCCAGTCCATCGCAGGGCACCCCAAGCGGGACTCAAACCCCAGACCCACTGGAGAGCAGGACCCGGTCCAACCCACTGCGCCACCGCGCCCCCTTTGTAACTGGTAACATTCCTTTGTAATGTGTTTTAAGGCTGTGCACTGTGCAGTGAAATGGAAAATCACTCCGGAGCAGGCTGTACCAGGCATCAGGTCAAGGTGGCCTGACAGAGGTCCTGCTTGCATATCAATACCATGTTTTCACAGGCAGACGTTCCTGCCTTGCCTGCGAGCAAGGTCGGTTTAAGAAAAACTGGATTGTGGGGGTTGGATGTTTCTGCCTTTGAGCAAAAGGTTTTGAGAACAGGGAAATGGAGAATTAGAGAGCAGAGAAGTGGACACACCTGTTGTAAGCTGTGTAGAATAAAAAAGGGCAACGGGGAACGATCGGGGAGACACCCAATTTCCGGGGCTCACCCATCGGCCGATGTGGTCGTGAAAAGTCGCCACGTGTCCGAATGTTTTGTACGGATGTCCTGCGATTGATCGGTTCCGGGGGGGAGAAAGAAAATTCTTCCACAGGGGATCTGCGGGGCGTTCTGGCGGAGTACTCACATTGAACATGACCGCAGGAGCTGGTGTGCAGCGCTTCAGGCTGATATATGAGAGAATTTTCACCATGTGTCCTTCCCGCCCTGCCACATAAGTGAGCCTGAAGAACAAGATGCAGAAACCAGCGAGAGGACTGTTGGATTCCAAATGTAAAAGGCATCGCCGAAATTGCTCAGTATTCAATATTAAATTCACCGCTCTCTAATTAAACGTGTTGCCCCTTAAATGACCCACCATATTTTTATTGGCAAATGATTTTTGAGATGTCACCAAATGTACGTGTATGACCACGTATGTGCAACAAACAGCAGTTGATTCTTCGTTATCTGTGCTCTCTCGGTGCCGCGGCAGGAGCCGGGCATTCCTAGTGATGTTCAGCAGAAGTTCCTTACCTGCCAGCAGTAAAGCAGCTCCCATTTGCGGCCCCAAACGTGGAAAACACCACAAAAAGTGGGACCACCCAGGACACTGGGTAGAGGACCCGATCGCCAAATGTCTACGGATCACAGAACAAGGGCATCGTGAACAGAGAGGGCAGAATGAATAAACCACAGCAGTTCATATTTATTTATAAATACATTTAATATATTTATTATCAGTGTGGTCACTCTGATCAGCAATTAACTTGATCAAAATTGCTTCCACAACAGAGATATCTCTAATAAGACCTCCATCCATTCTCAATAATCGCTTGTTGTGAGCAGGGTTGCAGTGACCCTGAGCCTGTCCTGGAAGCATTGATCACAAAGCTCAGGGGCGCAACACCCTGGACAGGGCGCCAGTCCACCACCAAGTAGACATACACACACTAAGGGCAATTTAGGGTCACCAGTCCACCTGAACTATATGATTTTTAGATCGTGGAAGGAAACCTGAGTACCCAGTGGTAACCCATGCAGACACAGGGGGGACATGTAAACTTCACACAGACTGAGTGGGAAGCGAACTCATATTCTCTTGCACCATCCAGGCGCTGTGAAGCAGCAGCACTACTTGCAGCACCACCTTGCTGCCCTCCTTATGATTTATACATAAAAATTATATTAGGTCTAAAATGATCTATGTCTGAGATTATAGACAGACATCACACATATATATATATATATATCTATAGTGGCACACAGCACCATGGGTTTGGATAGGGTGAAGAAGGACGCAGAGGTAGTGTTACACAGAATTTATTACAACGCTGGCACGAGGGAAATAATGCTCTTGGTCCAAGGACCCCGTTTCCTCCAGGACCTGTGCCTACAACCAACCATATCAGCCTGCTCAGTGCCCCCAGGCTCTCCTCCATCATTTTCCCCCTAAGTGCCCCCAGTGGTTGCACACCCACATTTAACATTATTCCCCATAATGCAACTATTTGCATTAGATGGGTTTCCCTCCTAAAAGAGTAACGCGGGTTGTTACAATGTTACAATGTATATATATATATACACAGTGTATGCTGTATTGAACTAAACAAATGTGAGATAGTGCAAATCCATCAAATGATGCCCCAATGAGTGTGTCCCTTGGGCAGTACCCTTACCACAGCCACCGCTGGGGACTGCAGTAGCTCGGTGGGGGTCATAACGGTGAAATAGGCAACGTTTACAAGGATGTAGCAGATGGTCACCAGAGGAATCCCTATAATGATTGCCAGGGGAAGGTTCCTGAAAGCAACAGAGGCAGTTAGAAAAATTTTTACAAAAAAAAAAAAAAAAAACCTTACATTTATATTTAGACATGAGTTATATGTTACTTTAGGGAAGATGAGATAAGGGATGACACTTTAAGGACTTTTGGGTTTCTTGTGGCCCATCGCAGCAGAATGGATTACCTTACCGGTATGGATTTTTAAGCTCCTCTGTGATGAAGTTCAGCTGATTCCTATTAGACAAAAATGTGTATTACACATTAACGTTGATTTGATTTCGGGTAAGAAAACGAAACATTAAAAATGCAGCGTGAAAATATGTAAATTGAACTTAAAGTGAATTTAACATGACAAAAAAAAATTTTGAAAGCGTCAAGGTGGGTTTCAGTACAGGCAGTCGCTGGATTACGAACGAGCTCCGTTCCTAAGTCTGTCTTTAAGTCGAATTTGTACATAAATTGGAACAGTCAGGTACGGTTCGTATCTAACATCACTTAGTCAAACATTTGTCTTAGTATATAGTATATAGTGTACCTTTCTATGCATAAAAACATTAAAGAAACACTTCCAGATGCACTAAAAAACAACATAATAATAATAATAATAATAATAATAATAATAATAATAAATGTCTTCTCCGTGAACCGCCACCTTATCGTGGTGGAGGGGTTTGAGTGCCTGAATGAGTCCAGGAGCTATGTTGTCTGGGGCTACATGCCCCTGGTAGGGTCTCCCATGGCAGACAGGTCCTGGATGACAGACGAGACAAAGCGCGGTTCAAAAACCCCTTATGACAAAAAAATCAAGGCGTCCGTTTACCCCGCCCGGTATGGGGTCACCGGGGCCCCACCCTGGAGCCAGGCCTGGGGGGGGGGCTCGCATGCGAGCGCCTGGTGGCCAGGTCTATGCCCACGGGGCCTGGCCGGGCTCAGCCCGAAGCCACAACGTGGAGCCGCTCTTCGGTGGGCTCACCACCTGCCGGAGAAACCGTAAGGGGCCGGTGCATTGTGATTTGGGCGGTGGTCGGGGCCGAGTGCCCGGCCGACCCAAACCTCGGGCGCCAACTCTGGTTTTTGGGACTTGGAATGTCACCTCACTGGCGGGGAAGGAGCCTGAGCTGGTGCGGGAAGTTGAGAGATACCGTCTAGATATAGTCGGGCTCACTTCCACTCACAGCTTGGGTTCTGGAACCACTCTACTCGATCGAGGGTGGACTCTCCACTATTCTGGCGTTGCCCAAGGTGAGAGGCGGCGGGCTGGTGTGGGCTTATTAATAGCCCCCCAGTTCAGCCGCCATGTGTTGGAGTCTACCCCGGTGAATGAGAGGGTCGTCTCCCTACGCCTTCGGGTCAGGGAACGGTCTCTCACTGTCGTTTGTGCTTATGCGCCTAGCGGCAGTGTAGAGTACCCGGCCTTTTTAGAGTCCCTGGGGGGCGTGCTGGAAAGCGCTCCCACTGGGGACTCTGTCGTTCTACTGGGGGACTTTAACGCCCACGTGGGCAGCGACGGTGATACCTGGAGGGGCGTGATTGGGAGGAACGGCCTCCCTGATCTGAACCCGAGCGGTGAGTTGTTATTGGATTTCTGTGCTAGTCGCGGTTTATCCATAACGAACACCATGTTCATGCATAAGGGTGTCCACCAGTGCACTTGGCACCAGGACACCCTAGGTCGGAGGTCGATGATCGACTTTGTAGTCGTTTCTTCTGACCTTCGGCCATATGTTTTGGACACTCGGGTGAAGAGAGGGGCTGAGCTGTCAACTGATCACCACCTGGTGGTGAGTTGGATTCGATGGCGGGGGAAAAAGCTGGACAGACCTGGCAGGCCCAAACGCATAGTGAGGGTCTGTTGGGAACGTTTGGCGGAGGCCCCTGTCAGAGAGGTCTTCAACTCCCACCTCCGACAGAGTTTCAACCAGGTCCCGAGGGAGGTGGGGGACATTGAGTCCGAATGGACTATGTTCCGCTCCTCCATTGTCGGTGCGGCGGTTCGGAGCTGCGGCCATAAGGTCTCCGGTGCCTGTCGCGGCGGCAATCCCCGAACACGGTGGTGGACACCGGAAGTAAGGGATGCCGTCAAGCTGAAGAAGGAGTTCTATCGGGCCTGGCTGGCTCATGGGACTCCTGAAGCAGCTGACAGGTACCGACGGGCCAAACGGAGCGCGGCTCTGGCAGTCGCCGCGGCAAAAACTCGGGCTTGGGAGGAGTTCGGTGAGGCCATGGAGGAAGACTTTCGGTCGGCCTCAAAGAGATTCTGGCAAACCGTCCGGCGACTCAGAGGGGGGAAGCGGTGTTCCACGAACACTGTTTACAGTGGAAGTGGTGCGCTGCTGACCTCAGCTGAGGATGTTCTCGGGCGGTGGAAGGAGTACTTTGAGGATCTCCTCAATCCCTCCGACACGCCTTCCGTAGAGGAAGCTGAGGCTGGGGACTTGGAGGGGGACTCGTCCATTACCCTGGCTGAAGTTGCTGAGGTAGTCAAAAAACTCCTCGGTGGCAAGGCTCCGGGGGTGGATGAGATCCGCCCCGAGTTTCTCAAGTCTCTGGATGTTGTGGGGCTGTCTTGGCTGACACGCCTCTGCAGCATCGCGTGGAGTTCGGGAACGGTGCCTCTGGACTGGCAGACCGGGGTGGTGGTCCCTCTTTTTAAGAAGGGGGACCGGAGATTGTGTTCCAACTACAGGGGGATCACACTCCTTAGCCTCCCTGGGAAAGTCTATGCCAGGGTACTGGAAAGGAGAATCCGACCGATAGTCGAACCTCGGATTCAGGAGGAGCAATGCGGTTTTCGCCCTGGCCGTGGAACACTGGACCAGCTCTATACCCTCACTAGGGTGTTGGAGGGTTCGTGGGAGTTTGCCCAACCAGTCCATATGTGTTTTGTGGACCTGGAGAAGGCATTCGACCATGTCCCTTGTGGCATCCTGTGGGGGGTGCTTCGGGATTATGGGGTTCGGGGCTCGTTGCTACGGGCTGTTCGTTCCCTGTATGACCGGAGCAGGAGCTTGGTTCGCATTGCCGGCAGTAAGTCAGACCTGTTCCCGGTGCATGTTGGACTCCGCCAGGGCTGCCCTTTGTCACCGATTCTGTTCATTATTTTTATGGACAGAATTTCTAGGCACAGTCAGGGAACGGAGGGTGTCTGTTTTGGTGGCCGCGAGATCTCGTCTCTGCTTTTTGCGGACGATGTGGTCCTGTTGGCTTCATCAAGTCAAGACTTGCAGCGTGCACTGGGGAGGTTTGCAGCCGTGTGCGAAGCGGCGGGGATGAGAATCAGCACCTCCAAATCCGAGGCCATGGTTCTCAGTCGGAAAAAGGTGGATTGCTCCCTCCGGGTTAGGGGGGAGTTGCTCCCTCAAGTGGAGGAGTTTAAGTATCTTGGGGTCTTGTTCACGAGTGAGGGAAAAATGGAGCGGCAGGTCGACAGACGGATCGGTGCGGCGTCTGCAGTAATGCGGTCATTGTACCGGTCTGTTGTGGTGAAGAGGGAGCTGAGTCGTAAGGCGAAGCTCTCAATTTACCGGTCGATCTACGTTCCTACCCTCACCTATGGTCATGAACTCTGGATCATGACCGAAAGAATGAGATCGCGGATACAAGCGGCAGAAATGAGTTTCCTCCGCAGAGTGGCTGGGCGCACCCTTAGGGATAGGGTGAGGAGCTCAGTCACCCGGGAGGAGCTCGGAGTAGAGCCGCTGCTCCTCCGCATCGAGAGGAGCCAGTTGAGGTGGCTCGGGCATCTGTTCCGGATGCCTCCTGGACGCCTCCCTGGGGAGGTGCTCCGGGCTTGTCCCACTGGGAGGAGGCCTCGGGGCAGACCCAGGACACGTTGGAGAGACTATGTCTCCCGGCTGGCCTGGGAACGCCTTGGGGTTCCCCCAGAGGAACTGGAGGAGGTGTGCGGGGAGAGGGAGGTCTGGAGTACTCTGCTCGGACTGCTGCCCCCGCGACCCGGCCCCGGATAAAAGCGGAGGAAGATGGATGGATGGATGGATGGATAATAAATGTTACTACAGTATTTATAATAGAGAGAGACTTCAGGACAGAGCCTTTTACACGCTCCATTATTTTCACTTTGTCCTTTAAAATTGTGCCGATCGTTGACCGACTGTAGCCTCGCACTTTTCCAATGTTCGTTGGCATTTCACATTTTTCCGATTGTTTTATTATTTTCACTTTAGTTTCAATCATGCATCACCATCACTTGCATCACATTTATGCTTTGGTGCCATGGTTACGAGGGTAAAAACAAAAAAAAAAATTGAAGCCAAATACAATAACACAAGACACTTAACACAACGTGGTCTGACTGAAAGGAAGGAAGTCTTTGTCCTACCTCAGGTTCACGCCACCACGAGCCGAAGAACCACTGTAGACACGCAATGTTCTGATAGGCTTCGCAAAGTAGTGTCCGTTTGTTATTACAAACCAATGTATGTAACTTGAATTTTCAATACAATAGGCTTTACAAGGGGGGGGTTCGTAACTGCAGGTTGTACGTAAGTCGGACGTTCGTAACCCAAGGACTTCCTGTACTCTGCATTGCGACAGGTTTTACATCTACCTATTATCAAAGGTTTTACACCTAATATTTCACATGAGCTGAATGAATATCATTATATAAATTTAGTCATATGATAATGACCTTAACTGGAACAAAAACAGTAAATCCGATGAGTTTTGGTGACAAGGGTAACCCATTCATCCAGACACTCACCACCCATCATAAGCCCACAGTCCATTGTAGAATGCCAGGCCAATGTTTCCAAAAGAAGTTGAAGCTCCGTCAAAGGTATTTGTTAGATTTTTTGTTTTTCCTACAATCAGAAACAGTGGCATAAACAACTCAAGTTAGGGCATCAAAGTGCACTTGCGACTTGAAAAACAATTCCAGAAAATAATTAAATACAAATGATAACATAGAGCCAAAGCTATGACGTGGCAGCTACTTCCACACAGGACACAAAGATAAGGATACGAATCTGATATTGGGTTACCTTGCGCCAGCAGCACAATCCCAGCCAGTATGATGACGAGAATAATGAAGAGCTTTGCGGCAGTGAAGATGTTCTGTACATAGCTGGCGAGTTTCACACTGATGCAGTTCACTATTGTGATCAACACTGGGGTGGGAAGCCCATAGGGCCATTAGGAGTTATTAAATACATCTGTATGGAACCTTCAACCAGAAGACTTAAAATAAAATGAAGCCAAAAAGAGATTTTCTTACATTTTTCAAAAAAAAAAAATGAACATAATATTCATACAGGTTCGGACAGCTTCTGCAACTGATCTCCACTCGTATCATTTCTGAAATCTCAGTTCTCCAGTTCTCACTTACAGATAGAGGCAGCTGCCAGACACTTTATGACCACCAACGG
Source organism: Scleropages formosus (assembly GCF_900964775.1). Lineage (NCBI taxonomy): Eukaryota > Metazoa > Chordata > Actinopteri > Osteoglossiformes > Osteoglossidae > Scleropages > Scleropages formosus. Next base: position 25,084,789 of record NC_041816.1, read on the forward strand.
AGGAATGCAGCCTGGGTAGAAAGGAGTGCCTGCATATTCAGCGAAGCTGAGGGCGATGATAGCGAAAGAGGAGGGTTTCAGGACCATGATGGTGGTCCAGGAGTAGAGATAGGCAATGATGGGGCCAAACCCTTCCATTAAATATGGATATTCTCCTCCAGACTTGGTGATCATGGTTCCAAGTTCCGCATAACACAGGGCACCTGAAGATGAAAATATACTAAAGACAGTTATAGGCACACACACCCCACACACCCATCCACACACACGCACGCACACAAGGTTTTCCATGTAGTCCTTGAAGTTCAAGCTAAGGGCACGTTGTCCTCTTTCACTCACTCCTTTGGTTTAACAAACAGAAAGCATGACTGAGCTCTTAAAATGCTACCAAGCAAGCTTAAGAACTGTGGATAATCCTTCGTAAATCTTGACTGACTCATGCATTTAGGTTTACTTAGATGATGGAAACGATGGGAAATGCTGCGATCAGGTCGAATCACCCCCAACGCGTTGGTCACGGTATCCCCAGCATTTCCAGTCTGCTGGGCTGGTCTTGAGGAGTGTTTTAACTGACGTACTCACCCAGGGTCGCTAGGACCCCACAGGCAGCCCACACGCACAGACATGGTCCCACCGCACCCGTTGTAGCCAGAACTGCCTTTGGGGAGATGAAGATCCCAGAACCAATCATTGTTCCCACAATGAGGCAGATCCCACTGAACAACCCCACCTGGAACACAAAGGCACGGGCCCCTGTAAATTCAGTGTCCCACCAGACTCATCTTCTACAAATCAGCAGCACTAGAGAAGAAAAAGCCACATTATTACCGCATAACATTCTCATTTTGTTGAAAGCTGTGATTTTTTTCTTTTTTTTAATAAGGAAGTTTTTTGCTTCTCTTTTACATTAAATTAAGTCAAATCTATGCCACTTCTTCTAGCACATGATTGGAGCACGAGAGAGAAAGAACTGACACCAGTATTAATATCATTTCCATGGTGTGTAAGATTAAACAATCATAGGTGTGAAAAAGTAATAGCCCCCTTTGCTCAGCCTAAGGGGGAAATTATAGTCAGCAGCTTCAATATAGCCAAGCCTGTTTTAATATAATTTCCAACTACTTAAACCCTTACGAGCAAAAGTCAAGTTGGTGAAACAGTGATTCACATCATACTGCACTCAAATGGAAATGTCAAAGACCTCAGGAGCTGAAGCCTACCCACATGGACAGGGTTGAAGTCTTTTCTCAATCGAACCACAGTTAGTTATACTCATGAAATGGAGAAAGTTTTGAACTGTGGTGACTCTGGCTATCCTTCCAAAGTCTTTGGAGTGGGACAAAACTCCTTCAGCACATGTAGTTGCAGTCGTTGCAGCTAAAGGTCATTAAAAAAGTTGAGTGCGATCACTTTTTCACAATTGTGACTGCACATTTCTTCATCTTCCACACCCAAGAAATGACATTAAAAAAAGTACCAGTGTCCTTTTCCTTTCTCAGGCTCCATTCACACACTGTACTACTAGAAACAAAAAATTTAATCACATTTAATTCTGACAAGGTGCAAAAATAGAGAAAACTAAAACAGGAGCAAGTACTTTTTCGCAGCAAATACTTTTTTTCCCCATTGTCAAAAGTGTAACTTTACGACCCCATTCCAGTTAAATTGAATTTTAAATAGCAACTTTTCAAATTTGGATGTTTCAATTAGATTAATATAAAAGTAACCCATGCAAAAGTAATTTCGGAAATTTTGGAACCAAACACGCTGCATAACAACATAACGAATGAGAATTTACTTTCTTGCTACTTTAGTTTCACGTTAAGAGCTCTCGACAGTTTGCTCTGGGAAACTTTCTTGAGACATGGGGTGACCAAGTAGGAACGGATTAGCGCGGTGCAGTACTGACAGGTACAAGATGGAGACGCCACGTGGTGCCTTTTGTACCAACCCAAGGATTGGACTTGAAGGGGAGACGGGAGCAGAACCCACACGGCTAATGATCGTGAGAACCACAGAGGTCCTTGGGTGTGATTATCCACTAAGCCCCGTGCTTCTTGTCCTCGGTCCCCACTCACATCCTTGCGTAGCATGGCAGCCTTCACTTCTCCGTCACCTTGCTGGGGTTGTGACACCGTGCCGGACGACACATCGCCGTTGCAGGAGTTCTTTTTCTTCCCGATGTCTTCATCCATGGTTCTCAGCTGCTTCATACAAAAATAGAGTGTGGATCACAGCAAAATCAGCACAAGCTGTTCCCCAACTTCAAACATCTTGCTATTTCAGGTCATGCTTTATTTGCATTTAGACCACTGCGCATTTTTATTTTAATTGCACCAAATCCCCGTAGTACACCTATTTAAATAATATTTAAGTTTTTCGTATACAAATTAAAATTGCTCTTAATTCAAATTATGCCTCGCTCACAGATCTAACACTTTGCGCTGATACAGGGGGTATAAAATGGGAATATCAACCAAATAATATATGTATTTATGTAACTAATAACAAGTAAGACCACTTTTGAACACTTTGAATCTTTGGAATGTAACTGTAACGTAAATGTTTATATATACACGTCAAAAAAAAATTATTAGTCGGAAGGTGATCGGGAATCGTCGATATTTGGATAAAGTTTTATGCAGCTACTCGTGCGATGAACGTTGGTTCATATGGTGGAAAGAAAGAAATTAAGTGTACTTAAGAATCACACGTCTGCAACTATTTCTCTCTGCTAATATCATATATTATCATAAATATGTACTGTTATGTAATACAATGTACACATTGTATTTTCTATGAGATGTGCGTGACTTTGGAGAAAAGCGTCTGCTAAATGAATACATGTAAATTTAATCGTAAAAGTGCTCAGCTGTGCAAATGGGACATCAGACCGTTCAAGGAATTCTTCCAGTTCTTCGAGGGATAATGGAGTTGAAAATCTGCCTCAAGCCCTGTGCTACAAAACTTGCCATCAAGGTTAAATGATAATCTACTGGCTGGAGACACCAAGGAAGGTGTTTGCCTTCATCTCCTTATTCAAGAAGCCATTTGTTCGAATAAGAGTGTATCCGGATGTCTTTGTCCTAGAATATAAGAATCATGGAAGAATACAGAAGAAAAGAAAATCTTACTCCAGGCTATGCATTTTTGCGCATTATTCCAAGATACAAGGGGTTCTAGGATTGCATTCCCGCTTGACGCTCAATACCGGATTGAGACCGGATCACATGTTCAGTGCAGTTCTGTCTTGTTTGACATGTGTAGATAGTGCTGTTCAGCTGTCAAGTTACAAAATTTTGTCACTTTTGTTGCCCACGCGCTTGCGATCGAGGCACCTATTTGGCCTCTTTCACACTCAGCCGATTCAGTTCAAGTGTCATGTTGCTTTGCAGACTCACGTATCAAAGCGGTAAATGCAACACGTGACACATGGGAGTAACTGATTTTCTTAATATGTCTCACCTGTGTCAGTGTTGATCTAATTGTTTTTATTTATTTATTTATTTTTTTCCTGAAATGACAAGGAATTCCCTTTATTTTCCGTTTCTGTTATTTGTCTTAGGGTGGTCCAGCAGGTTTGGCCGGGGCTTGCTCTGTGGAGGGTCTGGGGTTCGGGTCCTGCTTGGGGTGCCTTGCGATGGACTGGTGTCCCATCCTGGGCGTGTCCCCTCCCCCTCTAGCCATGTGCCCTATGTTGCTGGGTTAGGCTCTCGTTCACCGTGACCCCACTTCGGACCAGTGATTTCAGACAGTGTGTGTGTGTGTGCATTATTTCTCTTACTTTGTTCATTCCTATCAGCTGTGTTTATGATCTTGATTATGATTTTACTAATAACTGTCTGGAAAGTATAATCCTGAGAAAAAAATATTTGGAATCTTGAATCAATAAGAATACTAATAATAATGAAAAAAACACTGTAAATGGAAAAAATGGCATATGCAGTTAATGAGTTTCTGATTATAGAAGTACTTACATTGTGGATACTTTACAGTATATCGCTCTCATGAGCAGTCGTGCTTTAGACAGGGGTGGTCTTGTTGGATTTGATTTCTCCGGCATCGTGTGCCTTCTGCTCTCTACTTGCTTTCCGTGAATGTAAGACTCTTCTACTAAAGAATAAACTGTTAGCACAACCTGCTGAAATACTTATAATTTTGTCTCTTCTGTACTCATTTACTGTAAAAATTTTATTTATTTACAGTACAAAAACAGTTAAGGGACACAGGACCTAATGCATCGTCTGATGGGAAAACAATTTTTAAGAATACCGTGATACTTTCCCTAACATCTTTTTTCCCATAGCCCACAATGGCAAAATCAACGCTCACACGGACGCTTTAAAAATAATATTTTAACCCGTAACTGAACTGTGTTTTTAAGGTAACTTTCATAACTTTTTATACGCACCTGCGTTTTACGATTTCGCATCTACTTTACCGGCCAGTAAAAGTGGTAAAAAAAAAAAATAGTGTCTTCCCATGAGCTGATTCCAGACCAGCAATAAACAAAAGAGAGAAGTTAATGAATTACATGGCTCTGTCACTCAAGGGTGGGGAGCTCAGTTTTATCTCTTTATTCCACTTTAGTACCACCCTTTGGTGTCTTTAACACTGCAACACCAACACTTCGCTGTGACGATGGAGAATTTTAGCTTACAGGCTTCTTACGGACGTCAGACGCGATCAATTCAGAAGCCAGGGATTGACTTCGTGCTGCAACAAGTACCATGTAACAAAAACGAGGGTAAACGTGCAAACCAGCACATTCATTCCTTACCTGTTTTGAATTGAATGGATCTTGTATTGTGTGACATACAGCGATATTAATAAATTCCACATTAAACTAAGCACAGCATTAACCTGCCACATCAATATCTTTGGTCAGAATTACCAAAACTCAACATCACTTTACAAATTACATGTGGTGTTTCTCTTTTTTCCATGAAGACCAAGCTCTTAAATTTTGTTTACCATTTAATAATAATTTTTTTTTTAATAACATTCAAATACAGAATGAAGAGATAAAGCTCTATTGGCCAAATGCGGTTGTGAATACCAGGAATTCGAAGCGGTCAATGGTCACTCAGACACATTTCACATAAAACAATGCTAAAGTAATAGAGGAAGTACAAAAAACACTATACAAGTAGAATATTTACATTTATTCATTTAGCTGATGCTTTTCTCCAAAGCGATTTACACTGTTAAGGTCACAATTATCTACCTATTTGTACAGGTGGGTAATTTCACTGGAGCAATTTAGGGACTTTGCTCAAAGGTACTACAGCCAGAGATGGGAACTGAACCTACGACCTTTGGATCCAAAGGAAACAGCTCTAACCACTGCATTACCAGCTGTCCTTAGAAAATCACATTTATCCATTTAGCTCACACTTCTGTCTAAAGAAACATGCTACTATCTACCCAGCTTGAAAATTTTACTGGAACTGTTTTAGAATAAATACCTTACTCTAGAGTAGCAGGTAAGAATCAAACCTGCAACCTTCAGGGCCAAAGGCAGCAGCACTAACCACTGCATGTTAACATTTACGACAATGTCTCTGAGCACAGCATCCTTGGCGCACCTGTGATTCGGACCCTTCGAGAGATTGTTTCACCGCTCTCTGATTGTTAACCTTCTGCCAAGTCTGAAGCCATGACCCATGCACAACAGTGACATTCCAGCCATAAAGCGCACCGTTCTCAGACGTCCTTCACCAAGACACCATCTCACTTGTCCTCGTAATGTGAGGTGCCGCAAAGATCGCTACCAGCGTTGTCACAAATTCACCAATAGAACAGCTCCTAGCTATTTACAACACTTGATCAACCGCTACACCCCAACCAGACCGCTTCGCTCATCTCCTTCTGCTCGCTTGGTGGTCCCGTGCACGAAAGGTAAAGCACGGAGGTTCTCAGTTCTGGCTCCCTTGTGGTGGAACGACCTCCCCCTCTCACTCAGAACTGCTGGAACTCTGTCTACATTCAAGAAAGGTCTGAAAACTCACCTTCTCCAGACTAACTTTGCCTAAGAAGTTCATGTATGGTGTAAATGTTCATGCACCCTAACTTGATGATCATCCTCAGATAACCCTTTACACAGCCACTACTCTTGCATTGTATGTAAATATTTGTGTACCTTAAAAAAAAAAAAATTGTAGGAAGGTGATCAGGATTCCTCTATCCTGTATTTTATGCACCTACTTGAGGGATGAACATCGGTGCATCAAGTGGAAAGAAACAAACTAGATTTACTTAAGAATCACATGTCTGCAACTATGTCTCTTTCTCCTAATGTAATGGACAGATTTGTATTTTCTATGAGATGTACATCGCTTTGGAGAAAAGCGTCTGCTAAACGAATAAATGTAAATGTAAAGTGTCTTCAGCATCTCCAGAACTACAAGGTGTGATGTGTTTCTGGACAAATAAGCAGCAGTGAGGTTCACGCGGCTTCCTGAAGACTTTTTCTTCAGGATCAGGTCTTAAAACATCATACTTGACTACCTACTGACCAAAACATCCAATAGCATCACACCTGTCAGACGTCCTTCACCAAGAGACCATCTCACTTGTTCTCGCAATGTGAACTGCTACAAAGATCGTTACCAGCATGGCTACAATTTAAGCCTTAAGATCTCGCAGACAGTCTCTCTTTGGGCTCAATATCGAAATGGTTAAAGTGGACATTATGGCACCACCTGGATTTTCAGGCATCAGTCCACTAGTAACTCAGGTACATTGTCCAGATCTGCAAGGACTCCATCCTTTGGGAAGCAGCCCGGTGCAGGACTTTTTCCACCTACCACCTCACTCGCACGAGGAAACTCAACAGTCACACAACATATGAAACCTGGATGTTGATCCATCTCACTGCTCGTAGAAATGGATGCACAGTGACGTTTCCCAATGAAAGAGACAAAGAATTTGAAACATTAACACTGAAATGGAACTGACCTGGTCTGGCATTTCTGTGGCTACAAAAAAATCAGCCCACTGCCTCTTGCTCTCATCTTCTCCAGCCACCAGACGAAGCCACTCCGATTGTGATACATGCCAGAAGAAGGGACAGGGACAATGGGCCCTTTGACAGGGACATCTGATACCTTGGACTGGTTGAACATTGACCGAATGAAGAGGTTTGGGGTGGGGGTGGGGGGGGCTTACCAGATCGGTCAGTAAGAGAAGATGTATGTCTCTCTAAAAAGACGCATGTAAAAAGTATAGCAAACATTTACAACACCTCCCAGGAGAACAGTGGCAATGTTAATGACTTTTTAATGATATTTTGTATTGATCTCATCAATCTTGCATTTTTTTGGGATACAGCACTATTCCTCTTGACTGGACAGTCAGCAATCGAAGTATTGTACACTCCCGACGTGTGGACATCCATCGGGTAAAGGAGAAGAAATGGCGCCGAAAAGTTCACTTCTACATCATACATGAAGAGAGGATATCGAGAAAGACAGTGCTGTCATGAGGCCTCATCTACGTTCATGATCGCAAAGTGTAGAAAGCAGGCAAAACACAAAATGTTTGTTCTAAAACTGTGTCTCGGAGACTCGTAGTAACCAGCGGCCAAAGAGCACGTTCAATGGACGTTGCTGTCCTTGCCGGGGACACGGTCCATGCTGGAGACCTACAGCTCAGTGACTCCATGCCTGTGACAGTATAGCCTCTTACTGTCCACACACAGACCACACTAGTTTTACCTTTGTGGGACACCTGCTGCAATGAAGGACGAATGTATTTCTTTCAACCTGTACCTGTACCCATTTAAACAATGTTTTTTTTTTAAATGTGCATTTTTTGGCACACATCTTTTTTTTATTATTATCTTGTTTGATCTTGCCATCATATTTATCACTATTAATGATAGATTATAAACATATGTTTCAAATTAATATGTAAATACATTTTAAAAGAAGGTGTAAGCTTTACACAAACTGTACTCCAAACTGAATTTACCCCCAGGGATGAATGAAGTATCTATCCATACACCACTCCATTCAATCTATCTACCTATCTATATCTATGCACCCCTCCATTCAATCTACCTATCTATATCTATCCACCCGTCCATTCTATCTATCTATCTATCTATCTACAGTATCTATACACCCCGCCATTCTATCTATCTATCCACCCGTCCATTCTATCTATCAATCTATCTATACAGCCCTACATTCTATCTATCTACAGTATCTATACACCCCGCCATTCTATCTATCTATCTGATATCTATGTGAAAAACTGCTCTTACTGTACTAGCGCGAAAGTTTTCTTTTAACTAGTTACCACTGGCATCCTTTTACTACACCAGCAGTATTTTTGCTGTAATTTCAATCAAAGGCAGCAGTGGTTTTCAGCAATAGTTAATTTTATAACGGGGAAAGACAAGTCCAATAATCTCGTCTTAAGATAATAGTGAGTGAGTGAATGAAAGTAAGTAAAGAAATAACAACTGACAGGTAGATCATTAAGGTTTTTTTCGTTATTTTGTGGCATCCTGCTTCTCATCATGTCTTCCTCACACACACACTGCATGCTGCGATCTCCGTCCGTCCAGGGTAAACCCCCACCTTTACCTTGCTCAGTCAGTGTATCCTGTTGTTCTTCGTCAAGTCGGTCGTAAAAGAACAGCAATAAATGGTGTTCAGACAGTCCCAGCAAAGTGTTTTCCCTTGTTTTCCCCCACTTACCCGACAGCTCGTCCACTTGCGGCAGGAGGAGGTGCGCGCGCGCCTCAGACAGAGGAGCTCGCGCTCGCGGGCGGCGGCGGGGACGCGCTCAGGTGTCCGGGCTGCAAAGCGCTGCGGGATGATGCGCGATTGATTAATCGTTCACTCGTTTGCATGTATGATCGAGGCGATTCTGTCAAGTACATGCATGTGTCGTGCATGTGCGCCTCGCGCCTCCTCTCTGGGTCACGTGCTCTGGCTGCCTGACAGTAGGACGGGTTGAACTTCTCGGGGTAACCTTGCTTGACTTGTAGTGCGGTAAAACCGAGTCTGTTAGGTAAGTGATCACTCGGAACGTTAATATAACTATGGTGGGGGGGGAAGTTTTAATAAGTTAATATGGTGAAAGATTTTACAAAATGGAAAATAATCTGTTCTGTTGTGTCTTACTTTTGTCCCATGTCCGTCTGTCCATGAGCAGGGTGGCACAGCGTAGCGCTCTTCTCTCACAGCACCTGGGTGCTGGGAGAGGATGTGGGTTCGATCCCCGTTTAGTGTGATGCAGCGTTTGCATGTTCTCCCCGTGTCTGCGTAGGTGTGCTCTGGTTTCCTCCCACACTCCAAAGATATGCTGTTTAGGTTCCCCCCAAGTATGTCTGTTCTACTGATATATGTATGAGTGACCCACTGTAAGTAGTGTACATAGCAGTGTAAGTCACCCTGGTGAATAAGGTGTGTGGGCTGATAACAGTACACAGAATTCATTAGTGGTCTGTACTTGTATTTCTTTTTACGTATGGAGGACCCCAGCGATGAATTTTCTTGAGCTATAATTAAATTTGATGGATTGGCAACTTTTTTTCTCACAGCTCATCACTTCTGACAAATATTTTTAATAATTTGCTCTCCCTGATTTATACTTGCAGTTCCAGTTTTACTCTGCCTTGTTGCCTTTGTTTGTATCTCTGTGTCACTGTGACCAGGTGCTGCCCGTCTTTCAAAGTCCCCTGTCCGTCTGTCTATGTGTCAGTCAGTAAGGTGGCACACTGAGTACTGCTGCTGTCTCACAGCGCCTGGGTGGTACAAGAAGATGTGGGTTCGATCCCCGCTCAGCCTATGGGGAGTTTGCGTGTTCTCCCCATGTCTGTGTGGGTTCCCTCTGGGTGCTCTGGTTTCCTCCCACACTCCAAAGGTGTGCTGTTCAGGTTCACCCACTGTGTGTGTGTGTTCCACTGATGTATGGATGAGTGACCCAGTGTAAGTAGTGTATCCAGCAATGTTAAGTCACTACAGTGAATAAGGTGTGTGGACTCATAACACTACATAGAGTTTATTGGAAGTTGCTTTGGAGAAAAGTGTCTGATAAATATGTAATTCATTCATAATAACTTGGAACTTTGTGGATGTGCTCTATACTTGTGTTACTTTTTACATATGGAGGATCCTAATGATTTTCTTGAGATAAAATTAAATTTGATCTGATTGGCAACTTTCTTCTCACAGCTGATCACTTCTGACAAATATTTATATTTTTAATAATTTGCTCTCCCTGATTTATAGTTGCAGTTCCAGTTCTACTCTGCCTTGTTGCGTTTGTTTGTATCTGTGTCACTGTGACCCAGTGCTGCCGTTGTAGCAACAAAAAATAGCCAAAAATCGAAAACTGTACATTTAAAAATATATTTTGACTTAGTCTTGAATTTATCCTCTGTTAACAGTCATTTTAGCACAACATATGGAGAACACAAATGATTACTTTGTGTGTCATTTATTGAAATATATAAATACATTTGGCATAAAATTTACATTAATATAAATACATTTGCTATACAGTTTGCTGGTGGTCATAGTTCTCGTCCCCATATTTGTGCGAGTTTCCTCTGGGTGCTCTGGTTTCCACCCACAGTCCAAAGACATGCGTTTCATGTAAAGTGGAGAATCTGAATTGCCTCTAGTGTGTGTGTGTGTGTGTGTGTTATTGCCCTGACGTGGACTCGTGTGCTGTCCAGGGTGTATCATGTCTCTAGCCCTCTGTTTCCTTGATACATTCTGAACTGTGACCCATGACTCCTTGTAAACAATAAAGGCAACAATCACGTAACTTTAATGACATCAAAGTGTCTATTTCCAGGTCTTTAAAATGGATAAGATGCATTCTGACTGTTTACTGACACCATAAAATGATTTCATAACATTGAAGTCACCATTATTATGTCCAGCATTTAAAAGAGGAGACTGCAGGGAACTCTGGGACTGAACAGTCCACACAATTAAGTGGACTGAACCGCACGCTTAGAGTAAAATTGTAGCCTGTACACAAGTGCAGACCCGTCCAACATGCAGCCTCAGGGATGATAAACACAACTTTTCATTGTTTTCCCACTGTTATCTGAGCACCATGGTACTTGGCGCTCATCTTTGATGCGAATCTGTGATCCACAAACACAGAAAGGTCAGCACACCTGATCTACGATCACCTGGTTACGCGCACACATTTTCTCAGGCATGTATGCTGTGACGCTTATTTTCGCTATATTGTTTCCGGGATTATTTTTCTCTCTTTTGTATACGTTTTAATAGTATACAAGTCTGAGTATCCAGTACTGAGTTGACACAGTGAATTCCTCAATTATTGGCACCCTTGGCTAAAATGAACAAAAAGGATAGAATAAAATGTTTTAAAATTTTTGTCAGGGATCCGTCACCAAAAACACTGCGGTATGACTGTCCCTTAGTTCACACAGAGAGTCGGCGAACGTGCGTTTGTCACGCCGAGGTTATAGACCTTGTGCCGCAAGTCTGGAACTAACCAAAAACCAAATTTACTCTGCTGCTCATGTGGTACTAAAGCCAAGATGTTTTTAATCTGTTCACTGAACTGAAATTTGCACAATGGGTCATTGTAAATCTGGCCTTGAAATGCCTAGAGGGTGATGAGGATATTAACTGGAATCTGTACTAAGGTTTACACAGTACAATACAATTTATTCTAACTCTTATATAGCGCCCTGTCCTCAAGCACAGGTGGCACACATTCTGTAACCTTTGCACTCAGAGCACCTTCACCAAGTTACAGATAAAACAAATGACAAACCATGACATGTAACACATTGCAGAAGGCATTATTATATATTAAAGTAGTAAGTACTGCTAAATAACAGGATCAACAGACAACCAATATAAAAATAAGTGATCAAAGAAACATAAAGCTGAGTGGAAAGCCATGTACTTCATGATAGTGGCCAGCTGGCAACTGAGGAAATGAAAACAAAAACTCCATATTGACGTTAAACTGTGTGAAAAGAAACCTCTGGGATCACAGTCGTCTGGCACACAAGTCAAAGTGACCTGGGACAGCAGGCTGCCCGAGTGTCCAATTGTCCAGCGATTGTTCCAGCAGCCCTCCAAAAGTGGAACTGAAATACCAGAAGCCTTCTACGTCCCGTTCAAAGGTCTGGCTCATTCTGGTGTTCTAGGTTGCTGGTGGCTCCAGGTTCCGCTATAGGACACCAGTAAAAGACAGAGTAAAAAGGGTACCTACCACAAACATGGTATCAAATGTGGGTTTATTACTAATTAACTGACTAATGAGAAAGCAGTATGTAGTATATTCAAACCAGCAGCTTCACAAAGGGTTCACTAAGGTAAGGAAATTAGTCTTAAGCCTGGATTTAAAGGTTGAGAATGAAGGGGCAGCCCTTGTACTAGCTGGCAGACCTTTCCAGAGTTTCAGTGCTCTGTTGCTTAATTGAAGTTGTTTGAAAATAGTTGCTAGATTGACATTAACACACTAATTGACATTAACACACTGAGGCTGCAGTTCTGTAGGTGCTGAAATAGCAGGTGATTTATGCAGCCGTTCTCCTTCGTTATGCAACCATATGGGTGCAAATTGCCTGTCCGTCTGTCCATTCCAGCACAGGGTCACAGTGGTCTGGAGCCTATCCCTGGATGTATTGGCCATAAAGCAGAGCATACCCTGGTTAGAAGGCTACATTAGGACACTGCAAATTTCATGTAAAAGTAAATCACTTAGTAATGTTAAAAACCTAGGAAGTGAATTATATACTTAACAGTAAAGGAGTTGCACAAATGCATGTTTTTCATTTTTGATTCTTCATAGATTTATGTTTCCTGCTTTGCTCCGTTACTCAACTGAATGTGCTATATTTTTAAGCAGAACCCCAAAGCCCCAAATATACAGAAAAATCACAGCAAACCAGCAAAAGCTAGTTGGGAATGGGTGCATATTTATAAAAGTAAACTGTATAAATGCTATATAATCAAAAGCATCTATGGAACAAATTAACTGTGAGTAAGTAAATAATGTGGGTTACTGCTGCCAGGAATGAATGTTATAAGAAAGAAGGTGCAACACTGATTTGCTTTAACACAGACAGCCGCTATATGTCAGTGTTACACCGTCAGAGTGTTGGTGAAATGCTGTTTAATGGATGGAGTCTCATTACATCAAGCTCAGTACAACCCTTGTGCTAGATAGCAAAAAATACTGTTATTGCTCCATCACTCAAAGCTCCTGGGATTCACACATTCCAGCCAAAGCTAATTATCAACACAGCTCTGAAATTATACCCATTGTTTTGGCCAAGATATGCACACAATGCGTTGAAGATAATTTCTTAACAGACATGTATCCCATGTTGTCTGGACATGTGAATCTGTGCACAGCAGTCAAGTTGAAGGTGCTGTAGTCATCTCATCGCTTCATTACAGTCCCCCTCTCGCCATCCCCTGTGTGTCATGCCAAGAGTTTGGCAATGGGTAATTTTTCTTAGATTAAAGAAATAGACTGAAGATATAGCAGAGAAAAAAATATGAAAAATTCTGAACGATGCTGCTACACCTGCCCCTGTGTAAATCCGTAGCTCTTTAGGTTTCCAGTGCAGCTGTAAGCAGAGCTCATGAGTAGAAATCCGGGCTGTTCTTTTCACCCTCATCGGACGAGTGGTTCTGCACTTGGTCTGGGTCAAACCTGAACTTGGGGCTATGGTGAAGGCCGGCCACAACCCTGCTTTGGTAGAAGCTGTAGGGCACCAGGACTGAGCTCTTGGGTGGAGTAAGAGGAGGCAGGTCCTCACACTGTCTAGACGTCCAACCAAGGGATGTCCCCTTAGTAAAATCCAGCTCTTCTGGAGGACGAATAGACCACTCTGTCCAGTCTAGGGATTGGAACAAAGCCTCCTTGATGTGCTGGTTCTCCCTGGAGGTGGAGTTCCACACAGTCTCCAGCTCACCTTCCACCTCTCTGGGGAGGGGGGGGTCATGGATTAAGGCAAATAATGTGCAAATAACAAATAGGCAAATAAGAGCAGAAACACTCGTGCAAACAGGAGGAATTGTGTCCTATTATGTCAACAGTGACAACGAACACATCCTTTGTCTTGTCAAAATAATGCTTACAAATAAGCTCTATTTATAAAGCACATTTCATACAATGACTTAGTAAGGTAAGCAGGAACAGGTAAAATATAACATAGAGAAAAAAACTACATTCAGACTTCCCATATGCAGCGAGGAAACTTATTTTCTCCCTGAAAATTTGCCCATTAAGTGGACTCTTATAAAGGACAGCTGGTAGTGTAGGGGTTAGAACTGCTGCCTTTGGAGCTGAAAGTTGCAGATGCGATCCCCACCTCTGCCTATAATACCCTTGAGCAAGGTACTTACCCTAAATAGCTCCAGTAAAATAAGCCAGCTGTATAAATAGGTAAATAATTGTAAGCTTGTTATAATTGTAGCCTTAACACTGTAAGTTGCTTTGGAGAAAAAACATCAGATAATAAAAAAAACAACTTCTTTACCATTGCTTTAATGGGAAAAATAAATAATGCCTTCCTGAACCACTAAATCCATTTTTTTTTTTCATGGAAAAACATCCAAAATTTTTGTTTTATCTTTTTGAAGCATAGAGGAAATCTAATTTAGACTTGGTTTAAAGCCCAAATGTTCAAATCACTTGAATGTACATATAACACATTTGAGTTCTCCTTTTTATGTCACGTTTTCCCCTTTTCCTTCTCATCATTCATCTATTATTTCCTCTGAGTTATTTTGTTGTTTTATTCAGCTCCTCTGGGGTGATACAGGAGGCGGTGCTGGAATCTCACACCTTCTTACTCTCTGGCTGTAATAAGTGACAATTTGCACCACGATTTGCTTCAAATGTCTCACTGGACTCACCTTTGTATAGCACCCCAGGTGAGATCCAGTGAGGACTCCCCCACCCCATTTCTCCTCTATAGACACAATTACTGAACTATTTCAATGGATTAGGTAATAATTAGCAGTGCTCCACCCCCCCCCATGTTTCCATTCTCAGGGGCAGAAACTTAAACTTTTGTTTTACCCACATCTTTTCCAACAAGATCCTGTTTTTTCAGCTCAGCCCTTATAGTGCTTTGTCACTTTTTTCCACAAATGAATCCAGTTTGTACTAGGGTCCATAATCACCTACACAGGTTGTACATTTCCACACCATTAAACTGCATAACTGACCACCTTCGATGTCCTTTGGCTCCAGCACACAGAATAGCATGTACTGATACACTGCTTTAGTGTTCCTTTTTACCAGTTTAAACTCCAACAGCTGTGCTCATGAGCTGGACACACACAGCTCTAACTTTACTTCTTGCTTATATTTATTCATTTAGCCAACAGTTTTCTCCAAAGCAACATTAAGCTACTTCACAATTATTTACTGGAGCAATAGAAGGTAAGTACCTTACTCAAGGGTACTACAGCCAAAGGGGGGGCTCAAACCTGCAACCTTCAGGATGAAAGGCTGCAGCTCTAACCATTACACTACCACCTGTCACTCAGCACTTGCTACTTACAAATGTAAATACTGAAGAACACCAAAAAAGAAGGTGGTTCCAGCTTCAGAAATAAGAGCCCCCAAAACTTGGAGGACTTCCAGACTTCAACACTTTGTGGAATCAACAAAGGTTAGTGCTTGGAAGATGGGCAAATGATAGCAAAAGTGGAGGAGACTACAGTGTAGTCTATTCAGGGGGAATGAACATTGTATTTATTGCAGGAGAAAGGGTTGGAATGCATGTGGTAAAATGATTTTAATGCAAACTGGGATAATTTAATTCAATCTGATTAATATTAATGGAGCGCTCTTCCCAGCAGAGCAACAGAGACTGGCGAACAGTAGATATAAGTAGAATAGTACCAGAAACAGGGATGGTGTATTGCTGAGCTGGACAAGTAAGCCTGACTGGCAGCTGAGGAGAGGAAAACAAAAAACTCCCAGTCATGACATAGGGGAGAAAAATAAACCTCTTGTGGGGCAGGTGCTAGTAGGATCCCATCCCTCCTGGGCATTCTACGTGTATTAGCAGAATTAAAAGAATGTTAGATTGAATGGGGTCTTCCAAAACATTGCTGCCAGCATCAGTCTCTCGTTCACCAAGGACTCGGAGTTTGGAGAGTGAAAAGATGAGTTTGAGTGGACTCTGTCAAGAATACAAAGTTAATACAGTGAAGCTTTGGTGCGTGATGTGGGGGTAAAGAAGCTTATTGGCGCTGGCATGTGATGGCAACATTGGCAGGTGGAAGCATCAGTGGTGCTCAAAGACATTTGGAAGTGAGAGTGTTGGTACCTAGCAGGGAGGAAACCAATTGGTTAACTTGTGTAAAGACAATCAATTGTGAGAAACCTTGAAGGAAAAAAGGAGACAATTTTTGACATGTGGCTGAAAATGATTCCTAAAATTAATTTGGTACTTCCAGTCTTGGGTTACTAAGGCAAATTCGCCGAGTAGTCAATTAACCGAATGAGTTGACATGCATTTTTGTAAAATACAGCCTCCAAAATGGTGAAACTGGTTGAAATTGGTTGTGTCTGCAAGAATCGTGTAGATGTTAATAACCGTGCTGAATTACGACACGGCGAAAGGCAACCCCGAACGCTATTGCAAGGAAAAAAGTCGGCGATAAATGGAAGATCGATGATGGTCACAGCCTTCGAGTCACGTTGAACAGCAGACAGAGGCAGACGGTATCATTTACATGGGCCTAATGACCACGGCAGTGGTGAACCAGAGCTGGAATTAGGGTTGTGAAAGACATAGCAAAGGAGGAATAAACCGAAGGTGTAGACCCAGTAACTGCACTGATGTTAAATAAGGGAACGTCAGTGATGAATAAACCGGTGGACCAAAGACCAAGGTGCAGATGATAAACTATTGAACTGAATAGGTAACAGGATCAAAAATAGAAGAATACATTAAATAACAGGGTATTTTTTTTTTACTGTATCAGTTCAGGCTAAGTGTCCCGCTCAAGCAGGAGGTGGGATTCAAACCTGCAGCCTTTCAGTCCAAAGATGGTAACTGAAACTAATTCCTACTGGCTGCACCTGTATGTTCATGTTAACAGGTTTTCTCCCAAAGCAGAAAAAAAAAAAAAATCACGAAAGCAAGAAAAAGCTACAGAGCAGATGATTTGCGTTTTTACCTTTTTTGGTGAAGCGCTCCGTCCAGAGCTTCCTGCTTGTCTTGCAGCAACCGCTGAAGGTGACGGATCTCTCTTTGGTAGGAAGCCGCTTTGCCCGCAAAGTCTTCCTCCTGCTCCTGCAACCGCTGGCCCATGAGCCTTAGGCTGCTTGCCGCTTCCCGTTTGTACACCTGAGATGGTTGGCCGAGGGTGGGCGCACACGCGCACACGCAGTTCCATAAACACCAGCAAGCAAGCCAGAAGGCCACCGCTAGAATATTATGGGCTACATAACACCAGAAACATGTATGGCCATGTATGGTCACTCTGAATTAAGGTCTTATGTTTTGTTTTGGAATACTGAAATAAACATCTGTCTGCAGCTGAAGATCAACTTTTTTTTCTTCTTTGAGTTGCACATCCTTTTGGAGAAAAGCATCTGCTAAATAAACAAGTATTAATGTATAGTATGACAAATTCATTCTGCCCATTGAAATCCCGCACCCAGATGAGAAACATCCCCAACTGGTGGGCAACTGGTCACGTAGTGGTTAGAGCTGCTGCCATTGGACCCAGAAGTTGCAGGTTCAAATCTCAGCTGTACTACCCTGGAACAAGGTACTTACACTAAATTGCTCCAGTAAAATTACCCAGCTGTATAAATGGGTCAATAAGTGTATATAGTTTAACACTGTAAGTCACTTTGGAGCATCAGCTAAATGTCACAAATATTGTCAGCTGTTTATTCTATAGGGGGTGCGGTGGCGCAGTGGGTTGGACCACAGTCCTACTCTCCGGTGGGTCTGGGGTTCGAGTCCCGCTTGGGGTGCCTTGTGATGGACTGGCGTCCCGTCCTGGGTGTGTCCCCTTCCCCCTCCGGCCTTACGCCCTGTGTTACCGGGTTGGCTCCGGTTCCCTGTGACCCCGTAAGGGACAAGCGGTTCTGAAAATGTGTGTGTGTGTGTGTGTGTGTGTGTTTATTCTATTTAATATTTTTTCCAAATCACCAGAAAAGTTTACAAATCAATTTTGCCACCAGTAACAATTTCAGTTCCACTGGGCAGTTATTAATAACCAGTCACGTAGTGATTGATTTCCTAGGTCAACCCGGCAAAAGTAAATCAAAGCTACTACCTGTTACTCTTCTCCTCAAATAATAGGCAATTGGTCACCTACCATCAGGTGTTTCCTTTACATGTTAAGTGGGCTTTGATTCCTTGTATCATCAGAGGACAGTCCAACATCACCGTAGTACGATCCCTCCACTGTGTCCCAATTACAGTTCCTCAGACAAGCGCATTAAAGATGCTCCTCAACTTACGATGGTTCGACTTACAATTTTTTCGACTTTACGATGGTGAGCTGGCAACAGACAATCAGTAGAAACTGCACTTCGAATTTTGAATTTTGATTTTTTTCCCGGACAAGCATTATGCGGAGCAATACTCTCTCGCGATGCAGGGCAGCAACGGTGATCCGCATCTCCCGGTCTGTTACGCAGAGGTGTGTATTATGTGTATTAAATGCATTTTCGATTTACGATATTTTCAACAGGGATTTCGCAAAACGTAACCCCATCGTTAAGTCGGGGACTGTCCGTACAGCATACGGCACGTTCCGCGGGACTCACCTTGACCTTCTCCTGAAGTTTCCCAAGCCGCATGGTGCCCTCGATGATCTCTGTAAGCACGCCTTGTTTTTCCTGCTGTAGGGTAGAGGCCTGAGACAGAGAGGGTACAGGATGGGTTATGGATCTAGGGGTAGAGGTGGTGTGAGCGGAAAGACAGGGAGAAGGGCATTAAAACCATCCGAGAAAACAAGTCAGGGCCATACATCGTGCGGCCTTGCAGAATGACGGTTAACAAGATCAGTCCTTCTCGTACACGAACTGGCTGGGTGTATGGAGGACGATGAGGGAAGATGGGATCTGTCTCACTTAGTAAAATGCATCTTACTCTTAATAACTGGCTGTAGAGATATAGTTGTTTGTGTTGCGTTGACTCAGCAGAGATGCTCCGAGTCCGTTGAGGTGAAGGATCAACTACAGGCATGAGAGCAAGACAAGGATTTGACGCTTGGTTTGTTATGCACTACAGAACCCAGAATGACATCTGATCAACATTTTGAAATATTTGTTCTCTCAAAGATGGGTTTCTTTCTGGAACAAATCAAGATCTAGGTGGCTGCAGAACTGTAAATGGTGTCCAAGTCAAACAAATTCCAGCTGTAGGTCAGGATTAGAGCCAAGTTCCCATGTGTTTCTCTTCCTTGTCGCTCTCCATTGGCTTCCTGTAGCTTCCGACAATCAAATTCAAGACTGCTTACAACCCGCAAAATCGTCAATGTATCTACTTCCTCATACCTACAGCGGGGATCAAACCAACATTCTTTCACACCACCCAGGCGCTGCGAGAAAGCAGCACTACTTGCTACCCTAAAACAAATAATAATTTCATTTAACATGAACATGGGGACAGGGGAAGGGGTGGCGCGACAGGCTTGGTCAGGTCCCGCTCTCTGACGGGTCTGGGGTTGGAGCTCTGCTTGTGGTTGTTGACATTGGTTGGTTGGTATAATATGAATATCCCATCTGATATGGAACAGCAGTTGCATGTTTTCTCTGACAAATAAAACTACAGGGATTTAATGTGCATTCTCTCCATGTGGAAGGACTAGAGCGGTAAAAGTGCGGCATCTAGAACAAGGTAGGCCCGCGGTTATAGCGTGCTCTGTTTAATCAGCACAACTGTAGCGTGGCATGGTGGTGCGGAAGGTGGGTTCGATTCCCACTCAGTCTGTGTGGAGTTTGCATGTTCTCCCTGTGTCTGTGTGGGTTTCCTCCGGGTGCTCTGGTTTCCTCCCACACTCCAAAGATATCTTGTTCATGTTCCCCCATAGTGTGAGAGTGACAGAGAGAGTGTCTGTGTGTTCCACTGATGTATGGATGAGTGACCCAGTGTAAGTAGTGTGTCTAGCAGTGTAAGTCACCACGGTGAATAAGGTGTGTGTGCTGATGACACTATACAGAGTTTGCTGCAAGTCGCTTTGGAGAAAAGCATCTGCTAAATGTAAATACAACCACACTGTCCCTTCTTCGACTGCAGGTAACGCTAAAGTTAGAGTACAGCACAAATAAATCTAGGTGAGGATGGGACTCCTTTACCATGTGCACTAGCTGGTCTCTCTCATGTATGGTTTTCTCAGCCAGTGCCACGATGCCAGCTAGGTACTGATGGGCTGTTATCTCCCGCTCCAAAGAATCTTCCACCTGCAGCTTCATCAGGGCCACCTTCTTGTCGGCTTTCCTAGGGGAGAATGTGCAGATGGTTCAGGAAGGGACAACTGCTGTGGCCATAGTGTCTTCTGTCTAGCAACAGGATGTGGTCTGATGACCATGTTCTTCTGTGTTGGGGGTCAGGCAGTTGGTATGGAAGTGCAGGAGTAGAACTAGCGGTCAGCTGTTGCAGGCAGTAAATAAACAGCAGATGGCACAACAATTAAGGACTTGAACTTCTAACAAGATTCAATCTTAAGGAGAGAAAACAGTTATATGTCCAGTTATTATATCTAACTACTGATGCATGTAAAACATCACTCAAATACTCATATTTTTACTTGCTTGCCATTGTAAAAAAAGTAACTTGAATGAATCACAAACAAAACAGTCTGTAAATAAAACAATGTTAGTATAAATAAAATGGGATCACTGGTAGATATGCCGAGTGAATTAAGAAGAAATGTGGTGCAGGCAAACGATTTTATGGAGCAGTTCAAGTCAGACGCGACGCCCAAAATTCGGGACTCGAAAATGAAATAATGAGGTTGACGGGATGTCCATCGTAACTTTAGGTCGTCGCAAGACACATATGTCATCAACCGATGACTACCTGTACACATAACTAATGTAATTGTTCAGATACTGGTTGCTGTCACATAGTGGGGAAATTTCAGTTATAGCTCCTAAAGCAACATTTCAAAACTATGAAACGTGTTGAGAAGAATTTGTTGCCATGACTGACCGCTTTTTTGATTTTTGGGAAATGTAGCGATTGAGATGGAGTACCTCTTAGCACAACGTGATGCCTTTAGCTCCGTCTCCAGACTCTTCATCTCATCCTTCAAGTTCGTAGTCTCCAGCACAAGGGCCTTCTTCTCCACCTGGAGACTCACCATTCTGCTTGCTAGGTCCTCCACTTCGGCTTTGCTGCTCTCCGTCGCCTCCTCTAGCTGTCTATAAAGTCAACAGAAGCCCGGTTGGCACCAGGGACGAGTACCATGCTGTACCATGCCTAACAGCAGTTCCTGATGGATGCACATGGGATGCAAGCTTAGGCTATGCAAATATCACATGAGGGCATTAATAGGATGATTTTCCCAAATTATTCACACTACTTTTATAACGGGGGAACACACTCACAAAAATATCACTTTTACAGCCCCGCGAACCGGAGACTAACCCGGCAAAACAGGGCGCAAAGCTGGGGGGGGACCCCCGGACGGGATGCCAGTGTGCTGCAAGGCAACCCAAGCAGGAGTCGAACCCCAGACCCACCAGAGGGCGGGACCCGAGCAAGCCCGCTGTGCCACCACACCCCCCAACAGCTATCAGTATTTGCAAAAAGAGTCTCATCAGCTATAGTTGACTGCAAATGCCATTGAGAGTAATTTATACAGTGCAATTAATAGTCTAAAAAACAGCAAATGTTTTCAATACATATTTACACTGAACAGCAATGCATTGATTAAATAATCAAAACAGCCAGTCATCATTTGATTTTCCCCTTGAAATTAACAATATGGCCTGCGTTAAAAGTTTAATTTGTCATCAGTACCGTTTCCTTCCCTGACATCACCACCTTGAAAATTGTGACCAGTTTTATAACCTTTCATAGATTACATGAAAAGTTATGTGAAATTTTTCCAGTTTACATTTACAGTGTTGTTTATGCATCATTATACATCACCATTACCAGGGAGAAGCTGCCTTTGGACCCAGAGGTCGCAGGTTTGATTCCCCCATCTGGCCGCAGTACCCTTGAGCAAGGTAATTACCCTAATCCAGTAACATTAGCCATTTAGGTAAATAATTGTAGGAAGACTAACAGTGTAAGGTGATTTGGAGAAAAGCACCAGATAAATGAATAAATATATTTACTTCCAGTTTTGTCCCTTACGTTAAACTGTACATTCAAGAGGCGTTTCTTTAAGGGTCAACATCCTTACTGATTTCTCCCATGATCTCAGACTTAATCACCCGCTGGAGGATGGGATGGAGAATGCAGACGCCCACCTTTGGAGCTTTCCGATGAGCTCGCGGTGCTCTTCCCTGCCAACGGAGCTCTCCAGCGCCGAGAGGGTCTGCTGCTGACGGCCCTGGAGGGCCTCCAGTTCCCTGCGCACCTCCTGAAGTTCCTCCTGTAGCCGCTGCCGCTCTGCCTCCAGCAGCATGAGCTCCTTGGTGACTTTAGACACTGAAATAGGAATTAAAGGGTTTGGTCACAAAAGTAAAAAAGCAGGTGACTCAGCAAACCACCAAAGAGATGCTGAATAATATCTGTATAGTTATGATGATTGTTAAAACAAAAGTGCTTGTTGAGGACTGTCTCACATCAAAAGCCAAGTACACACACACACACACACACACACACACACACACTTTCAGAACCGCTTGTCCCTTACGGGGACACGGAGCCTACCCGGCAACACAGGGCGTAAGGCCGGAGGGGGAAGGGGACACACCCAGGACGGGACGCCAGTCCGCCGCAAGGCACCCCAAGGGGGACTCGAACCCCAGACCCCCCGGAGAGCAGGACTGCGGTCCAACCCACTGCGCCACCGCACCCCCTCCCCAAAAGCCAAGTATTATGTGGATATAGTATATTATGTACTGGTTATATATTATATGCACTAAATATCAGTTATTATATGTTGTGGTGGCTGGTAGCCTAGTGCATAGAGCTCCTGCCTTTGGATCCAACAGTCACAGGTTGGAGGTTGGAGGTTGGAATCCCACCTCCTTCTATAGTACCCTTTGCAAGGTACTTACCCTAAATTACTCCAGTAAAAATTACCCAGCTGTATAAATGAGTAAACTATTGTAGGCAGCATGCCATGGTAAGTCACTTTAGAGAAGAGAGTCTGCCAAATGTGTAAATGTAAATAAATTTGCTGTGGATGTACTGTACTCTACTGCACTGTGTTGGTTAAAGAAAAACTGGGGAACAGGTGAAGGAAGTGCTGCAATACGGGGACTAAAGTGACGATACAGTCATGGGAATTGGCATCAATGTAAGGACCGATGAAGTGTACTGGCTGCAGTGGGGCAAGCAAAGTCCCAGCTCCAATGTGGTGGAGAGCATTGAGGCATCTGGAAAGAGTGGTTTGGTTACTGTTCCTTCACGGCAGTGTGACAAGGCCCATAGGGAAGGAGAAGCACAAAGTGATTCAGAAGAAACATGAATGACCGCCATGGTAGGGATGCAGGAGTAGGGAGTATGGACTAGGTGAGAACAGGCACTGGAACATAGGGTCTCTTGATAAGAGTTTAGGAGAGCACAGCTTCAGTGTATGAAGTTCTTAATCCAGGTTGTCTATAATGATCTTACAACTCCATCTGTTCAGCTGGAGAAAAGTGGATTCTCAGCCATGTTTATTAGGTCAGAAGAAAGGGACATTGAAGGACGTCTTCAAGAGCACTAAGTACGGTCTGCCATCGCTGGCACCAAGACCAGGCATCGAAGGCTTAAGAGTCTCAGTGTACCAAATGTCCACAACTGAACATGTCAAAAAGCAAGGTCCACCAGGTCTTAGTATTTGTAAGGGAAGGTGAAAGGACAGAATCGACACCCACTGCCGGTTCAGCGCTCTTGGGGGTAGAACAAGACTGTCATCTGATGGGCAAGTTAAAAAGCCAGCTGAAATTTCTGGTCACCATTACAGAGATGTCTCTTAAGACCAGACATTGTCCTGCTGGCTGAAGTTTCATCAAGGCATCTAGATGGCAATGGATTTGGAGTTGCATGTTAAAGGTAGAGCTGTTGGGTTCTGACCAACCCTGACCTGGTCAACTAGGTGAGGGTGTCTGATGTTGATAGACCCAAAGCACTCAGTGACCTTAAATCATATCACTGTGTCATATCACACATCAATGTGTTGAGGTATTTTGCAAGATGCCTGTGATACAAAAAGTGAGCAATCAGAAGGCAGAGTGAGCAATGGCCTGTTCCTAGGGTGGGTAGGTAGGGAAAGTACCTTCAAGACCAAGAATACTCTTGGTAATCATTAACATGGTTCTCAAAGTAGGGGTGGGTGCAGAAGTTACTTATGATTGGCCTACTGAACATGTCTTTGGAATAGAGGAGTGAAATCTCTTAAACACAGATCGGCAACCACAGCCTGCAGCTGTGTTGGAGCTGCGAGTCAACGGGGCGATCCGTTGCTCCGCTGTACCTTCCTGCAGGTGGCAACTGTGGCTCTCCTTGGCTTTACTCTGCTGGACCTCCAGCTGCTCCATGAGCACCTGATTTTCCTTCAACACAAGCGCGGCTTGTTCCTGCAGCCGGCGCCTGGAAAACACACGGCCACACGTGACACAGTGAAGCACACTCCTCTATGTTTTTTTCTTTTTTTAAAAAAAAAAAAAAAAAAAGAAAAGTGATTCACAGTTTTTTAGAACCATGGATGAACAACATAGAGACAAAATGAGTATATACCCATTCCTCAGATAACAAGGTTAATTCCATTCAATCATCATATCAAATAAAAGTCCTTTTGTAAGGTGGCTGATTTACCATTATTTCTTATCGAAAAACATAATCTGGTGCCGAGAAATGTCAGCTAGAATTAATTAAAATATAAAAATGAAAAGCATTTTTATGTACGACAATAGCAAAATGTTACAGTATAACACTTTATAAGTCCAGCACTCACAGAAGTAACTATTTTTTAGATCATGTTTAAATAAAAATAATAAAACATGAATGTGTTTTGGCCATAGCTCTCACTCTGTTATGAAAAATTGCCAGTTTCAATATTTTTTCCCCCCCATATTGATTCCAGTTTGCATCATTTCCTCAAGGATTAACGCAGTTTTTAATCTATCAAGAGGTTAAAACAGACAGATTCTACTCATTCCAAGGATGGCGACATGGTGGCACAGCAAGTAGCGCTGCTGTCTCACAGCACCTGGGTGGTGCAAGAGGACATGGGTTCGATCCCTGTTCAGCCTGTGTAGGGTTTGCATGTTCTCCCCGTGACTGCGTGGGTTTCCTCCAGGTGCTCTGGTTTCCTCCCACAGTCCAAAGACATGCCGTTCAGGTTCACCCATAGCGTGTGAGTGACAGAGTGTGTTCCACTGATGTATGGACGAGTGACCCATTCACACCCACTGAACGCCAGCGGTAACCTCAGGGATGGGCACAGATGTACACACGTTCTCGCTCACCACTGCTTCTGCCAGATGCCTCCTGTCCTCCCTAGCTGTTCGTGCAGCCTCTCATTCTCACGGACGACCTCCTCCGTGCGCTCCCGTAACTTCTTCATTTCCTCCTGATGGGCAGACATTGCAAAGCTCAGCTAGAAACTCCTGCAGATTGCAACAGATTTTCTGGACCTGTTGGGCAGCAGCACGGTGCAGCAGGTACCACTGGAGTCCTCCAGCTCCTGAGCTGTGGGTTCAAACAGGGATCAAAACCAGCCCCGTCTAAACAGTTATTACGTTTTCCCTGTACAGGTGGCCCCCGGCTTACGATGGTTCGTCGTATGATTTTTTTCAACTTTACGACGGTGAGCTGGCAACAGACGTTCAGTAGAAACCGTATTTCGTATTTTGAATTTTCGATTTTTTTCCCAGGCAAGTGAAATGCAGTGCGATACTGGGCAGGGGCACTGATCCGCATCTCCAAGTCTGTGCACGCGGAGGTGTGTATTAGGTGTATTAAATGCATTTTCGACTTGTTTTGGGGAACGTAGCCCCATCGTAAATCGGGGGACCACCTGTACCGGGTTTCCTCCATTTGCTCCAGTTTTCTCCAACAGACAAAACGTGACTGATGTGAGCTTATAAATCTAAATTGATCTGAACAGTGATTGTAGGTTACAGTTGACCCTCCCTGAGCCCCGATCCCCCGCGATGTGGAAAAACTGCGTGAAATTTTTGGCCACCCAAGGCGAGCAAAGCGAGCATTCAAGCATAGCAAGGAGCTTTACGTTTTGGAACCATGATTACGTGAGGTATAACACAGAAAGTTTGCGAGATTAACGTGGGACACAAGATCATTACACGGGAGGAGATGTCGTACAGGCGTCACTGAGACCGTTTTGGAGTTCCGAAGAGCGGATATCCAGTTTTTTTTTTTTTTTTTTTTGTCAAGTCTAACCTTTTTCTAAATTTTACTTTAAAAAAAGTGTATTTATGGTATTAAACGATAAAATGCATCAATATTATACAAATATTTTATGCATTTACGACTTACTAAACTTTTTACATTTTCTTTACTTGTCGTCTGCAGCGCTAAGGGGTTTCCCGCACAAGGCCGCAAAGCTCCCAAAAAATTTCCATTTCATTTGTTGCCGACCCGCGAAGAATCGAAGCCGCGATGTGGGAGGATCAACTGTATTTAGTACAGTATATATAGCAGTAACATGCCTTGGAAAAAACATCAGCTAAATGCTAAATAATAATAGCAACCTTTTCCATTTTTTTGCACAAGCAAAATTATAATGCTCTTGCCACCTCCATAAAGAATATCAGAAATTTTATCAAAAAATGAAAAAATTCCCCTCACAAGTAAAAATGGCTGATTGACCTGAAAGAAATGGAAATAGCTATTAAATACCAATGTATTTAATCAGTGTTAAAAAACTAATGGATATAACCGACATCCCATCTGCACCCAAAGATTCTGGGATAGGCTCCAGATCACAGCGACCCTGACCAGGACAAGTGGTTATTGAAACTAGATGGATGATTAAATTACCAAGCCCCAACATAAATGATAAAATACTGAAGATGTAATCAGATTTTTTCACCCTTATAATCCTCACCTAATTTCTTCTGTCCACAGCCTGCTATTCAAAATGTTGTATTCCGCTTTATACATGCAAGACAATGCCATTTTCCTCCTCCGCATCAGGAGGCAAAGAAGAATGAAAAAGCAGGATAGAGAAAGGAGAATGAGTTGGCGTGTACTGGAGGACGCTGTTAGGAGAATTTCATTAGCAACTAAGGACACAAGAAAACTGGTGACAAGGACGGGAAAAATTCATCGCATAATCATATGCAACATTTGTCAGCATCTGGTACCTTTCAGTTGGCTTGATTGTCTGTACATTTACAAAACATAATAATATAGACTAAGTTCACTGCTAGAAATTATTTACATTTTTCTGATCTTGTTTCTATGCCCATAAGAAGAAATTTGGAGGCAGGGTGGTGCAGCCAGTAGCGCTGCTGTCTCACAGCGCCTGGGAGGTACAAGAGGACGTGGGTTCGATCCCAGCTCAGTCAGTGTGGAGTTTGCATGTTCTCCCTGTGTCTCTGTGGGTTTCTTCCAGGTGCTCTGGTTTCCTCCCACAGTCCAAAGGCATGCTGTTCAGGTTCCCCCATAGTGTGTGAGTGACAAAGAGAGAGTGTGTTCCACTGATGTATGGATGAGTGACCCCATGTAAGTAGTGTATCTAGCAGTGTAAGTGTTCGGGTGCTCTGGTTTCCTCCCACAGTCCAAAGACATGCTGTTCAGGTTCACCCATAGTGTGTGAGTGACAGAGAGAGAGAGAGTTTGTTCTACTGATGTCTGGATGAGTGACCCCATGTAAGTAGTGTATCTAGCAGTGTAAGTCACCACGGTGAATAAGGTGTGTGGGCTGATAACATTGCATAGAGTTCATTGGAAGTCCCTTTGGAGGAAAGTGTCTGCTAAATAAATGTAAACTGTTCAGCACAGTACTTTTGGTGCATCAACTGACCTCACAAGTGTGCAGCAGAGAGTCCTTCTCGCTGAGCCGATCTTCATAAGCCAGAAGCAATGGGGACAAGTATTTCATATCCGTCTGGAAGAAATATTTATTGTTTCAGAAAATAAAGAAACATTTGGAAGGCAAGTAAAACAAAACTGGCAACAGCTGAGAACGATGGAGATGGAGCATAAATGGACAATGCGTAAAATTACCCATTTCAGTGCGGATGATACCAGCAAGAAAAAACGGTGTAAAAGATTTCACACCACACGGAAATGTTTACATTGTCCATCATGGTTCAATACTACATTAATCACATTGTATCCTTTTTCCCTGCAGAAATAAGTCAACTTCAAAAGTCCCCCTTATACGAACCATAACGATATATATGTACAATTAACACAAATGAATGTTATGTTGTGTAATTGGGCTTTGTTATATCCTTTCACTAATTTAACACATTATACACGTTAAATAATACTAATACAGAATAATATACAATACAGTATTATATTTTCATACTGCACTATGATTTTGTTTAAATTGTTTTCCCTCACTTTTTGGATCGCTAGGTATTTTAAAGAAAAGTAACTTGGGGGGGAATCTCGAAGAAAAAAGTTTTGTAAATAAAACGCAATTGCTACTAGACACTGACTGAGACCCAAAAAATAATAAACATGGGTGCCTTGCTGAGGTGATATCAGCCTACGATGAAACGTTATTCCTCGAAAACTACAGTATATAAGATTGACAGGACGATTACTGTCTTGATGATTACGTTCTATCTTCCAGTTCTAGTTGTCATCTGCCAGAGGTTTTTCCCTTTTTTTGTTGGGCTTTAGTAAGGTTATTTTCTCTAATTTTGAGGTTGTGAGCGCTAGGTCCACCCGTAACCACCTCTCACCTCGCCATATACATAGAATTGGCCAACCATCATGTGCTCGGGGCTGCTTTTGGTAGGAGCTGGGCTAACTTGACAGAGCTGATATCCTCAACGGAGATCACGGCCTTGTTCACAAGGTGTCGTGATCCATCATGCAAAAATACCTTTTCTGTCTCGCTAAACCCACAACAAAATCACCATGGATTCAAATTTCTGATGGTTTTGGCTGGAACTGTGCTATGGAATAATAATGTGTTAGTCACGAGATGACTTCTTGTCTACAATTTATTGACTGGTATTGAGACACGGGTCGTTTAATGACGAAGATATGTTCTGAGAAATGTGTCGTTAGGCAATTTCGTCATTGCGCAAACATCAGTGTACTTATAGAAACCTAGATGGTATAGCCTCGATCACAGATTTTACTTATACAAACCTAGACGGTATAGCCTCGATCACAGAGTGTACTTATACACGCCTAGATGGTAGAGCCTCGATACAGTCAAGAGACGCTGTAAACACAAGATTTATGATGCTGCTGCCGGCATAACACAGCATACTGTTCTACAGTAAACTTTTTTTGTAAGTAGAAAGAGTACACTGTAAAATAAGAATAAAAAGTAGAGTATAGTAAATACATTAAAAAGTAACATATGTGTTTATGGGTGTGTCCCCTCCCACTCCAGCCTTACGCCCTGTGTTGCCAGGTTAGGCTCTGGCTCCCCACATCCCCGAATGGGACAAGCAGTTCAGAAAAACGTGTGTATCATTATCAAGTATTATGTGCTGTACATAATTATATGTGCTATACTTTTATACGACTGGCAGCGCAGTAGGTTTGCTTACACGGCTACAATGTTGCTAGTTGGTAAAAATTTTTCATGTCGATTATAATGTTATGGAACCACTGTTGTATATGCGGTCAGTCGTTGAGCAAAACGTCATTAAGCGGCACATGACTGTATATATCACTTTTTATAAAATGAAATTCAACAATAACTGAGCAACAATAAGATCTTACCAACCAAGGTGGTGTCGGTCCTTTCTTTGGCAAGGCATTGATCCTTGAGCTCTGGAACGTAAGTGACAATACAAATCATACCGGATTCCGATCTGCTCCGGGAGGACAAAGAGACGGCTACGAGACACATTTCCAGATGATAGGTGAGAAGGAACAAAATACGGTATTTGATATGTACACACACTGGCATAAGGGGATAAGAACACTAATCGGAAGAACAGGTAAGGCTAAATGGTGCCTCTGTATGAATCCATCTAAACCTCCTGCACCACTGAAGTACCACTTTGAATTCATATCCAGGATTTCTGAAGGCCACATCCCCCAGGATTTGTTTCATAACAACGGCACAATAAAAAAACCACGTAGTTATGTTTTCCAGAGTGCTGGAAAAATCATAGACCAGAAACCACAGCCAACTGCTCCTTTCAAGGAACAAGTAATATGTCAATAAATAAGAATTTACTAGTATGCATCGTTCTAGATGATGAGGATAAACACATTGAACACCCACCCATCACAATCTGTTCCAAGAGAGACCACGTTGTTTAAGTATTTGTTTGCAAAATTAAATAAGTTTGCATTTATTCATTCAGCTGATACCTTTTCCCAAAGAAACTTACACTTACAGTAGAACCTCGGAACTCGAACGCTTCTGAACTCGCTTGAGTTGTTCGAGGAAAAAAATGTCTCGGAACTCGAACGAAATTTCGGAACTCGAACCGATGCACCTTTCGGGTTAAAACCTGCCAGATGCGTCTTTTTTCCCCATAAAACAAAGGGTGCTTAAGACTCGGTATGAGTCAGTCTTGCCTGAAAACTCACGGAGTGAACATCTTGCTGAATTGTGCCTTGAATTTCCATGCGTTTTTGAAGTTTTTTTATATCTTAGACTAAATAAGCCATCATGGGCCCTAAGAAGGTTACTAGTGAAAGCAATCAGCCAAAATGGAAAATAGTGAGAGCCACGATAGAGGTTAAAAACGAAATAATTGAAAAAGACGAAAGAGGTGTTTGCGTGGTTGATCTGGCTGCACGGTATGGAATGCCTAAATCTATGATTTTCACTATATTGAAAAATAAAGAGACCATCAAAGTAGCTGATGTTGCTAAAGGTAAAGATGATGTTCATGTATTTATGGGTTTTACACTTTTTATTTATGGTTTTAGCATCAGGTATGTATATATATAGGTTTAAACAGGAAATCATCTGGGGGGTCTGGAACGGATTAATCCAATTTACATTATTTCTTATGGGAAAAATTGATTCAGAACTCGAACGCCCTTCTGGAACGAATTGGTCCCCGAAGGGACTTAGAAAATTTCGGGCCTTCCTCCGCGGACGCCTGGTCCCCGAAGGGACTTAGAAAATTTCGGGCCTTCCTCCGCGGACGCCTGGTCCCCGAAGGGGCTTAGAAAATTTTAAGTTCGAGTTCCAAGGTTCCACTGTATTTAGCCATTTACACAGCTAGAAAACCTTACTAGAGCAGTTTTCAGGGTAAGTACCTTGCTCAGGACTACTACAACTAGGGAGGGATTTGAACCTGCTACCTTCACGGTCAAAGCCATCAGCTCTAACCATTATGTTAGGAGCTTCCTATGCTGAAGAACATAAAATGTCAGTTGTTTTTGAAGATACTATCGCATGATCATTGTGATCTTGAACTTCAGAGTAATAAAATCGAGCAGCTGGTAGCACAGTGGGTAGAGCGGCAACATCTGGACCCAAAAGTTACGGGTCTAAATCCCACTTCCACCTGTAGTACCCCTGAGCAAGCTACTTACCTTAAACTGCTGCAGTAAAAACTATCCAGCTGTATAAATGGGTAAATACAGAAACTGTAAGTAACTTAACATTGTAAGGTGCTTTGGAGAAAAGTATCAGATAAATGGAACGTGCACAGCACATAAGACCCTCTATACAAATAAATTAGATATATATTTTAGATTATATCTTTATTATATAGGACTAAGAGTGGGTGCGGTGGTGCAGCGGGTTTGGCCTGTGCCTGCTCTCTGGTGGGTCTGGGGTTCAAATCCCACTTGGGGTGCCTTGCAATGGACTGGCGTCCTGTCCTGGGTGTGTCCCCTCCCAGCCTTGCACCCTGTGTTGCCAGGTTAGGCTCCGGTTCGACGCAACCCTGCTCAGGACAAGCGGTGTGTGACCATTGGTCGTGTGGTGATTACAGCTACTGCCTTTGAACCCAAAGGTCACAGGTTTGATCCCTATCTCCAGCTGTAGTACCCTTCAGCAAGGTACTAACCCTAAATGGCTCCAGAAAATGACCCAGCTGTATAAACGGCTAAATAATTGTAAGCCTGTCATAACTGTAACCTTAACATTGTAAGTTGTGTTGGAGAAAAGCATCAGTAAAATTAATTAATGTAACTACATACAGTCATTGTCCAACTAACACCAGTGGGAGGTACTGAAGTGCTGCCACTTGTCCAGTAACCACATGAATGGGTGAAATGCCCTGTACCGTGTTGTACAAAACGTAGGATGTCCTCTTTAAGAGCTAATCCCTGCATTGCCATCCACTGTCCAGCATAGTTCTTAGAGCACATATTTACCTCTTCTTTGGACAGCGGGCGGAATCGCGCCTGGTATCTGCTGAGCTCCACGTTCAGGAGGCGGACGGTCATTTTGAGGCCGTCGTTCTCGTCCACCAGCTCCTGAGCCTGTTGTCTGAGATTGTGCAGTTCCACCTGTCCCCCTGTGGGGATTGCAGGCGTCAGCTGCTCGTGTCTGTTTCCTCATGCAACTCTTGTATTTGTATACAACGTTTAAATGAGCAATTGAACAATTAACAAGATTTACATTTATTCAGGACAAGCAACTTCTACCAAAGCAATGATGCCAAAAAATGCTGTTGTAACAAGTAGCACTGCTGTCTCACAGTGCCTGGGTGGTGCGAGAGGACGTGGGTTCAATCCCCACTCAGTCTGTGTGGAGTTTGCATGTTCTCCCTGTGTGCGGATTCCCTCCAGGTGCTCTGGTTTCCTCCCACAGTCAAAAGACATGCTGTTCAGGTTCCCCCATCGTGTGTTCCACTGATGTATGGATGAGTGACCCAGTGTAAGTATTGTATCCAGCAGTGTAAGTCACCACGGTGAATAAAGGGTGTGGGCTGATAACACTACATAGAGGTCATTGGAAGTCGCTTTGGAGAAAAGCGTCTGCTAAATAATAAATGTAAAAAAGGGAGTTTATGCAGTAAAGCTAAAGTACTTGTCTAGGGCTTCTCTCTCACCTGCACCGAGGTCGCTGTCCTTGACATGATGCTGCTGTTCCAGCTGCTGCCGCATGTGGCGCTGCTGCTCCTGAGCCTGCTGGAGCTGAAGGGCCTGTTCCTCGCACCTCTGGGTCAGCGCCTGGTTCTGATCCCGCAGCACCCTCACCAGCCGCTGCTGCGTGGCCTGCAGCTCCTGGTGGACCTCCTCATCCTCTGCTCGGACCACCACAGACGCGCAGGGCACAACAAGGTCAAGAAGATCCAAACCAGGCATAGCACAAGTGTGAAAAGAGGGGGGGAAACAGATCGAAATACTTACATGACGCTATGCATGAACAAATATGACAATTTTTCATGAGATTATTCAACGCATATGATTTTTATTAGCTTTATGGAACGGCTCGCTGACAGCGTTTAGATACATCTCCACCAGGGGATAAACACCTGTCAGTGCAGATCCTAACCCTAACCCCAACCCCAACCAACACCCTACTCCTGACCCCAACCCTGACCCTGACCCTAACTGTAACCCTGAGCCTAAACCTAACATGTAAAATGTAGATAGAAAATGCAGGGATCTTCCTCCAAGTGAACTAAAACTACTCACACATCTTACATCACAGTCCTAAAAAATTAAAGCAAAGCATCGAAGAGGGTGCAGAGAATACGGTAAAAGCCAAAGTGCACAGGTAATGAGAGACTGACAGGCGGTAACATCCTGCACAACTGCTTTTGTGGATGCACGACCATCACTGCATGATTAGATGGATCTGATGTTTAAACGGGAGGGTGAGGAGAAGAAAAGCCAAAATTTGTTAAAAAGCACCACGCCGATGCATCTCGACACGAGAGTCCTCGACCGCGTCCCGCACACGTTACTTGAGGTTCATTAGCTTTTAAAACTAGCATCACAAATGTCAGAGATGCATAAAATGACAGATGCCACATTCTGTAGTATCAGTTATAACTGAAATAATTTCATTTCACCGAGTGGAATAAAGGCATCAGGTTATCATCACTGCGCATCAGAGCGGAAAAACCAACCCAATGTTGGGTCTCTGGCGGAGCGCCGATCGGGCAGCGCCTTCTTTCGCAATGAGCCGCGGTTCTTATGGATGGCCTCAGAATCCACGTCATCTTTCAGATCTGAGAGGTCAAACACACAGCGCCTGGCCATTAGCTGCTTATTTTTTGCTAAACAAAAAGGTCCTCCTTGTCAAATAGCTGAAACAAAGCCAGTATGATGTATATACAGGATATGTGTACTGCCAGGAGGGAAATTACTACAATCCAAATTCATGTCCCACAGTTACCAGACACCTTCCCAGGAAAAAATATCAGATACCATAGTTTAAGGCCTATATGGTATAAACATTTCAAAGTCTCATCGCATTTAAACTTTTCCACTCCCAGCAGTACTGGCATGTTGAACTTGCTTTTGACTTGGTGGTAAAATTGCCTTGAGTTACAAACAGCCCTCTGGTCTCACCTGTGTAAGTAAGCTTAGGACCCTTATGTATATGAATATGTCTATGTACAGTCATGTGCCGCTTAACGACGTTTCGCTTAACGACTGACTGCATATGCAAAGGTGGTCCTATTGACTAGTGATGTCATAGCACAACATGCTACTTACGTGTTCCTGGTGGTGCTGCTGTAAACAAACCTACTGCACTGCCAGTCGTATAAACATATAGTACGTACTATTATGTACAGTACATAATACTTGATAATGATAATAAACACGTTACTTTTTAATGTATTTACTATACTGTACTTTTTATTGTTATTTTACAGCGTACTCTTTCTACTTATAAAAAAGTTTATTGTAAACCAGTATACTGTGTTAGGCTGGCAGCAGCATCATAAATCTCATGTTTACCACGTCCCTCGACTGCATCGAGGCTATACCATCTAGGCTTGTATAAGTACACTCTATGATCGAGGCTATACCATCTAGGTTTGTGCAAGTACACTCTATGATGTTCACACAATGACGAAATCACCTAACGATTTCTGCTTTCTTCTCTGTCTGCTAAAAAAAAGTAACGTAATGAACGCATAGAACGACCCATTTATCAGAACGTATCCCCGTCGTTAAGCAACACATGTCTGTATATGTATATGTATATGTATGTGTGTGTGTGTGTGTGTGTGTGTGTGTGTGTGCGTGTGCGTGTGCGTGTGCGTGTGTTTATGTGTATGTATATTGTATATGTATAGGCCGGAAAGCCAGTAACTGCTTGTGAAACTTCCAGGTCACACTGGTTGGGAACTCATTGCAGGAAGCACAGTGTGTACAGTGGGGTACAAGAGGGAGGCCAGTCTATCGCAGATCAAACACACACATATCCAGGAGCTGTGTGGCACCGGCACTCTCATGCTGTGCTTCAAACCACTTATACTTCATGAAATGCAGACTTTAAATGTCACGTATATGTAAAATACCAGGTGACGACATGGTCCTCAAAGTAGATGGATTCTGTTCCACGTCAGGTGACGAAGCCTGATGAAGAGGCAGAGAAATCAGAGGCGTGCTCAATTATCAATCAGTTCAGCATTTTGAAACTGTGAAAAGCATCACAACAGTTAATTCCTATATATATCACATGAAGAGCCCTTAGGTGCTGTGTGTGTTGTTTCCTTAACAGGCAACATTTCCTGGAAGGTTACACAATTGTACCAACTTTACCTTTACACAATTAGGTACATTATGTACAAAAAAGCACTATTACATCAAGTAACTAACTATTCTATATTTCTGTAGGAGAACTGAGATTTACTTCATATAATAATTCCATAATGCATTTTAAAGTATTTACTCATCTAGTTGCTCATATTGCCCGGTCAGTGAAACGTATCCTGAAACCAAAATACTTGTATGAGTTTGCATACCATTATCATGCATCCATGCTGCATTTAAATTTCACAGTGGATGAGCAAATAAAGCTTCTGAGAGGAATTTAAATACTAGTCTGATGAGCATTATGCACTGATAAACATATCATCAGACTGGCATCAACATTTAAAACTCTGTAAACACAGGTAATGAGAAAACAAACCAAGGGCACCCCAAAATCACCTACCATCTCCCATCTTGAATGTATTTTCAACATCGAAAGACTCAAGGAAGAGTCATGTTGATGCACCTACAGGCCATGACTTTTACAAGGTTAAGTGTAACAATAAAAAAAAAAAAAAAAAAAATTAAAAATCCAGAAAATTTGTGGTCCAAACTAAATATATCCAAAAAAAAAATTGTATGATATTAATTATAGAAGCTGAACAGAGAAACTTTTCACATACCTTCCCAGAGGTGCCCCCTTGACCACCGATTTCGTCTGCAATGGAAGAGAATTTCTCAGTTATCACCAAAATATCTTGAATTCAAGTATGCCGCAGTACAGAAGTCAGCGTCCTTATGGAACGAGCCTCGGATTTTTCTCGATGACAGCCTCAGGACACAGAAATCGAAAGAGACAGCCCTACTGCTAAGTTCGGTCTCACGTCCTGCTACAAGAACGTAGCACATGCTGCATGTTGTGGGCACAACTGAGACTGTAACCATGACAACCAGAAATCTTACTGAAAAGCGACGATTGAATGATACACATACTAGTTTCAAATTGTTCTCTTATTGTTACTATCATGGGCCATCACAGGCTGTGGAATTTTGTGTCTATATGCGTCTCCACGATCCGTACATCGAACTGGTTGTGAGGATCGCTGTAGAACCCAAGAGCTCTTAACACACCTACGACTGCTTTCCAGGGTAGGGGGGTCCTGCTGCTTTCTGCCTGTTGCACACTAGCTTCACCTGTTGGTATCTGGTGTTGTGGCCTCTTTGATTTCAGGTGATCTGTGGTGGGACAGAGCTACCTGTATCTGATTATGTGGTCAGGGTCCACTGTGCTGACTCGGTCAATGGCAGCTCAGAGAGCATCTTTACAATATCAGTTTGAAAACACAGCAATAGACTTATCGGTGGACCTCATTTCGATATTAGGACAAACGGTCCTGGAGCTGTATGTCCAAGAATCCTGGTGATGATTCTCTCACCCTCCTCCCAACACAAAGGGTGGTAAAAAGGTCCCAATACATACCTGCTGCCTCTTGGGCGGATCCCACGGTGAACTCTGAACTGTCAGTCAGGTCACTTCTACCAGATCGCTTGGTACCCTGAGAGGAAAGGAATTAGTTTTAGTGTAGCAATAAAGAAATTTCACACCACCCATGTCTCAGTGGTGTTACCAATTCTGATTCCCGTGAAGTCAACTGTGTGTACTATACCTGTTTGTGCGGCACGGCGTAGATGTCGTTCCCAACCAGCTCTCTGCGGTGCCTCTCCAAGGACTCGTAGACGTGGTCTTTGCCTGGATCCGAAAGTGTTTCTCTCTCTACACTCTCCTCACCACCGTCATCATCATGTTCATCATCTTCATCATCATCATCATCATCATTATCCTGAGAAGGCTCAGAGCATGGCAGGCGGGGCCTGCCCCTTAAAGATCCATACCACCTATCCCTAGACAAGCAAAGTTAAACCATCAGAGAAGCTGAGCCTCTTCTGTTCACTTCCAGAAAGAAAAGAAGGGACCCTACACTGTTACTTTGATGGCTAAGGTTCGAGCAGGTGCACCAATCACTACCTTGAGTAGTCTGCAGTGCTGGCATAAGGCTCCACTGTCGTTCCGCTGGCCGACCAAGAGCAGTCACTCTCCGAGAAGGATCTTGGTCCCATCATGGGAATGGCCACAGTGCGGCCAGTTAAAGAAGAAGACAGTATAGCCGCAGCCAAGGCAGATCTGAGTTGGACGGACAAAAAGAAGACCAATTAGATTCAATGTTTCCACTGCAATGACGCAGTATCCTTCATTTGGTGCCACATCAATAGCAAAACAGAAGTGGGTTCGAGAGGCATTTTTTTTTTGCAATGCAATTAATAATTAACAAATTGTGGGGTTATGGAAACCGGGTCACATTAAAAGAAAAAGGAGGAGAAAAAATGGCTCAGATATGGTACATGAACACAGTAGGTACCTGGGTCTCTCTGGACAGGGGAATGGGCTGCGAGGGGGAGGGGTGCGAGGAACAGCAGGTCTGGGAGCAATTGTGGCTGCAGGGATCAAGCCATGAGCTATGTGCTTCTAAACAGAGCATTGAGAAGTGTATTAGTGAAAAATTATGTATGGAAAAAGTGCTACTGATGGTTAGCAGGGGAAAACAAAAGGCTACAATGACATCCAGTGTCACAGGAATGACATGGGAAGACAAGTACTAACTGGTGATACTTGCATGTGGTTTCTATTTTTTAGCAGTTTTTCACCACTGCAAAAGTTACTCATTTATCCATATATTAGCTGGACATTTTACTTTAGAATTTCTCATAGAAGTTATGACACTGCATCTTAAACCACTGCATTACTAGGTGTCCAGTACCCATTTTTAAGATTGTCATCTGTCATTCCCTAAGCTGTGATTTATCACAGCGAAACTATTTTTCTAACAGTAGAGAGCCGAAGGAAAAGGTAATAAAAAAGACAATAACAAAACAATCCCAGCTCATTTAATTAGCAAACTAATAAAAAGGCACATGCCATGGAAGCTGCACGATATTAAAGACAATGGACAATATTATATATTATATATTAACATTTGTTGACAGAGATTTTCAAAGTTATAATTCATCGGGGCTTAAAAGAAAAAAAAAAAAAAAAATCACACTGAAATCTGTGCGCCTCACAACCGCGTTAACGCACTTTTCACACGGGTATAATCAACTTTCTTACAGAAATAAGTTACATTTTATATAGTCTTAATTAGTCATTCTATATATAATAATGTCACCAAAAGGATGTACACCTGAAGTCACGGTTAAAAAATGTGCTGCCTTTCTTGAAAATAAGTTTTACGTTTGCAGAAAATTCATTATAAAAGTAAACAACAACAACAACAATAATAATAATAATCATAATCATGTACTAAGTTTGTCGTGTATACATCTATTAATTATATTATGTGTCCAGCAAGCGCCCGCATTCAGCACAGCGACACCCCAAGAATAATAAATAACGATGTGTGTGTGTGTGTTCAAAGAGATAAAAAACAAGAAAAATCAGATCTCTCCACAAACAACGCTGTGTTCATAAGCGCCCAACGCACGTAAACACATGAGTTAAAAACTCACAAATTCCATGTTGTCTTTTCTTCTGAAACTGAATTTCGACATATTGGCAACGTTAAAAATGTATCTAAACAGCTTTGACCTAAATCGTACTTCTGGTTTCTCAAAACGTGAGCCGTTCGAACTGAGCGGCTGCTCTTTCAGTGCGATCATTCGGGTTCCTCATTCTTGTATCCAGACGCTATCAACTCTCCGGACTGTCCAACAACGTCAACTGTGATTGGCTGTGATTGGCAACGTTTCGAAAACAACAGCCAATGGCTGGCTGTTTCTAACCGTCTTAGCAACGCCGCCTGTTTCCACTCTTTTACCGCCGCCGTCCAGTCAGGCTTCGCCGGAGCGGCGGGAACGCGTTCGAAAAACACGCCGAAACACAACCCTTTTGGTTTAAAGTGGTCAATATTACTGTTACGTTCACGAGGCCGCACGTTGTCGACACGTCTTGGTTGTGATATTTGCAAAACGAAACCGGAAGTTACATTAACTTAAGATCTTTTTGTAACGTAACTTAATCATTAATGGTAGTTATTGCCAATTGCAACTGAGGCTGCAGCTGCTGCTTCCCCGCTTTTCGTTAGCACGGAAGAGCCGCATTAATTATTAGTTATTGTTATTAATTTAATGTGCATGGAAGCCTCGCGCTCTCCGGTGTCTCCAGTGTGCAGGAACGCCGTTCCGCCCTACGGCCACCTTATCGTCCACGAAAGATGGAGAGGCTCCGCTCTCGTCGGGGGATTTAAAGGTAAGAGCAATGAATTGATTTACATTGTTTTACATTAGCCGTCGTAAGACAGGAGTCATAAAGATAGATCGCCAGGATTCAAGCGCGAGCCGTCAGACACTTTGTAGCGGCTTAGATGAAATAAACTGGCGGTGAAGTGGGCCGTCGTAACTCGAGCGCTCGTATCTCGGGGATCACTTACTGTACGGGACATGTGCGTGTTGCAGGAGGTGTGAAAGCCATGTTCGAAGAGCAGCTGGGCCCTGTGGACGTGCAGTTCTCAAGTGCCGCTTCTCTTCTCTACGTGTCCGAAAGCGACTTGGTGGCTGGAAACGGTTATAAGAGGAAACTTGTTAAATTCAGAAATGTAAGTACTTTTGAATCATCATGAATGAAAGTCAGTTACGGTGGAACTTCTGTTTTGCGTTATTCAGATCTGCTCCTTCAAATGTTTTGTCTTTGAATAAAAAAAAAAAAAAAAAAAAAAAAAAAAAGTGTGTTACAGTGCAAGTTCAACCTGACTCCCACTATTAGATGGTAATGAAATGATCTCAGGGTTGGAGCTTGGGGCCGGATTAGTTCAGCTTCCTTCCACAGAGTTCATGGTGTAATAACAAGATGAGAAACATGGCACATGAGATGACTGAGTCATCACTGAATGGTTTGTGGAGGTCATATTTATTTTGCCATTTAAAATTAGTTGTCCTTTTAATGCAGCTTGATGTTAATAAAATTAAAGGCTTACTGCACCCTGCAGTGGACCGGCATCCCATTCAGGGCAAACCCTCCGCCCCCAGACTTGTGCCTAGTGATTCTGGGATAGGCTCCGGATCCCCACGACCCTGATCGGGATAAGCATGAACATGGATCGATGGATAGATGGTTGGAAAGTCTTGCTGCATGTTATTCCTTTATTAGAGTTATTATGGAAAATATTAAAGTGGAAACTACATGACGGCAGTATTTGGAAAAGGGCAATACGGGAGGAATGCAGGCAGTCCCCGGGTTACGAACGCCCGACTTGCGTACAATCCGTAGTTACGAACCAACCACAGTAAAGCCTATTATAAAAAAATTCGAGTTACATACAATGATTCACAGCAACAAATGGGCGCTACTTCGTGACGAACATCAAAACATTGCACGTCTACGGTGGTTCGTACAACAAAGACTGTTCTTTTCAGTCGGACCACGTCGCTGTTAAGTGTCTCGTGTGTGTTACCGTATTTGGCTTTAATTTTTTTCTCTTATAAATACTGTAGTAACATTTATTATTACTATGACTATTATTATGATTACTGTATTTTGGTAATGATGTTTTAGTGTTTCTGGAAGTGTTTCTTTAATGTTTATTATGCATAGAAAGGTACACGATATACTGTATACTAAGACAAAAATTTGACTAACGTTAGGTACAGTCTGTATGTAACTGTTCCGACTTGCATACAA
This sequence comes from Scleropages formosus, assembly GCF_900964775.1. NCBI lineage: Eukaryota > Metazoa > Chordata > Actinopteri > Osteoglossiformes > Osteoglossidae > Scleropages > Scleropages formosus. The sequence continues at coordinate 25,126,386 of NC_041816.1, forward strand.
ATTCGACTTAAGGACAGACTTAGGAACGGAACTTGTTGGTAATTCGGGGATTGCCTGTAATGGGCACGTGTTCATACTGGTGTCGACGGTTGAGGGAGGTCCTACTTTTTTCCTTTTTTCTTTCCAAATCCCCCTTGTAACATAAGTGAATGTTGTGCTGCAGTCCAAGGCTGGTCTCCAAGGCATCGTGGTTGTGGAGAAGACCCTGCTCAGCAGCCAGTACTTCCCAGCAGTACAGAAATTTGTGGTGTTCCAGTTAGGCCTCACCTTGCTGCCGGTGTCTGGCCAAACGGAGGCCTCTCGGCTGATTACGCAGCTGGTAAGTCCCTCGCTTATTGTTTTTGAAGAAGGGTTAGCAGTGTTTACGAAATCCAAAACTGAGCAGGACAGGCGATTTCAATGAATCACCCCATTTCTCCTGGAGGTGGGCAGTTTTTAAAGGAAAAAAATCAATGTGTATTAGCTGGCACTGCTGCCTTTGGACCCAAAGGTCACGGGTTCGATTCCCACCTACGGCTGTAGTACTCTTGAGCAAGGAACTTACCTTAAAATTGCACCAGTACAATTACCCAGCTTTTTAAATGGGTAAATAACTGTAAGTAGCTTAACTTTGTAAGTCGAAAAAAGTGGCAACTAAATGAATAAATGTAAATCAAGATAGAATTTAAGGGGATATAAGCACTCTTTCAGTGTAACTCCTTTGAATTATTTCATTGGAGTCTTCTCAGTAATTAAATATGGTAATTAACCATTCTACTGTGTGGAACTGACATGGGGAGGTGGATGTTGGAAGTCTTGCGATGATGACGTTGGAGGTCTCGCGATGTTGTTCACAGGCTCACGAGATGAGTAAGGAAACCAGGCAGAATCCTTTTGTTCGGAAGAGCACCTTGAGGCTGTCGGACCCTCTGGTGTTGGCCCTGATGTTGAAGATACCTGGCGTGGGCAGGGCCAAGGCTTTGACCCTGGTCCAGAGCTTTCCCAGCATTCATCAGCTGAGCCATGCCAGCGTCCAAGAGCTCAGGCCGATAGTCGGGCTGACCACCGCCCAGAACATCAGGGCCTTCTTCACGCAGAGTTAATGCGATCTACAGGGACCTTCCTTCTGCTGGCACTCGCACACCTGGAAACGCTAAAACCCGTTATGTTTCAGAAGGATTAATAGTTTAGAGTTAAGGTTGTTGAACCAGGCAGCTAAACGTTCATGTTTCAAAAAATGTTTTAGCTCTCACTGGGGAAGAGATTGAGCTGAAGAAAGTAGAGGAGAGACGATACAGCTGCTCAGGCCACGTGCCATCTCAGGACGGGCGCACACACAGCTACTCTGACGTCGCCTGAATGATCTGACCGCAGTGCCAGGCCTAGAAAGTGGAAAAATGAATGTGTTAGCAATCTGAAGTCTATTACACTTAAAGAGAATAAAAATACTTCAGATGGGAGCTGGAAAACATCTGGGTTCTTAATTCTTCCCCCACCCCCCCCCCCTTTTACTTTTATTTACGTTTTCCCCCACTTTCAAACAGTAACAAGCATGTGGGATAGAGTTCCTTTTGCAGATTTAATCTGATGGCTGTTAGCCTGTTTTTTCTAGTAATAAGAGAATAAACTAGTCTGAGTTGACACATGTTTTTCGTTGTAGTTTGGCCTTCGAAGGACTTGCTTTTACGCTCTTCTCTCTCTGATGAAAACTGCACGTCAGCAGTCTTTCAGCCTGAGGACTGATTCCCAGCAGCTTTTCTTGGCAGTTATGTGAGAAGAGGTGCCTGGCGGAGGGCAGTTTTGTCTTTCTCGCATGGCGTTCGCAAGGGCTTCAGCCTTCAGGGTACAGAGGGAGGAGCCACATCTTTCCAGGAATTGCATTGGCTAGAGCTGTTTGTATTTACGCAGATGTGTAATCAGGAGTGAGTGCAACTTGTGTCAGTACATCACTATGGTATTATTCTAGGACGTGTTCCACCACCAATAATGTTCCTGCTGTATCTTTGTTAACCTGAGAAGGTCCAAAAAATGTCACCAAATCTTAAGTTCATTCAATTGTTCCATGGGAAATTGATTCCTGACAATTGTGATGTATTGAAATTGGATCTATTTAAATGGGATTTTGTGGTATTTTAATGTAAATGGGTGTCACAGGGCTTACAAATGCCATTGAAAGTAATGGTAATTGTATTTGATTTATGAGAATTCACCTTCCAATGTTTGCTTATATCAGGGCTGAGAGTAAATGCAAGAAAATGAGATAAGTTTAACCATGTATATAGTTCAAAATTTGACCATTTTTGTTGGACAAAACTGAAAATATGAAGGTTTTTAACCCACAATCTTATACTATCTAGTAAATACAAAGAATGACATTTATTCTGCCATATAGACTGAAGTTGGAAAGATGAAATGGGGGGAATAGAGGTCAGAGACAAAAATGGCTTCTAAAGCAAAAAACCCCAAAATGCTCAAGACAGAACTTTATTAAGCAGATAGGATTTTAAAACTACAACAGTACCTAATGCAATGACATTATAATCCAATAAAGCTATCAAGTACTTTTTGTACAATTGAGCATCATTACAAAAGATTTTGCAAATAAGAGTAATTTTCATTGTATAGCTTTCCATTTTTCCAAGTTAATCTTTAGTATACTTAAGGTATGTACATTATTCCATTAAAAAGAAACTAGACAGCAGTTAGTATACTGACCCTAGTCACTATTATTGATGTAAATAGAAATACTGCTTTATAAAAATTCTAATAAATTCATTAAGAGAAACATTGTCCTAAATACAAAACTTACTATTATTAAATGATCCTAAGGCAATACAGTGAACCTTACCAAAAAAACTGAACTGAGAAACTTGAGTTAAAAATGTACATTTGTCCCATATAAAGATAAAACCATTGTATTTCAGCATATTTTAGCTATGTATATGTGTATTTATGTAAGTTGCACTTTTTGTTTATTTGATTATCAAATGTAAATAGTCTACTTTGTAGACAGTTCAACAGTCGTTAACACCTGTTACAAAGTGTTAGCAAACAATGTCAGATACAAAACACTGGCAAAAGCTATTACACTATATGATTATGCAGCTGGCACTGGCCAGTCCCTTGGTCAGACAAGCATCCCATATGGAAAAAGTGCAACAGAAGCTCCAAACAGTGTCTCCCTAGACTGATTACATTTCACGGGTTGCCAGTCATCAAGAGCTGGCCACAGTCCTTCATTCAGCACACCTTACTTTCCTCTCCAAATGAATGAAATACAGAAATACAGGTAGAACAGGGAAAAAATATGCTATACTTGTAAAACAGTAACATTTCTGACAGCTTACACTGCATGGCCTGCACATTTGCATTATGGCCCAGCACTTGTTAAATTATGGCCTCTTCTAGCCCCCTTAACAATTGGCACAAGTCTCAGAGTAAGTCTGAAGGCACTCTGGCATTTTGCAGCAAAGAAAGCCATAATCTATTAAAAAATTGATCCAGTATAAAGATGTGGTACATACTCAACACACAATGACATACAGAAAAGACTAAAACTGAGCAGTCCTGGAGTGCAAGACATACATGTCCCCATCTGCCTTACACAAGGAGCAAGAAGCAGCATGTGTTTTAAACAATCATTTGGCGGAATGTCACCATAGTTACACGCATAAATATGTGCAATTTTTTCTTTCGTATCCTGGGTTGTTTTTCCTCAGAAGTCACAACCCTAGTAAAGAGCAGGGTCATTGTAGGAGTTGGGGAAGATGGCACGTTGCTTGTTAAAGGGCAGGGTGGCGGAGTAGTCAGCTGTGGGCAGACTCAGAGTGCTGACGCTCTTTGACTTGCCCTTCGTGCCCCAATTGAGGAACGACGTCTTCTTTGTCACCTTTCGGTTCTTGGGCACCTTGTCGCTGTTGTCAAAGGCCAGGCAGATCATGGAGTACGTCTTGGAGAGGCCACCGCTGTAGGTGGCACTTTTGTTGGGCTGTAGGGCAGCAGGGAGAGATGAGAGATTTGAGCAAGAAGATACCCACATGGTAGGATGAGGTTCTTAAACCAGAACCTAGATGTAACAGGGAGCCAGTGGGGGCAGCAGAGCAGAGGAGATGTGTGTAAAACGTGGAAGGTTATAACACAAAAATAGCTCCATTTTGAAGGCGTTGAAGAAAGCAAGTGACAGATGAAGGAAGATGTGTTAGCAGGAAACTGCAATAATTGAGCCTGGGGAGAACAATGGCCTCGACAAGTGCAGCTACATATTCAGTGATGGGGGGGGGTCGTAGATGTTGTACAAGGCTACACTCTGAATGGGAGGCCGGTCCATTGCAGTTACATACACATACTAAGAATCCCCCAATCCACCTGAAACATGTATGTGGAGCTATATGTTACAGCTATATCTGAGACTTTTACAGAAATTTTTGGAAGCGTGCTGGTTTTTACATTTCAAATTAAGCTAATATGTAATGTGAAATGGACTGGAAATGGGCCCCATGAGAATTTGGCAAAAAAAATAAAAAAATCAATGCTGATTCAGCAGACTCACCATGGGCGGGCTGCCTTCCATCATGCTGACAACTCGGATGTCCACACCTGTCTCATCACTGTCCTTCAGGAGCTTCATCACCTCACTCACATCCAGCCACTTGCAGTCTGTGTCCTTGACACCAACTATGTAGTCACCCTCCTTTAGCCCGTTTTTCTGTGGACAGCAAATGCCAGCAGCTGAATTAAGCCTATAAATTAATCTGTGATCTCCACAGCTGTTATTCTGAGTTAACTACTCAACAGCCAGACACATGAGCAAATTTAAAACAGACATGACAGAACAAATTTGGTGTTCTGTTTCCCTGGGGACAATAAAAGAAAAGGAAGACACCCTCTGAATATACTGTGAAATGCACAGGCTCTGTTTTCAATAAATGATTTAGTCAATAGACACCATCGTTAGACAAAAATTCCTTCATATAGCCCTAATAATTATTCATAATGTAAGTGTAATACAATAAAAATGTCAAAAACATGGATGTACACTTGCAGCATAAGGTATTGATGAGGTTTAGAAGGGGATGTTGCATTCTCTCTATATATATATAATATAATGTGTGTGTATATATATATTATTACATACATAACTCTCTCACATTAATCCATTAGATTTCCCAAATTAAAATAACTCTGTCATTAATGTAATATGTGTTATTTGGAGTAAGTTTTATAAAACAGCTATTTTGGGTTTTTTAAAGGTTTTTTTTTTGGTTTGAATAATGAACATGCCAAATTTTCACATACTGGCAGTTCAGCAGGCATTCTACTGCTACCTGCAATCATATTTAAAAAGAGAATTTTTTTTAAACTGACAGATGCCAGTTTAATAGTTTTACCTGAATTTGACACAAGTACATAACTGGATATTTTCCCTGGAAAAATTCCACATCCTTTCTTTAGGGCATCACAAACTACTCAGCCTATTCAGTTTATTTTTATTTAGTGCTCTTCACACTAAGGTGCCACAGAGAGCTGAACAACACTGTGGTATTTACAAGTTTGTGATAACTTATTTACAGTTGCATGTAGAGTAGACTCTTTTCTTTGGGCTATGGGAGGAAACCAGAGCACCTTAAGGAAACCTACATGCACTACCCACTCCTACAGAGGGACTGTGCATTTGTGCTGGACTTGTACTGCCCATCTAAGTCCCCTGCCTCCCCAAAGTCCAACACAAGGCAGAAGAACAACTCACCGCAGCAGCACAGAGAGGATCCAGGGACAGGACCTGTACAGGCCCATCTCCCTTCAGCATGAAGCCCAGGTCCCTGCCCCCAGGGTACAGCCGGACTGTGCGGGGGGCTGTCCAGCGCTGTTTCGCTGAGAACACAGAGAGTGGGCCCTGCAGAGCAGAACCACCACCATCGCTATGGTAACTAACCATGGAGAATACCAGTATTGAGAATGGTCATATGGCTAAAAAAGTACTCATATCCTGGTAAAGCAAGGTAACATGATAGTCACCGGGCCAGCTTAAATCTCCCACAGCAGCTCCTTTCACTGCTCAAGGAGAGCCCAGGGGATTAGGAGGATTCCATAGCTTTTTTTTTCTATCCTGTTTTAATGTTATAGGGACCCGCCAGTGTTGCTCTGTATTTTCTGAGGCTATTGTGCAATCGGTTTAACTTCTCACAGAGCAGAGACAGCCAATGTTAGCTCCGTCCCTGTGGACAGGTTGTGGAGAAGACTCCTAATTTAAGTACTTTACTTTTACCAGGAATCACATATCTCAGCTCTGCACCCAATAATGACCGAGAAAAGTCCAGAAACCCTACGATGTGAGGCTTCAGAAGACTGCCATTTACCACTGTCTTTGCCCCAGCTGTCCCATAACGTGTGTGTAGCAAAACAGGCTACTGTCTCACCAACAGGAAAGCATTAATCTAAGGCCTTCCAAAAAGCCAAAGATTAAATAACAAAGCAGTAATTGTGGTACTTATTGGTACCTGCTGTAAATTACATATTGAACAATTCATTACACCAAAGGACACTGAGTATCACAGAAAATACGGGACATTTTGTTGACAGTTACAATTTCTTTTGCACAATGGTTCCTATTATATTTATCAGTATATCTGGCAGGAAAATATGCCCCTCCTGTAAAATTACCAACAATACAATGTTCTTAAATTTTCTTCCACCAGGGTTAATCATATTAGTTTGTGCCACAGCAGCTTTCACTGGCCAGTTTCAAAAATAGCACACCAGCTGTAAGTAACATGCATGTACAGTGCTGTGAAAAAGGATTTGCCCCATCTTATTTTCTCCCTTATTGCATATTTTGTAGCAAATTTGGTCAGATCTTCAAGCAAAACCTTATATTTAAAAAGGAGGCCCAAGCAAACACAATAATTAATACTTGGTAAATAACCTCAATATGAGCAGTACACCACTGAATAACCGTGTGCAAATATAGTACATAAGTGGTTGTGACACTTTCAGCCCAAAAGACTTAACTAAATGCTTCCTGTTGCTGTTGACTGGGGTGTCATATTGCTTTTGATGAATTCTGACCCATTCCTCCATGCAGAACTGCTTCAGCTCAGCACCATTTATTGGGTTTTTGAGTATGAAAAGCTTCTGTCATTCAGACTAAGTCAAGACTCAGCCATTTCAAAAATTTAATTTAAGACATTCTGATCTATGCAAGCTAAAACAAAATGGTATTAATGGTTCCTTCAGTGACTGCAAGCAGGCAAGTAATTTGGCAGCCAAATAACCCCATTCCATTACACTGCCACCACCATGCTAGATCAGTGGCAGAAGATTCTAACTGTTCAATACAATGTTTCATGTTCCCCAGTCACAAGAGGGCCCTTGTCATTCGGAAAGTTCCAGTTTCGATGCATCACTCCTGAGAATACTCTTGTAAAAGTCATGAGAGAAATACAGGTACTCTTATCAATTGTAGTCAAACTTTCATGGTGTTTTTGTGAGAATTGGTTTCTGTCTAACTACTGTCCCAGGTATCTCATTTTTGTAGCATCTTAATAAGGAATGATGAGGTAAGAGATGCATGGAGCTCTCTGGTTGTAATTACAACACTCTGTTTGATCTCACGGGTGGTTTTATGTCCTGCTCTTTGAGGTTGCTTTTGCAAGAAAGAAAGAAAGGCCTTCACATATAACTAGAACTAGAAAGAAGATCCGATCAAAATCAGTGGTACAAAGCTGCGACAACAGAGAAAATCACAAAGGGGTCAAATACTTTTCATGACACTGTATGCACTTTATCAAAGGACAATTGTGCAGTTCTTGAAAGAGGCGTTGACTTTGTATAAAAGAAGGTTATTGACAAGAATTAGTACCCCACATACCAGTTTGTGGAAAAAGTCTTTCACTTTCACCTTTATGGACATGGGCATCTCAATTTCAGCCTTCTGCTCAGTTTTAGCTGGTTGGGAAAAAATAGAAAATCAGTATTGTTTCCTGCTGGAAACCATATAGCACTCTACAAACATTTTCTCAGAAATGCTGCAGCCTAAGCAGTACAGACAGTTGAACATATATGTATGAGCGATGGTGTCGACAGAAAAGAATGTTTTTAAAAAATAACGCATTGCAAAGTCTTCCCCTATTACTATGTCTGTCGACACAGGTGGCGTCCTTCACTCACAGACAATGTCGGGTGCATCCATGTAGTCGGTGAACTCATCCTCCGAGTTGTTCTCATCCAACTTGGCAAGCGTACGCTTATGACTAGCCTGCAGGATCTCCCGCAGCACATCCAGCTTGCGCAAATGGCGGCACAGGTTGTGGGCACGCAGCGCCTCCTCATGTCCCATGATGGCCCGACGGAAATGCGCCTTCCCTGGGAAGAGAAGGTGTGTGGTTGAAGCCACAACTGCTAAACCCTGCATCTTACAGTGGTGTGACAAAGTAATTATGCCTTCACAAGGTCTCCCATTTAAAGTGTAACACACATGGATGTCTGATACTCATCTTAAGTGTCGATATTTTAAAAAGAATAGAAATTTGTACTTTGCAATCATTTACTCAGGAAAATTCTGAAGAATGCCATTTTCTGAGGTGGAAAAATGGAGTACACCTCTATTTTGGCTATCGTGTTCATTAGTGAATATGGAAATTTGTGTTTGAAGTAGATTAACGTGGGACTCAAAGGCTGCAGGGTTTAAACACTAAGCGTGAATTGCTAAAAGACCCCAAGACATTTTCAATCTTTTTTACTAGTTCTATGATTTTTCATAGAAACCTAACAGAATGACAACTATGACCCTTCTCAATCATAACTAATCCACAACTCCCTAACCAGGCACCAGTGAGTACTTATCTTGAAATCCTTTCATGAGTGGACAGTCAAAAGGCCGTCATAATAATTACTTCAGGGTATAAGGGTCCTTGACTTAACGATAGGGTTCCGTTCTTCAATCCTTGTTGTAAATCAACTTTGTCGCAAGCTGAAAACCCCATTATACTGTATTTTGTTAACCTTATGGATGCCGTTGCCAAAAGACATGCTAAGTCAACAGGAAATATGCTGCCTTGTGGCAGGTTGACCAACCTATGTTATTGTACAGCAGATGGAACACTTGGCATTAGACAATGCCATCAAACTTTGAATGCAAAAATCACATAAGGTTGGTGGGACCCCCTTTGTAAGTCCAGGTCGTTTTAAGTAAGGTTATGTCGTAAGTCAAGAACTACCTGAAAGCATTTATGTGTGTATGTTTGTGTGTATTTGTTGTACATTGTATGCTGCTGCAATCAAACAAAATTTCCTTCCGGATTAATAAAGTTTAATTCGTTTGTTCATTCGTTCATCCGTCCGTCTGTTCATTCAGTTACTAATATGGAATACAAGCAGCAGTTAACAGGTGCGATAATACAGGTGACTTGGAGCCCTGACTCACCTATTTGCCGACGTTCCTCCTTGTTTCTCAGGAGATCGAGAGGCGCACACCCACCCGGCATCATATCGTACAGTTGGGACAAGGCCTTCTCCTGCTTGTCCTCATCATCGCTGAGGCGCACTGCACAGACAAGTGCGTTATCGAACACCTGACTCAGGATTGCAGGAGCTTATGTTTAATACCGTTTGACATACCAGTCAGCACGATTCTTAAGGGTAATGCCATGCCACATTATATTTCAAAATGAGAGGCCTCATCTGCAGCAAAAGGCTTGGACTGATCAGTTCAGAAAAACACAGCCACGGTGGACAAGTATTACTGAGGCTCAATTTTGTTTAAGGGAATACTGTACATTAGAGTAACTAAGATATTGTACTGTGACAGGAATACAGTTACACCCATTGTGACTGAGAGGCTGTTTGGTTTTAAGAAATAAAGTATTATGTAATTGCCTTACAGACTGGGCCCTGAACCCTCAATACGACAAAATTGTTCAGATTAAATATCCTACTAGAAAAAAGGCCTTTTCCCTGATAAAACCCTGATTACTAATTCTAGGTTAGGGACAAAACATAGCTGAACAGCTCTTGGCAGAAATGAGGTTGTTGAAAAGGAGCACTATCTGGGTTTTACTCACACTGATGGTCAAGCAGAGCAATGCCCACAAAGTAGTGGGCCAAAGACCGGTAGTGGCTGATCTTCACCTGGGCCATGGAGGACCAGAACATTGGGACATTGTCTTTGATTGGAGTCTGGATCATGGACTGGTGGACCTGCTCATATGTGTCAGCAACCTGAGGAGGTTAACATAAGAGACCTCAATGAACTCATCCTTCCATATAACAGTTATTCCTGTATTTTCATATATATTTGACAGTTTAATTGAAATTTGGTTTGGTGTCATGTTAAGTTGCTGTGTGTGAATTTTCCTGCTGGGATTAGTATTATCCTATTAGTTTTATCCTATCCTGTCCTAACAATGTCAAGCATCGAAACAAACTACAGGCACCCTACAATTTACGAAATTAAACCACTCCTGAAAATGGTGCAAATATTGAAATTTTGCATAACGAAACCATATTTCTTGTTATTTGAAACGGGGAAAAATGATTTATTATGCATTCCTAGCCCACCCAAAAACACCCAAACAAATTTTCCCTCCTGGAGCACTGTAAAACACTTACATAACTATCAACCCATGATTTCAACGCAACAAAAAACAGTTAGGTCATCGCGGATTTCCTTTTTTTTTGGATACACTTAGGAAAAATTTCACGTCACTGACTTTTTGTTCTGCAAATCAAAAATAGAGCATCAAGAGCCATTATACCAAAATTTCAGGAAGAGTTCATAAGATAGTTTGTAAATCAAGGGATGTCTGTATTAAATTTATTTAAATAGTTTATTAAAATACAATTTAACAGCTTGAAAACTGAATGTAGTCATTTATAAAATACAAATGTAGTCAAAAACCACAAGACCTTCACACCTCAGTCATGTTCCATAGCTCTCAAGAAGCATGGATACATGTTATTGTAGGACAGAGGCTACGGTTATATTTATGGCGCACCTTAGCAGATTCCTGGGCCATCCGGACCAAGGTCAAGAATTCGTTGCGGATGCCAGGAAGGGCGGTCTTTTCATACAAGCACTCTTGTGCCTGCGCAAGCAACAGCCTCACCAACATGCTCAGCATGGCAGGGCTCATGTCGTAACTGGGTGTGTGTGTGAACGTCTCCTTCAGGTGGGTCAGCACCCCTGTTAACAGCACACACAAAAACATAACCACACAACATTTAACATTTCTGACTGCCATCGTCAACATTTCGCTGACAGGTTCTACAGGCATGCTGGGATTGCAAAATGTAAACAAATGGCCGCAAAGCAAGGTCAACCATGATCTCCTACGCTGTCAATGCATTATATCCATACAACTGACACTGTATAAGCACCCAAAAGTTGCAGGTGTGAATCCCACCTCCAGCTGCAGCACCCTTGAGCAAGGTACTTACCCTAAATTGCCCACCTGTATAAATTAGTAAATAAATGTATGTAGTAGAACATAATAAGCTGATTCAGAGAAAAGCATCAGCTAAATGAATAAATGTTCTATTATACATTTTACTCCATAGAAACTCTACACTTTGATATAAGTGCCAATTACACCACACAAAGCATGAATGAAACAGCTGAACAGAAGCATTTACTTGTATAATCATATCAAATATGTTGCCAACTGAGCTGCTTTAATCAAGCTGCTTGTGAAAGCAATAGCTAACTACAAACTGCAGTTAAGAATCACGCATCTGCATCTATGTCTCTCTTTCTGTTAATGTAATGCACACATTGTATTTTCTATGAGATGTCTTGTCGCTTTGGAGAAAAGCATCTGCTAAATGAATAAATGTAAATGTAAAAGCAAAAAAAAAAAAAAAAACATCTCTGCAGTATCTCCCAGATTAGAACACTGCCACCTTTCCATAGTTCCACCAGATAAACAGGAAGAGAATTTGTTTAGGCAAAGTTACTTAGTATGACTTGTTTCAATTCAGCTTCAATTTATTTTTTTAATGGCGAGGTTGTGAAAGACCAGCAGCTAGTGGAAAGACAACATCTCGTGGATGTTTGAGTTGGTGGCAGGCCAGCTGAACCAGTACCAATGCACACGTAGTTCGCGAACAGTTCTACTTACCCTAAAGTACTCAAACAGCGCAGTGCTTTGGATAGAATGATGTTGGCGTCTAACACTTGGTCAGACAACTGCAGGCAACTCATTAAATACTGACAACTACTTTATCATATTCATGACCCAAAAGTCTCACACACCCTAACCTACACTCAAAGGGTACTACTGTATTGGAGAGTGACAATGAAGAAGTGCCATTATTCACAGTGCAGTGACATCTGACTAGATATGTGTTTCACTTCCATTTCTGTCGGGATACTGGTTTCTGGATTAACTGTTGTTGTGTCAGCCAGGTATTCCAAAGACCCACATCTTTCCTGACATCCCAAGAGCTACACTCCAATAATAATAATACATAAACCAATATTTTAGAAAAAATAAGAAAGAAAAGAAAATACAAAGAAAGTTATCATTAAAGTAATACGTATTTCCATGGAACCATGAGCATCTCTAATAAAATAACTAATAACGCTCATTGCACAACTCCTGCAAATTAGTTCAGCATGTTTTCTCTTTCAGTAATTTCAAAGTGTTGCCAATATGAAGATTTCAGTCAGTGAACTCCAGTGAAAAGTGAGCGACTTGAGCTCAGTTTCTCTCCATTTGGGGTGTATTACCTCGTCACAGTTTTTGTTACAGACTGACAGAAAACAAGGAAAACCGTTCAGGTTAAATAAAATAGAGAAGAGAAAAAACCATATGAACATGCTAAACTGGAAAAAAAAAAAACAAAAATCCAGACAAATCCCAACAAACAGGAACAGCAAGACACCTGTCGGGTTGCGCGTTTCTTGAGAAATGCATGATCATAACGTTGCCTCACCTGCTGCTTTCTGGAAGGCGGTGATGGCATTCTCCAGGCCAACACGGGTCTGGTGGTCGCACCGTGTCCCGATCTGAGTGTACAGGGCACCCATGTTGAAGAGCAGGCTGGCCTTTTCCAGGGAGATGTTCTGCTGGCACACAGGCATCCCAGTGAAGGAATCGTACCTGGCAGGGCAACAAAGAACTTTACCATGGTGCACCATCTTCTCGCAATACGCTTGTTTCCAAATGAATGTGAAGAAACCCCTGCCACATGTGCATGGGAGTCATCACAGGCTGTGAGTGAATTTGAGAAACAGGTTGAAGATATACCAGGTGAAGAAGATCCCCATCTGCCCTGAAGGAGAGAAGAAGCGACTCTCAATGAGGGACAGATGGCTGTAATATGTGGCCAGAAGCTCAATTCCTGCTTCGCTGCGACTTGGAGTACGACAGGCCTGTTCTCACACACACACAAAAAAAAAAACAGTAAATGTATAATAATAATAAAATAATAAAAAAAAAAAATCACGTTACACTTTCTTTTTACACTGAATTGCAGTGCAATCACACACTTTACCTGTCGCAGATCCATAAGGTCGGCAATCTCATCTTCAAAGTTAGACCCATCTTCACTGTAGTGCTCCAAGATAAAGTCCTACCACAGAAAGACACCGTGGAAAAGCCCATTAGGACATTCATGATAAAACAAAGCTAATTCTGTAGAGGTTCTTTATTCTTGGAAGAATTTTATACCAGAGCTTGGTTTTGTGAAAAAACATTAAGATTTTCTAGCATTTTTTCCAAAGCCTGTGCACAGTGCCACTGGGCAGTACCATACCTTGAAAGGCACAGAGAAGTCCACCTCTTTGGTCTCCTTTAGCCCCAGAGGGATCATGGGAATGCTGGCCGATTCCCTGCGCGTAAACATGGACACATCACATCAAGTGGCTGTGGCTAGATTGCTGGGTTAAATGTGTCACTTTGAATACTATGCTTCGTGTGTCTCTCTAGGATTTTACAGCCTTTCCTTTGGCTTGTTTTGCTGAAGGTTTCCACAAGCACACCGTCAGCCGATCCTACATCTGTGTTTTAAGGTCAGCAAGAAACCACAGCTTAACCGATATGAAAGAAGATTACCAGGAGAAGCTCTCATTCCCTTCTCACACCCCTGTCCAAGCTAATATTGCATCTCTGGGCTACTCTGGTTCCATCACATTTATAGCCCTGTTTAAGTCTGCGAAATGTGACTTTCTTCTCCCCTGGGTCATTCAAAGCTTGAATCCCACACGCAGAAGATTACGTGCAACCGTGTAACTCTGTACAGAACAGTAAAGGAACTAATCTGAAATTGATTTTGATAAATACACTGTTTTCTTTGCTTATTTAAATCCCCCCACTGCATTTTTTTTTCAGAACTAGTTGATATTTTAAAAGCTATTTTTGTTAACTTTACATAAGAAGGCAGACCTAGTCTAGTCTATTAAAAGGATCTTGAAAAACACAGAGAAGGAACAGTGTTAGGTGCTTTCAGAATGAGAGCAACAGGCTGTTTTTCTCCCTATAATAATGCCTCCATTAAATCATTCAGAAAAAACGGTTTAGGTTTTCAATATGGCTGATTTGGGAGGACACTGGAGCACCAACTGTGAATGGGTGGTTTTGTATCTCTACAGGCTTGAGAAGGCGCAGGAATGTTAAAAGGCTGTGGTGTACCCAGTCTGGGCCCTTTCAAAGACACTGAGACAGAGGAGCACCTACACTCATCGCTCGGCACTCATTCAAGCACAGTCACATGGGTGACCCCCCCGGGGCTATATTCAAGTGAACTGGAGGAAATTCCTGAGTGACATGAGTCTGCTGGTGGCCTTTATAAAAGCAGAGATGGTAGCATTTCAGCCTGTGAGTATCACAGTTTCATTTCCCATCCAACATTTCTCTAAAATCTGCACTTCAGCTTTTAATGCCATTGTACTGACATTTACGTGGCAAGTATACAATCAGATTTCTTTGCTCAGTGTGAAGGAATGAAGTGTGAAGGAATGTGAAGTTTTGTAGTGCTACCCAAGATCTACACCACCCACAGAGAAATATTATCAAAAGTTAGAATTTTTTTTTTATCTTCTAAAGATGCAGGGTTTCAGAACAAGGAGTTGGGAAGTTAGGAAGTATGAGATACTCACTGAACATTCTGGTAGACCTCCACAGAGCTGTTGAGGCCTTCGAGTTGCTCTGTCAGCAGCTGTAAGTTTGAGTTCACGTAGCTCAGCTCCAGTGCCACCAACTCACGCACCTTGTTGTTAGTGGTTGCCCTGGAATCCAGGAGGGACAGGGTAAAAAGAAAAACATGCATGTTAAAGAACGGTGATAAACAAAAACACAAAGGGTACTGAACCAAGGATGAGGAAGAAATGAGAAAGAGTGTAAAAATAATGACTAGACAGACATGTGGTGAGCCCAGTTCCTGAATGACATGTCTCATGTTACGTGACAGATGGGTGGTCTGTTTGCCTCTGGTCCCTCACAGCTGATCATCAAAAATGCCATTCCGGAAACTGGTTATATGTAGCTTGCGGCAACATGTCAGCTTTTACCCCAGCAGCAAACATGCACATGCTCTTCATATTCTGTGACATTCCTTTGCTCCTACCTATGAAAGCACTCTGAGATGAAACGGAATCATCTGATAAATGCAAGTGTCCGTACCAATGCCCTGTTTTAGCAAAGACGTTCCCACAGGAATGCAAAATGGCTGCAGTCGGAACATGAAAACTGGTGACTGGGATTGTTTCAACAGGAAATTAAATGCCACTCAAAAGCAGCCTTGTCTTCAAAGCAAACATCTGAGGAAATGCCAAATAAATTTGAGGAGCATTAGCCCATAACTAGACCACTGCGAGACTATCTCAGCAAACCAGCTCTATGGTTACTGGACTATGACAGGGAGTTGAAGAGCTCTTGACTTGACCAGTGTACAGTAGGATGTCAGTATGAAAATACAGGAACGATATGTTATCACTTTATCTAACAACATGGATGAGATATAGGAGCTGACAAGTGTGATAAGGTGCTCTACACAGGTGGAAGCACTGGCAGGGACTTCAATCTCGGAGATACTGAGTTGTAGGTGGCTATCAGTCAATCCATAAAAATAAGTAATGGAGACATTCTGCATTGTGTGAGAATAAATCACAGCGAAGAGCTGTGTATTGTCTAAGAGAAGCCATGGAAGATAATAACAGACCCCCCCGGTAAGATCTACTGATGGGAGTCATCCCATTTCAACGATAATTTGTTGATATCAAGCCATTCCAGCGAGTTAAAGAAGACGATGTCAAATGCAGCAGTGAGGTTGAGAGGAATTAGGAGAGAAAAGATGGGATCAGCAGGTAGCATAGTGGTTAAAGGGTCTGAATTCCAGCTGTAGTACCCTTGAGCAAGGTGCTTACCATAAATTGCTCTGGTGAAATGACCATGCTGTATATAGTGGAAAATAACTGTAGATGGTTTAACAATGTAAAGCTGCTCTAGGGAAAGTGTCAGCTAAATATAAGAGGATGTAGGCAACCTTGAAGTTCCTGTCAACCCAAATCACTATACTAGCACTATGCATTGGGCTGAACAACAAACAAAGCCATTAGAGAGAAGTCATGGAAAACAAAGTAACTTTTTTAAAAAAAGATGATATCAGACACTCCTTTCTGAACTCACAAATCACAGCTTGAATGTTGTTTTCATGGTTATACGGTGAAAGTGATGGGTCTCAGAACGACCTATGCCTTCCGAAGCACAACAGGACCCTCCAGAGCCCATGGACCTGGATAGTCTACATTTTTTTGTTTTGCTGATGCTTTTTCCCAAAGAAACTAAGTGTTAAGCAACTTACAACAATTTACCCATTTATACAGCTGGGTAATTTTTACCAGAACAAGTCAGGATAAGTACCTTGACCAAGGGTGTTACAGCAGAAATGGAGATTCAAAGTCAGGTCATTCAATTGCAAGGTGACACCTGTAACCACTGCGCCATCTGCTGCCCAGTGTACAACTGGACATGGGCGTAAAGCAGACAAGTTCTACCGGTCCACCATCACTCCCAGAACACGGGCCCTGATATAGTAACTACACTACTATCGCGAATGCTGAATAACAACAAATGAATTCCACCCGTTGCTATGGAGTTGTCCTTGGGCAATGAATTGCCAAAAAAAAAATTCCACTCTTTTAATCAGCTCAGCCTTGTCAACTGGCGCCACAAAAACCCTTTGAATGGAATATGGCCTGACTTCATTCACAAGGTGCCCTTCTGTCAAATCAACAGGGTCCCGTTTCATCCTCAAGAAGGCTGACTGTGCTCTCGTAGCGAGTGGAAAAGAAACTGACAACACAGATTAATCTAGAAGCAGAAGCAAACAATGAGCATGAGAGTGTACAGGAGTGACAAAAAGCACAAAAACAAATCAGATGAAGAGTAAACATTAAAATACCTATGATAGGCAGTATTTACCTGCTCCCAGTTGGTCCCTCAAATAGCGATCACAATCAAGGTGTGGGCTGATAAAGAGCTTGTATGACATCAATGGATAGGCTCTGTAAACACCACACCTGGAGACAACCACAATCGCTGAGCAACAGCCAGGCTTCTTTGGGCTTGATGACATCAGAACATCAGTGGGGACCTGCACTGCCAAGGATTGGTGGCCTACAAACGGTTTCACCTGTACCAATGTAGCTATTTTTATGGAAGACTTTTCACCAAATCTCCGCACCGCAAGGAAGAAGTTAAACAAGGCGACACAACGTAAACTGTATGATTATCAAAACAAGACAGGATCAAAACTGCAAGACAAAGACATTAACAGTATACAGTGGTCAGATAGGAGCAAACAGCTGCCAAAAAATTTACACTGACTGACTCATGTAAAATTTTTGACTGGAAAATACCTCATCTGCACTCAATTGTTTGCCACATATATGTAGTTCATGCACACTCACACACAAGTGCACAGACTGGAGACAATACTGCACTGAGTGCATTCCAGAAGCATACAGCATCATGCAGGGTACACCACAGATAGGACACCAGTTAGTGATTTACTGTATTTTTTAATTGTATCAATTTGAGATAAATACCTTGGTCATAGGTACTACGGCAGGAGCTGAGATTCAAAACCCGGACCTTCCGACTGCTGTCCAACTATTAGCACAGTTGCAGATTAATCACTTGTTAATTTAAGTTTAATCTTTAAGTCATTTCGTATAATCAAGCTACAGATGTACAAAGAATAAAGCCGAGTAAAAGGGGTATTTTGTGTTAATTTTATGTTAATTCAGCAACATCTCTGTAATAGCTGGGGCAGCTAGTAGCGTAGTGGTTACAGCTGCCTTTGGACCTAAGGGTCACAAGGTTTGAATCCCACCCCCAGCTGTAGTACCTTTGAGTAAGGTACTTACCCTATATTGCTCCAGTGAAATTACCCAGCTATATAAATTGGTAAATAATTATAAGTTGCTTTGGAGAAAAGTGTCAGCTAAATGAATATATGTAAAACACAAGATCTTCTGAATACGAACCCTTCTCTGCACTTATTTATGCATCCGCTTGCCGCTCTATACACAGCACCACGTGGTCGAGAAGCTCATCTCCAGCCCAACATTGAACCCCAGAAAGCAAGTCCTTCAGTCATCTCCTCATAAAAGTCCCCCTCATGCCTCCAGTCCAGCACCCACTATGCCCTGAACACAGGGACGGGATGGCACACATGAGGATTCTCCAAACCCCACGTCCCTGTAGTATCTGTCCCAGGGGACATGGTCACATACCTCAAGAAAGGAGGACGTTTAAATGGATAGAAAATAAAATGACACATAGCAGTGAATGGCAATAGGTGAAAATGACTATAAACCTATATATTCATATTATCATTTTACCTTTCTTATGAAAACTTAAGCTGGGCGAAATAGAAAATGACAAGTAAATATGTAATAACTTTGTCACTTTCCTTCACTTTTACACCGGCAAACATTATTCCAATGCACTGAAACGCCCTCTTGTCTCAGCACAGCATTATGCTGAGAACCGTCTTTTTGTGCCAAATCTACATGCTTTCTCTAAAATGAGTTACACACTGTGAGCCCTCCCACCTACAGCTCTACCTGCTCAACCAACATTGTGCCACCACTGGCTTTTCTAAACATACCAAAGCACCGAGTTCTCATTTTGTTAGAGCTTGCAAATGGGAAATGCAAAGTAATACAACACTTTTTTTTCCACAGGAAACTCATCCCCGTTCACTAGCTGACATTACTGCAACAACATCCAAAACTCCTGTAATTTAGTAGTGTAACCTACATAATTAACCGTCTGGGCAGGTAACATCTCAGGATAACTAAGACCCAATTAAAATAATTAGACCCATCAAACTGGTTCATATTAACACATGGAAAAATTAACTGGAGTTGGACCACAGTGAAGAAAGGAAAGCAAATTTAAAAGGGCAGGATAAATAATGCTGGTTGACACTAATCGTGGTATTATTATACAAACAGGACATGTACTGGAAAGGATGAACAGTTTATAGTCAAGGTCTGTCACTGAATCTACCTTGCTGTAGATGTCCTACAGCAAAGCGAATCTGAACTGAAGGCCTGAACTGAAGACTATCAGGCGACAGCCCTACCTGCTTTGCTACCTGCTGCTTCCAAAAACAAACTTTTATTTCATTTTCAGACTAAACACTCATAAAAAACAATATATTTTAAAAACCAACATTTACATTTGACTTTATCAGTTGATCCTTAAAACAAACACTGAGTAGCGCTGGATTTGTTCTTTGGTCCCAGGTATCTTTGCAGTAAAAACTACTGCTGTAAGCTTTAAACTTCAAAGTAATGGATACCAGGGTACATACTGTAAACGCTGCTATTGCACAATAAAGCCCTGAGCACACCAGGAAAAAAAGAACTAGGTAAGTAGTGGGTAGGAAGCAGTCAAGGTCATTAGCATGGTTGCCACGAGAACAGGCGATTTGGTTCCACTTACACCGACCCCCACCACCACCCCCCAATCAGTGTGAAAGAGGCTAAAATTCAGAAGCGGTGCAAACAGGACAGACTGGTTTTGCAGGACTCTGACTGCCATGTGCAGAAAAATCATCAGGAAACAACGGTCAAAAACGGGGAAAAAAAAAAAAAAAAAATCAACAGTTAGTGTAGTGGTTGCAGCTGCTCCCTTTCAACTTGACAGGTTGTGAGTTCAAGTTCAAGGTTTATTGTCATAAAGACAAATACCGTGTACAAGTACCATGAAATTCTTGTTTGACTGCTTGTCCACAGACTATGAACAAAAAAAACAATAGATAATACTGCACAAAAACAAAACAATAACAATTAATAACAGTAACAATAAATAACAATAGACAGCCAGAGTACTTAAAACCAAAAATACTTAAAGTGACCATGCAATTGGTACCCTTAAGGAAGGTACTCACCTTAAACTGCTCCAGTAAAAATGGGTAAATAACTGTAGGGACCATCAAAATGTATGCTACTTTTGGGAAAAGTTCAAATGGTTTTTACTATTCCTCTATATGGCTTGCATACAGTGGAACGAAATGTCATTTCTCTGGAGATCTTGCTGCAAGACTATATGTAATATGCACCATATTTGAGGACCCGAAGTGGCCGCTGCATGCCAACGCGTTGCCTTCTAGGAGGGGTATCATCAAGAAAAAGGTTGGAACACATCAAAAGCATCAAAAAATGAATAAATAGTAGATATAATTTGGGAACGCAAGAGGAGCGAACACAAATAAGTTCCTAATGGAGAAGAATTAAACAGGTCAGAAACGGGGTAAGACTACAAAGATGTACAGGAGGCCATCCAGTCAGTGTTCAGATAACGGAGGATGGCAGTGCTGACCCGTTCAAGGCTTATTTTTGCCCCTGACTATTTGTGCTTCTTGGCTCTGCGAACTCCGGCTACAGGACCAGCTCTGGCACAGTACATGTCTATGTTGAGAGTCAGAGGACCCTGGTTCCAACTCTGCGGGGAAGAGCCAAGCCACAAAGCCACAGTCCCCCGTTGTTGCCACTCCCACAAGGCAGTGACCTGCGGGCTCCTGACGTCAAAGCACACAGAGGTGCGGTGCAGTGTGGTCTCCAGGGAAACTAAACACTGCCAGGGCCGATAAGCCCAGCTATAAGGACCTGTGTTTACTGTGTCCACTGCTCCACAAGCAAACAAACCAAAACAGATCTGGGAACATTCAGCCACAATCAAGTCACAATAATGTTAAAGTCAGTGAACTGGAACATATTTCAAATGTACAACGCATTCCAAGGCCTACAAAGCTTTGGTAGTTTCTGTGAAGTCCCAGATCTGAACTTGTGAGATGTTCTGCGAGGTGAAATCTGTTTGGGCCAAAGCAACTGCCTACAAAAGCCAGCTGTTATTTTCTCTTTAAACAATGACAACAATGAGCAAGTACTGGAGCAGAAGCTGCAGGCCACCACAGGCTACGACAGAGGCCATCCATACCAGGTGTTTTAGCAAAGGGTGATCGCGGCCCCTGGGCAGCTAATAGTCGACTGGCAGCATAGCAACGGGTGGGACACGCACTGGCTCTTCTTGCACCATTTGCATTTAAAATGAATCCACCCACCTATCTACAGTGCTGTGTGGCTCAACAAATCAAGAGTTTGGCTTTCCAACTCACCTGTTTGTCACACACTGCACCTGTACACTGTGATAAGGCCCCCCCCCACCACCTGAATGTGCCTGAGATCCCACACACCACTGCTATAAATGACAAGCCCTTCTGTGAATGAACAATTGGCTGTACGTCACTGTCACATTCCCAAGAACAGGGGTATGTTCTCTGACTTACTTTGCTGGACCCAGGGTAAACTCTGGTAAACTGAACAGGTGGTGCAGGGCAATTGCCAGAGAGTTACTCAGGTACATTTCGGAAAAACCACATTGGTTTAGGACAGAACGGCTGGGTTTTTGGGGTTTGTGTGCTCGTGTCCCTATAGTCTCCCTCAGAGCTGCTGCCTCTGGATCCAAAGTACTCGGCTCAAATCCCACCTCCTGCTATAGTACCTTTGAGCGGGGTACTTGCCCTGAATTGATACAGTAAAAATTACCCAGCTATATAAATCAATACGTCACTGTAAGTAGCTTAACACTAAGTTGCTCTGGGGAAAGGAAGCTCACTGAATTAAAGTGAACCACTCATGTCTTTGAGCTCAGGAAGGTCTTGCTGTGCTTATGGAGGCTGGAGGACTGTCCTCAAAACTCCAGCAAGTATAAATCATCAGCCTTAGACAAAAGAGACCTATTGCTTACACTGCATGGCAAAGAAGTATGATAGGTAGAGAGGAACCTGCTTAGTTCCAGCACGGCAGCCCTATCCTCACTGGCGCTGTGAGCGATCTTATCTGGCATACCTCACACCACACCTGAGGAATCTCATCAAACCAGTTTTTAGGGCAAGGCGATCACAAAGGCATGACAACAGCAAAGCGGTGTACTCAAACCTGCTTGGACCACATTGCATGAGTGTGAGTGTGTGTGTGTATTTGTGTGGGCGTGTGTGCACAGTCACTGCAGTATGTACCGGAGCAGATTCTCAGCCCCTGCTCTCATCCTCATCTGCTTGATGATCTGCTGGTTGAGGGTGGCTCTCTTGTTCTGCAGCTTGCTGCGGCCTGTCTGAGCCAAGGGGTTGCAGCCCTGCGGGGAAGAGGAGAAACACTGGTGACCACAATAGCATACGGAGGATCCCGGTGCCAGAGCACCATGTTAACGCTCTGCCAGCACCTTTAACTTGGACTGAGCGGTTGTGGAGTACAAACACAACAACAGCGGCCTGCTGGCAGCAGGAATGACCCAGGATGTACCATGGTCAAGCACTATTGCCATGCTCTCCTGTACCTCCCTGCTCCAGCAGCCTGGTGGTCACGTCTGTTAGGGGAGCATTCAACGCAGCAGGGACACATTGTGAGCCAATGACTCACTGTCACCAGAGATAAGGTGTGTCCCTTTGGCAACGTGACAGCCAGCACGAGTGTGTGCATACACAACACACCGGGACTGACGCTCATCCAAGGGCACGCAGGTTGAGACAACTGCTCAACGTTAACAGTACAGGACACACAGTCGTAACATTTCAACCCTTCTGCTGTATTAGAGACAGTTTTCTGCTTGCTGGAAAAATCCTATTTAATTGTTTATAAAGCAGTTATGAAACAAGGTGATCAGCTGATGTGGTATTACTTCACTCCTAACCCTTATCACAAATCCTACAAATCGTTTTGGAATTCATGAACTACAGATAAAGTTTACCTCAATTGATACCACTTCTGTGTGTCTGGGTGTGTGTGCGAACTCCTGAATCTGGATTTTGATATGCTTTATTACTGTCTCTGATCTACTTATTTCTGACCAAATCTCACTAGACCACCAAAGATTAAGACCAGGGATCATTTTTCAGGTTTAACTGTTCTGATGCCAATTGATGAGAATGTCATGAAGTCTTATGCCAATCTGATGAAAGAGACCGTATTCATAATTGATAGGAACTGTAAAAGTAAAATATGAGCAGAATGCAGCCCAAGGGTTAACATGGTATCACAGTGTAACACAAGAAGCACAAACATGCCAACACACTCCAATGAAAAAGATGTTGATGCTGCTTTGCTGAACCTGAGGAACCAGTTCTTGGCACTTGTGTGGAGAGGACCTGAAGGTGGGCAGCGACACAGGAGCAGACGCAGTGACCAAAACCCACCCTGGGGCAGCAACACTTTAATTTTGGACAGAACACGCAAGACTTTTGGCTCGTTGTCTTCAACGCAGACCTGCACTGCACAGGGAGACATATATAAGGTGTATGAGACAGGTGACAGGATGGCACGGTGACGCAGAAGTTAATGCTGCCACCTCACAACAGCTGGGCTCTTTGTAGGTCTGAACTGGGCTCAGTATGTGTGGAGTTTGCATGTTCTCCCCGTGTCCGCATGGGTTTTCTCCGGGTGCTCTGGTTTCCTCCAACAGTCCAATGACATGCAATTTAGGTGAACTGGCGATGTTAAATTGCCAGTCATGGGTGAATGGGTGGATGAGCGAGTGTGTGTGGCTACCTTGCTGTGGACTGGTGGCTTGCTGTCCAGGACCAGCGGTTAGTGACAGTGAGTGAATGCGAGCAATTTGTCATAAACTTAATGACTCTGGAGAAACCGCTAGTTGACAGACCCTTTAAATACATCTTATAAACCTTCCAGGACGGGTGGATGTGCCACCAAGCAAAGTCCGACACGGCGACCGCTTGCATGGTTTGCAATGAGAGGGGAAGAATCAAAGTGGTTTACCGGCACCTTCGTCTCTGCACGTCGGGGGGGGGGGGGGGGTGCAGACACGGGAGAAATGCACCAACTCTGCACAACCTCTCGAACCAAACATGCTTCAACCGCTGAGCAGATGTACCCACAAACTTACCATCCCCACATAAAAACACCATCTCCAGTTACACTCATTAATGAGAAAGTAAAGCGGACCGTTTTAAACTGCATACTAACTGCTAATTCTTTTTGCGTAGTCCATCTTGAGAGCTTCTTTGCATAATGTGTAACCTCAGGCTTTCCTACGCTTCTGCTATCGCCACATCCTGCAGCAAAGCACCGCCTCTCCTGTCCAGCACACATGTTGTCCATTTGTTTTTGCGGCTCAGTACCGAGAGGCCCTGGAACAGATGCGACGTCAAGGCCTCAGTGCTATAAGCACGTCCCCCGCTGGACGGATGGCGAGTTAAATGTGTGTGCTTGTCCTTTTTCTGCAGCGTGCTCGCCAGGGATAACCGAGCTCAGGAAAAACAGAACAGCCTTGGCAAAGAAACCAAACATCCCGTAACCCAACATGACCGTGTCTGGAACTGAGAACACGGGTCGTTTTCAAAAGCAGCCCTGCGAATCCCTCCTAAATGTACGCACCCTGACGTGAGGGCATCTCACACAGAATGCGCACTGGGACGTAAGCAGCGCAGAATTCGAACCCATTACGAGACTAAGAGACACCTTTATAGAAGGGGAGGGTTCTGGAACACTCGGAGGAAGCTGCTGATGACAAAAATACTGTAATCTGCTCAACAAGTTCTGTGTAGGACACAACGATGAGGGACAGCTGCTAGCACTGAGGTTAAAGCTTCTGTCTTTGGACCTTTAGGTCGCAGATTTGAACTCCAGCTCTAGTACCTTTGAGCAAGGTAACTACCTTCAAATTGCTCCAGTAAAACTACCCAGCTATATTAATGGGTTAATAATTGTGAATGGCTTCACATTGGAAGCTGCTTTGGAGAAAAGCATCAGGTCAACAAATAAATGTCAGAGGGCATGAGAGGTCACGTCCCAGACACTTTGCATCCATGAAGCCACCTGGCAGCTGTTTCTTCTCCAAGTTCCGTTCCAGCGGAACTCACCTGGGCTTCTACATTCCTCGGGTCATATTCGTGAGGGTCATGTGAGGTCACCACCCTCACAGGTCCCAGTGTGCGGAAGGCGACCAGCTGGAGCCTTGACCCTCATTCCTTCACCCTAAAGTATGTTTTACCCTCAGTAGGGGACGAGTAAGGACCCCACGCTGGGAACTACATTCCAGCCGAGGTACAGGTGAGTTTGAACACAGAACCAAGAGACACAGGTGGCATCCCTCTGCCACGAGCGTGCTCTTCCGTTTCCTCCCCCAGTCATTACAAAACGAGTCATTAAAAAATTAATAATAATAACAACAATAATAATAAAATATTGCTGCCTTTTACTACAAAACGCTCTCCTCCAATGTTATTTGGATACTACTGACGTAAATGGATTTGGGAGCTTCGCGGCTCCTTCTGTTCCCGTAATGCTCACCTGCGCAGGTGCTGCGCTCAGGAAAATGCTGGAACCTTCCGGACACACGGTGCAGCGATCCATATGATATAGTTAACTTACAGTAAGTAACCAGCACGGCAACGCGGCGAGCACGACACACTGAGAGACATTTTTATTAAAAATAAAAATATAGTGCATAATTTATTCACAGCATTATATTTAGCGGTACATATAATTATTATACTACTAGTCTAGTGGTGCGTCTACGCCGGAGTAGCATCGCCTACCGTTCCGTCAGTCGTCTTGTCTTGGGGAAATGCTGCTTATTAGGCTATGCGTTTTATTTTCAAAAAGTTATTGCACATTTATAACATGTATTTACAGTAGATATATCATATAGTATTAATGGTATTTCAGCAAGTAAACTCTGCAGCACAAGACTTTTTTTGTTCAGTCACTCAGAGAGTATGTCTTTTCTAAACTGATTTTTCTTCGTCACGAACAAGTTTTTTTTTTTTTTTTTTTTTTTTTTTTTTTACTTACCAGTTAGTCGCGGTGAATAATTTAACAAAAAAAATACTGAGGATAATTCATAATTTAAAAAAAAAAATCGAAATTTTGATTCGGGCGTCTTGCGTCTTACCGCTGAGGTGATTTAAAAAGAAAGCAAGTCGTTGTCTAAAACGTACCTTTTTGAAGTAGCTGTTCGCGGCCGCGAGCCCGTCCTGCTCCGCCAGCATCGTGTCCGCCATGGCGCGCGCCAGAGACGTTCCGAGCGTCACCGGGAGAAAGAGAGAGAGGAGTTCCGCACCGCAGTGCCCGTGGAGGGGGCTCGCTGTGTGGCGTGTGTGTCCGGAGCGTGGAAGTAAGTGAGTAACTGAGCGAGCGAGCGTGTGCGAGGCAGCTCTCCGGGAGCGGGGTGTATTTCCAGCCTCCGTCACACTGGGCCCTCCCTCCCCGCAGGAGGCAGGAGGAGCGCACCTCCGCCTCCGCCTCCGCCTCGCCTCGCCTCGCCTCGCGCTTACGTACTGTGTCACCCTTACTGTGTTACTCTTTGTTTACGTGTCTCAGGTGGACTGTGGCAACAAAGTGACACCGAAACGCCGCTTTCATGGAAAGGAAGAGAAGCTGCTTGGGTCAGCAGGTGGCGTAGTAGTGAGAGCTGTGGCATTTTGTCTCTGAGCACTTGGTTCGAATCCCGTCTACTTCTGCTGTAACACCCAGCTTTAGGGAGGTACTTACCCTGAACTGCTATAGTATAACAAAAATGGCCCAGCTGTATAAAAAGGTAAATCATGGTTACTGACCTATGGGGCAGCTGGTAGGGTAATGGTTAGAGCTGCTGCTTTTGGACAGTCAGAGGCTCAAAGGCCACCTTCAGCTGCAGGTCTACTACCCCTGGACAATGTACTTCCCTTCAGTTACCTGTGTAACGTTACTCAGCTATTAGAAGGGTAAATAATCGTGGGTCGCTTTGGAGTAAAGGAGGTGCGGTGGTGCAGCAAGTTTGACTGGGTCCTGCTTGGGGTGCCTTGTGACAGACTGGTGTCCTGTCCTGGGTGTGTCCCCTCCCCCTCCAGCCCTACACCTTGTGTTTCCGGTTAGGCTCCGGTTTGCTGTGACCCCGCTTAAGACAAGCAGGTTCAGTCAATGTGTGTGTGTGTGTGTGTGTGTGTGTGTGCGTGCGCTTTGGAGTAAAGTGTCTGATAAATGTCACACTGCAAGCTGTCTTGGCCAAAGGTGTCAGTGAGATAATAGTTAACAATATTCTGGGAGCTGCAGTGTTGTATGTGTAGATCTATGTATATAGTCTCACATTAAAATAACATAATAGAGTCTAAATCTTAGACTTATAAAATGAATAAATGACTATGATTTACACACCTGACTCTACTTACCGGCTTGCTTTAACCAATGTAACTTTGGCTTCACTTATTTTTACACCTGCGCTACTTGTGTGTTTCTACCACACACCCGATTTCCTCTAAAGCAACGTATGGACCATATTGGTCATTACACACCTATTATGTCACATGAGAAACGCTGATTCTCATTAAATAACCATTTCGTGGTAAAACTAAGGGACGCAAGGGGTTGCCATACTTTCAGAGCCCTTGGCAAAAATTACAGGCTACGGCAAATTTTCATCACTGTTTATGTCATTTACTGCTATTAATCCCATGAGGATTAATAAAGTATGGTCATTATTTGCCATTCATTTTTTCAGTTCCAACTGTATACCAGTTCAACAACGAGTACAGCAGTGGAAGACCATGCTGGGTCCATCTTCTGTGAAAAAACACCAAGATGAGGTTCCAGCGAACATAGAGTCAGCAAACCTGGATGACCAAGGACAAAAAAAACATCGACTGGTGTGTCAAAGTTTTCTTGCAACATGCTGTAAGGTCAGAAATTAGTACAAACACAATGAACCTATGGACTCATCTTACTCGGTGTCAAGGATGCACACGGACGGTGATGGTACAGTAGTAAGGGGTATGTGTTCTTGGTGCTTTGAGCATTGTTTGAATCGCACAGGGTCCAAAAACACCTGGTGTATTTCTTCATGGCCGGTCCATCGCCACCTCTCATGTCGACAGAGCATGTCTGTGAGGTTGAGTGTCCATGAGGCATCGGTGCAAAAATGTGCTCTCTTTCCATGTGCTGGTGAATATTTCTCCACTTGGAAGAGATGCTGTCACTGATGGTCTCCTAGAGAGAGCAACAAAGGGCAGCTGTCCGTGTCCCCCCAGGTCGCCCAGCGTCCAGACTAGTTCTCTCATGTGGCGTGATGGCTTTGTCTGCGGGGGCAGCCCACGTCCGCCTGGGCTGGACGATAAGCCCATAGCTTTGTGTTTTCTGCTGTGCGGCGGCACACATTCCAAGCACTTTGGACGCGAGACAGTAAATTGCAGTGCAAATACTACAGCTGGTAAACCGTACAGGGGACAAAAAGCCTGATTCTTTGCGACAATAACGTGGCTTCAGCTAATTCTTAGGCAACAACCGGCCCTTCGTCACAGTCCGGCATAAAGAGCGACGGGCAGCAAGTACTTTGAAGACGTGCACAACGCTTTGTAGAGCTGCTGGGCTCGGATTGACTCCTCCCAACTGCTGTGCTTTGGTTTTATAGTCTGTATTCATCTGGCTGTCAGTAGCTGTGTAACCATAGCAACAGGTGCATGAGCCTCAGGTGTTATTTACTCCAGAACCTGCACAGAGCTCCTCGAGGCCTCTTCAGTCACAGCAATAACTGGGAGGAGTGAAACTAAACACCTTTCCATTTACGCATTTAGCCGACACTTTGGAGAAAAGTGCCAACTTACAATGTTAAGTAACCTAGAATTATTTACCCATTTATACAGCTGGGTAATTTTACTGGAGGAGTTTAGGGTAAATACTTTATTCAGGATAACGTGAGTCGAAGGTGGGATTCAAACCTAGGACCTTCCCATTTATAGACAACAGCTCGCACCACTATAGAACCAGCTGCTGAGACACTCATTACTCCACAATGCCACACACTGCACTGCAACAGCTCATTTGAATTTCTTTGAAAACCAAACTGTGAATAAAACCCAGAAGAACAAACTGAAGTATAAAAAGAGAAATAGAAGAATTGTGCATTTTTGGGAATTAAATTTCAATTATAACATATAGGTAGGGGGGTGCAGTGGGTTTGGCCGAGGCCTGCTGTGTGATGGGTCTGGGGTACCTTGCGGCGGACTGGTGTCCCATCCGGGGTGCGTCCCACCCCCCTCCCCCTCCGGCCTTGTGCCCTGTGTTGGGTTAGGCTACAGTTCACCGCAACCCTGCTTGGGACGAGCGGTTGTAACTATTTTGTGTGTGTGTGTGTGTGTGTGTGTGTGTGTGTGTGTAACATATAGTGCTGCTTGACAGTACGTGAACCCTACAGAGATGGTCATTATTGTTGAATAAAATCTTCAAATAAACTTAGAAGATAAGTAAATGACTATGATTTACACCCTGATCCTACTTACCTCCTTGGTTTAATCAATACAACTTGGCCTTCACTTATTTTTACATTTTACTTTTGTTTTTTACTACTTGTGTGTTTCTACACACACACAATTTCCTCTAAAGCAACATATGGAACTGGTCATTACACACCTAATATGTCACATGAGAAACACTGATTCTCATTAAATATCAATTTTTTCATTAAACTAAGTACACAAGGGGTTTACCACACTTTTGAGCAGCACTGTATATATAACTGTCTGTATATTGTGCAAGACATTTTTTTTAATATACGACATGATGTAGGTTAAAGCCAGGAAACATTAACAAGGTATTTACATTGACCCAACACAGAATTAGACTTTAATTACGGGGTAAATAAATAAGTCTCATGTCTCGGGTGTTCCATTAATAGGATTTGGGGGGTGTGATTTTGGGCCTCAGCTGGACTGTTTGAAGTCTGTTTGGTTTCTTTGAGACATTAGAGGTTCTTAATAATGTCACGGGAGGCTTACGGAACATGCTGGACGTGCTTACGGCTTTCCTACGGGCCTGAAGGGGAGATTTGACAGAGGGAGACACCACGCCACGTTGGCGGCGGCACAGCCTACCCGCAATGCCAGGGCGGTGCAGAACTTTAACTAGGTCGAGGCTTACGTGCACCGAGACCTTTGTGTTATGTATCCCTGTCTCCAGCCACATCGGCACCACTGACCCCTGCCCCCCAC
This sequence comes from Scleropages formosus, assembly GCF_900964775.1. NCBI lineage: Eukaryota > Metazoa > Chordata > Actinopteri > Osteoglossiformes > Osteoglossidae > Scleropages > Scleropages formosus. Next base: position 25,156,851 of record NC_041816.1, read on the forward strand.
CCCCATATGTCTGAGCCGTAGGGGCACGTAAGCAGGCAGCACTTTTTATATGTGATGAAAAAGCTGTCATGTGATGGAACACCTTTGGATTAGCTGGAGGATGCCGCTCTTGTCCAACGTCTCTTCTTTTGCTGGAATGGAACCTTGAAACGCGTTGGTCCTGGACACCCTGCGTATCGGTGTAAAAAATACTTCCATTTCTACATTACTTTTTTTTTTTTACCTCTGAAACAGTGTGTTAGTAAATAGTTGCCATTTCCGTCTGTGTTGTACTCCTGCATAGCCCCAGTATTTTTTTCAGTATGAAGACGCAGAGGGAGGGATGATCAAGGTCCATGAACATTAATTTAATTTAATTAATTAGCTGACACTTTTCTCCAAAGCAATTTACAACATTAAGGTCACAATTATTTATCCATTTATGTCGCTGGGTAATTTTACTGGACCAATTTAGGGTAAGTACCTTCCTCAGCAGTTCTACAGCCAGAGATGGGGATTGAACCTGCGACCTTTGGATCCAGAGGCAGTAACTTTAAAAATTCCGCTACCAGCTGTCCCGAAGCTTGGCTACATGCCATTTAGTGTACAGTACGTTTTTTAGTTTAGCTGACACTCCTCCAAAGATGTTAAGCTGTTTATACTTAGTTACCCCTTTATACAGCTGGGCAATTTTACTGGAGAAAATTCAGGGTTTGTGTCTTGGTAAAGGGTATTGTATCAGCAGGTGGGAATCGAACCTGTGATTTTTTTTTACACCTGCACTACTTGTGTGTTTCTACTACACACACGATTCCCTCTAAAGCAACATATGGAATTGGTAATTGTGTAATTACCGAAATTAAAAAGTCCCACACATTAGCTCTAATCACTATGCAATTAGCTGCCCCACTTCTACAAACACTAAAAATTAATTTTTTTAAGACTTCATGACTCATGTTCATGTCAAAAAATTATGGTGAAGCTCTAGAAATGGATGTCAGACACAGTAACTTAATACTCTACATCCGTCGTGTTGGTGTCTTTCTTCAAACTCGCTCGTCCGTCAGAATAGTCAAACTTTTCTAGGATTTTCAGGTTTAAACTCATTCTAATCTGAAATTAATCGACTGACGGCAACGAATCAACTTCACTGAGGACCGTGGGACATATTGAAAGCACCAATGAACCGATCACTTTGTTCTTACCCTGTGGACTCTTATCATTCTTTCATCTTGAGCTGTATTTACACTGACTGGTAGAGTCATGGACATTGATCGCTTTTCCATTTTACTCCAGTGTTAATTGTGGTGGGTTTGGCCAGTGCCTGCTGTGTGGCAGGTCTGGGGTTCAATCCCTGCTTGGGGTGCCCCTGAATGGACTGGCATCCCCTCCAGCCCTGCCCCCTGTGGTGCTGGGCAAGACCCTGGCCCACCGCAACCCCCCTTGGTACAAGCGGCTGCAGACATCAGTTGGCTAATTGGTGGTTCAGTGGCACTAATTTCTTCCCGAAGCGAACACTGATCGTTCTTCCCCCGCGACTCCATACTCCAAATTCTTAGAGCTGCTCTGTGTGCCGACAAGGTCTCCTGTCTGCTGTGAGCGAGCGAAAGGACAGGTGTGATTTGCATTCTTGTGTGGTGACACAGAACACCCAGGGCTGGTTCTCGTTCTCAGGATGACAAAAGAACATGCAGTACTTTCAACACGTCAAACCTATTCCGGCCGACTCGTCTTTTTGACTCCTCCCTCAAACCCGTATGAAAGGACATTCTTTCGTATCCTTGCATGGCTTCATGTATGAAACAGAAAAGCGGAACAAAATCCATGCTATACAAGACCAGCAGACCTAGTTTACTCTAGCTGGCTCCTCCACTTACAAACACAAGTGTGACCGGAAGTCTGTTCAGAACTCAGTTTGTTCATAAATACAAGAAATACAACTCCACTTTTACTGCTAAGGCGAACAATAAATGTTTAATAATAAAGGTTGTTGAGCCACAAGGCACCAGTACAACCGCTGCGCCACCATCGTACCTTTAATACTAACACCATTTCTTAGATTGATTTGCAGTAATTCATTTAGCTGATGCTTTTCTCTAAAGTGACTTACTGTATAGTGTTCACCTACTTTACAATTATTTACCCATTTTACTGGAGCACTTTAAGGTAAGTAGCTTGCTCAAGGGTACTACAGCCAGAAGTAAGACTCAGACCTGCAACATTTGGGTCCAAAGACAGTAGCTCTGACCACTATGCTAAGAGCTGCCCCTCTGGTATCATCTTCAAGTTGTTATAGAATCTAACTAGATTTATTCTCTGGTTAAAGTCTAAAAACTTGAAGTAAAGCAATGACAGAGACAAATGCCCTAAATATTTTTACTTTGTCTTTTTTTTATTTATGGGGACAGCTGCTACTGTAGTGGTTAGAGCTACTGCCTTTGCACCTGAAGGTTACAGATTTGATCCCCACCTCCAGCTATAGTAGTGTTGCGCAATATACTTCCCCTAAGTTGCTCCAGTAAAATTGTGGTGGTGACAGTGGTGTGTGATGACAGTACAGTGAGTAGTACTACTGTCTCACAGCACCTGGGTGGGGTGAAAGGATATGGTTTGATCTCTGCTCAGTCTGTGTGGAGTTTGCATGTTCTCCTCATATCTGTGTGGGTTTCCTTTGGATGCTCTGGTTTCCTCCCACACTCCAAAGACATGCAGTTCAGGTTCACCCATAGTGTGTGAGTTACAGAGTGTGTGTGTATTTACTGATGTATGGATGAGTGACCCAGTGTAAGTTACCTTGGCAAATAAGGTGTGTGGGCTGGTAACACTGCACAGAGTTCATTGGAAGTCACTTTGAAGAAATGTGTCTGCTGAATAAATAAATGCCTATATTATAATTGCCTTAAAATTCCAGCTCAGTTACAGTGCTGTTTGAAAGTGTGTGAATCCTATAGGGATGGTCATTATTTTTGTACTAAATATTAAGATATACATATAGAATGTAAATTTTGAGTCTTAAAATAAACTTGTAAAATGAATAAATGACTATGATTTACACATCTAACCCTATATGGGCTCATCAATGTAACTTGGGCTTCACTTATTTTTACGCCTGCGCTACTTGTGTGTTTCTACTACACACCTGATTTCCTCTAAAGCAACATATGGAATTGGTTATTGTATAATTACTGAAATTAAAAAGTTTGTTATCTCCACAGCCTCCAATTCACACGTGAACCTTGACCACTTCATCACCTGAACACGTGTAACATCCGTCGGCCTCTGGCCACGTCGAAACTTCTTTATTATCTACATAATCAGTAAAAAGTAAATAATACTGATGTCCCGAGTTTATCTGGAGGTTTGGTTCTATAAAAGCTGCATACAGTCATAATTGTCAGGGATCACTGGGGTCTGCAGTTGTGAACCCAGGTGCCCGGCATTGTTCGCAGCTCAAGAAGACGGACTTGTGGTGAATAACAGGAATGTGCAGATCCTGGAGCTTCAGACGAGGACTAAAGGAGGCCAGATGAGGACGAATTACAACTCAGAAAGTGAACATAGTACCTTGACAGTGTATCTAAATGGATGAAAAATACAGAAACAAGTAAAGTTGAGTAAATTAGAGTAACTAGATGGAGAAGGACTGTGCTGCTGGGAGCATAAATACTTCACTTGTGGAGCTCCAGTCAAACCCAGGTCCATCCATCCTGTTCCAAGCTGCTTACCCTGTTGAAGTTCTCAGTGGCAACAGGCCAAGAAGGTCAGACCATACTTTTGGAGAAACTGCCCCCAACTCCCCCTTGGGGGGGGCGAGCATTCCCAGCTCAGACTGCAAACATAATCCCTCAGACATATTGTGAGTCTGAACCGACCCCCCCCCTCCCGATGCGACGAGCCTGGGAGACCTCCTGTTGGGTCATCGAGTGGGATGTTCTTACTAGAAGGCCAAACCACCTTAACTGGCTCGTCTTATTCCGAAGGAGCAGGAACTTTACTCCAAGGGCCCCTGAGCCCCCCTCCTACCCCGCCCTGTGGAGGAGCCTGGTTTCAGCAATTTACACTCATCACTGAGCTGATGCTCTTCCAACAGAACTTCCAGTGTTGAGGTACCTACAGTTATTTACCCTTCTATACAACTGGGTGATTTTACTGAAGCAGTTCAGAGTAAGTACCTAGTGGTGCGGTGGTTAGAACTGCTGCCTTTGGACCCCAAAGTTGCAGGTTTAAATCCCACCTCTGGCTATAGCACCTTCAAGTAAGGTACTTACCCTAGATCCCTACAGTAAAATTACCCAGCTGTCTAAAGGGGTAAATAATTCTAAGCTGCTTTGGGGGGGGGGGGAGTTAGGTAAATGTAATTACCTTACTCTGGGGTAGTGCAGAAGTAGTTCTGGTTCAAACTCGTGACCCTCAAGTGCTACCTGTTGCCCCCTTTTGAAATCTGGTGACCATAGTGAGGATGTGGTGGTCGACTGAGCGGTAAATTGTGACCTCTGTCCCACAGCTGAGCCACTGCCTTACCACCCCAGCTCTGTGCAGCATGTGCAGTACAGGGGCAGGAGCACCAAGGCTTTGGCCTGGGATTGTGACTCCTGACCCCCCCTCCCCCTGTTGGTTGCATCACTAGGCCCTGGAGTAAACTGCTCCCGCTGGGATGCAACCAATGGACCACAGGGTCGTAACGTGACTGATGACAGCTTGTTCGCGTCCTACACGTTGGAGGAGGAAGTATTGAATGAAACGGAAGCTCGCGGACAAGCGAGAGCTTCCCAAAAAGCGGGGGGGGGGGGGGCGGGGCAGATGGAGTGACATCATCCACGTTCACGTTCGTTGACAGCACCGCGCTTGAGTTTATAGACATATTTTTTCATGTGTAGTACATATACAGCAGTGCTTGAAAGTATGTGAACCCTATAGGGATGGTCATTATTCTTATAGAAGATATTAAAATAACTGATAAAATGTAAATGTTAAATCTTAAAATAAACTTAAGTCTCACATTAAAATAACATTATAGAGTGTAAATCTTATAAAATGAATAAATCACTATGATTTACACCCCTGATTCTATTTACCTTCTTGGTTTATCCAATAAACTTGAGCTTCACTTATTTTTACACCTGCACTACTTGTTTGTTTCTGCTACACACATCATTTCCTCTAAAGTAACATATGGAACTGGTCATTACACACCTATTATGTCACATGATAAACACTGATTCTCATTAAATAACCATTTTGTGGTAAAACTAAGGGACACAAGGGGTTACCACACTTTTGAGCAGCACTGTATATATATATATATATATATATATAGTAAACCTTGAAATATTTCATTATTTGGTATAGTACTAATGCTTTTATGGTCATGAGTGGATTTATGCTCCTTTCTGAAATGTGCACTTCTGTATTAAATTTAAACAGGATTAAAGCTTCACTCATTATCTCCTTGGTTTTAATTAGGACAGAAGAAAGAAAAAATTGAGGAAAAAATAAGTTCATTTTAAAATTGTTATTATTATTTTTCAACATACCACATTTGGCTTCATCATATTGCACATCTGGGGTCTATGAGAGTCCGCAGAAATTAATAAATCAAAATAATTTCCCACAGAAGACTTGTGATGCATCGTCAAGTCGAAGTCCTATTTATCAGCAGATCTCATAAGAGTGGGAAAAGTGTTAAAACTGATAGGAAAATGCTGTTTATGTTTTTGAGCTGTCAAAGGGGGGTCTGTGTTGTTCAGGACCCCCAACAGAAGACAAGGGTTCAACTGCTGGGAACGTGTTTGCTTTGTGCGCTATGATTTCCAACCACGAGAGGGCGCGCGTGTCCTGGCGCTGCTGCACCTGCACAGGTGCGTCTCTCTCAGCTCCCATTGGAGCGCTCACTTACTCTGCATTTACCCTCACACGAGGCAGCTTTACCCTTTCCTCACCTACCTTCCTAATGCAGACAGAAAAAAAAAAAACTCATCTGTTCAAGGGAATTTACTCACTGTTTCAACACAAGTACTTTGCCATAATAATTTTTACATTATTTTTAGATGACGTTTCAAATTGATTCGACCCAAACAAAAGGTACTACTTCTCATCGTGCATCAAAAAGTAAAATTACACCATTGATAGGTCCGAGGCCATTCGAGGAAAGAAGTCGCTCCAGCTGTCGGCGGAAGCTGTTGGAACTGAGAATTAATATTCTGCAAAAAATCTCTGCAGAGCAGATCTGCACACGGTGTCTGGAAAAGCGCAGGAGTCTGGGATGCGTCTCAAAGAGCTCTGAAGGGCCCGGAATGTAGAACAACTGGCGTTTATTTCTCCCGCACTCACTCCTCCAGGAAGGAGTGGGGTGATAAATATCCCCGAGAGCAAACCCTCCCCAAGAGGAAGCCCACAAGCCTCATTGCTTCTCCACTGTTGCTATGCAGCCGCAGCCTCCACGCAAAGAACTTTGGAGCTCCCATCAACAAATTATTTTCTCTGCTGGAACATGGTATTGGTGCATGGTACAAGAGTCCTCGCGAGGAACCCCAACCCAGGTTTTCCTTTTTTTTCATTTTTTTTTTTTTTTTTTTCCACGGTGGGGGCGGGGAGGGGCCGTAGTGTTTGGGGTTAATGAACGGGATAAAAATGACGCCTTTTCTCCGAAGGAGCTGTCGAAGAGGGCAGCCCAGCATCACCCGGAACCCCCGAAATCCATTTCCTCGGCCCTAAAGCATCGGCGCCTCAATGAGCGGGCACTTTCTTGGCAGCCGGGGGGGCCATTCTTCCTGAATCATTGTCCCAGCTGCCTTTTATACCAGTCAGTACCAGGTCGCTTGGCTGGGCCTCATTTCTCAAGATACATCCCCCACCGGCCAAAGCTTCTCAAAGCTGAAAGTGACCCTGTCCGAAACGTGACAGCGGGCGGCGCAGGAAACAGGAAATGGCACAAGAAAGAAGTGTTTTCTCCTTTGTCGGAGGCTCGTATCTGCTCAAGGACTTCTCACAAGGCCAGCATTATTCCGGAGAACCAGGGTCGGCAGCACGGTCTCCATGCGGCACATGTGGAAAACAGGCTGCTCAAGTGCGGCAGAAAGGAGTTTTAAAATTGGGCAGGGATGCAGAACTAAAATTTCCAGTTATGCTATCATTTCCCGTAACCGTTCTCCACTTTTTTCGGGAATCCGATTTATTTGGCCAAGTATGCATAGACATGCAAGGAATTTATGTAATGAATTAAAATTGCAGCAAATTAGCTGTGGGGGATCAGGAAACATGTCCACTGGCTTTTTCCGTCTGCGGGACGAGCAGGTGCCCCTCCCAGTGTTTCGGTGCCCCGTCTATCTCAAAGTTTCTTCTTGTCCTGAGCAGGGTCACGGTGATCCAGAGCCTATCCCAGAAGCACTGGGCGCAACACTCATTGGGGGGTAGGTACATCCTGGACAGGACACGGGTAGCCACACAGATGGACACACACACACACACACACACACACACACACACACACACAGAGTCACCCATTCATACACTAAGGGCAATGTAAAGTCACCTGTCTAAACTGCATGTCCTTGGGCTGTGGGAAGAAACCAGAGCACCCAGAGAAAACCAGCAGACATGGGGAGAAGATGCCATCTCCACACAGACTGAGTGGAGACTGAACCCTGTTCTTTCCCACCACCTCGGTACTGAGCCACTCTGCCACCCTGCTGGGGTTCATATCTTTTATTCACCTCATTGTCTCTTTATTTGTATCCTTGGAAATCACTGATTTTTTTCTGCAAGAATAAATTGTCAGAACCAGTGATCTGACAGTTTATGTTTTTTCTCTAATCACTTTTTTCAAGATAAATTCAATTTTAAAGTTAAATTAAATTTTCTTTTAAACTTTAGTAATCTAATTTAGGATTTTTTTCCCACGTTCCACTGACCACATCTATGGCTGGGTTTGCACCTGTAAGGTGTCTCCACTGCGTTGTGCATTTTATCAGGGTGGCACGGTGGCACAGCAAGTAGCACTGCTGTCTCACAGCGCCTGGGTGATGCGAGAGGAAATGGATTTGATCCCTGCTCAGTCTGTATTGAGCTTACATGTTGTCCGGGTGCTCTGGTTTCCTCCCACAGTCCAAAGACATGCTGAGCTCCTTGAAGCAATGAACAAGTAGGAGAAGAGTTCCACTCTCTGCAGCCACATCACCTTTTTCGTTCTTTTGAATTGCAGGTGTCTGTTTCGGTTTCTCGGCCTTTTGATTTCATGTTCACCAATTTTTTTGTTTCCATGACACCCTGACATACAACTACTTGGGTTATGAGAATTCATCTTTGCGAGAAATTTTGTTTAAAAGCCCTGCTTGGGCCCACAAGGATTTTTGTCCGTATTTACGAGGGCCAAATATGGATTTTGTGCAGCTCCGCACAGGTGATGAGACCCCTAGACTACGGCCACCGTAAAGTCTATGTCTCGGTTACAGCTCAGTTCATGCTGTGCTAAATTCTCAAAATCCATCAGTGATCGTTTGCTACTTTCACCTGCTGTAATCTCTGTAATACGGGGCCCTGTTCGAAAAAATAATGCCAACTTGATTGATGAGGATGAATGCATTAGATTGGTGAGTATTAATTCACACACACACTTTCAGAACTGCTTGTCCCATACGGGGTCGCGGGGAACCGGAGCCAAACCCGGCAACACAGGGCGTAAAGCCAGAGGGGGAGGGGACACACCCAGGACGGGACGCCAGTCCCTCGCAAGGCACCCCAAGCGGGATTTGAAGCCCAGACCCACCGGAGAGCAGGACCCACTGTGCCACTGCGCCACCCGTATTAATTCATTAACTGGCAAATATTTATTCATTTAAATGTTGAGTATGAATTTGTGCGATAGGTATGAATTCATGCCATTTGTGAGTATGAATTAATTTCATTGGTGGGAGGGCCATCCCCCTCCAGCTTTGCACCCAATGCATCTGGGATGGATGGATGGATGAATTTATTGATAGATGGATGGTAGGTGGATGGATGGATGGACTATCTTCATATGGCCGGCTTTGCAGTCCACCATCAAGACCACCAAGGTGGTAAACATTGAAACACAAACTGCAATATATGTAACATAAACACACTATTTACAAAGTTTATTTGACATTTTGTGTTCACACATTGCTTGCTTCCCTAGTCATCATTTTACATGAGGACATTATTACCACCTTAGCGTCACCTGTCTGCAAAATCTCCACCAGCGCGCAGGAAAAGGCGATAAAACAGTTGAATTAAGTGGAAATGTGTCCTTTGCCAATCTTGCCTTGTTCAATTAAAACGGTCTTATTTGGATTTTCTCTGGAAGCCTTGGCACAGTCCATGACCCCCCCCCCCCCCCCACGCGTCTGAAGGGTAAAACGGGAAAGTTATTAAAAAACCAATAATTAACATCCATCATTTCGCTAGTTTTTGGGATAAATTCGGGTTTGAAACTCTTCAGACGATTAAGAAAATGTGGCATTTTGTAGAGTAACTGCGACTTCGAGCTTCAACGACGGAGAACTGTTTTCTTTCAGGAAAGAAGAAGGTCCGTTTCACCTGTTCTTTACTCCGCTCGCGCGGGTACCTGTGTGTGTGAACTCCCCGTAAAATTAAAGACGGTTGAAGTACAGTATGTATCAATTATTGTCACAAATTTCACTGCAGCTGCGTCGGTATCGAATCCTTAAATATTGATCAGCAACATCCAGCAGGAGCTGAAGATCCAGACCAGTCGAAGTTCCGGCAACCAAAACGCGCGCACAGGTGCGACGATCCGCCGGTCCGCTGCGGTGAAGGATCCCGCGCGCCCCTGTACCCCCAGCAGCGCGCCGCGCGCATGCGCGTTCCCCCAAACGCGCATCAGTGCGTTTATAGGAGCCGGAGAGACGCGTTTCGGGAAGCTTTTTCCAGCGGTCACCGGCATGGATGGGTCTGTGTGGAACAGGAGCAACTCGGCTAAGCCGCTCCCTGGAGCCCGGGACAAGATGAAAGAGAATTACAAGAAGGTTCCGGAAAGAGTGACACTCAAAAAAGAGATTGGACTGCTGAGCGCGTGCGCTATTATTATAGGTGAGACTTTTTAACTAATCTCACACTCATCTGCAGTGGAGGAAGAAGAGGATTAAAAAAAAACACACACACACACACACCATCATCATCAGCCCCTTTCGAAATGTGACTGAATCAGTTTTAAATAGGCGATGCCCTTCTTCTATCTCAAGTACAATTATTATTAACGTCGCGGCTTAGGATTCAAGTGCACGCGCTGGTAATGATTGTTCGTAAGCGGAGCTGTTCGCGTCATGGAAACTTGTTGAGTTATTTAATTTCGATGCCGGCTGTTGTGTTTTTGTCCCGCAGTTGTGGTGTTATAAATGTTACAAAATAGCTGTATTAGGGCAAAGCGGAGCGCGAATGGCGCATCTTCGGGACGGGGGAACGAGCGGGACTTTTCTCCCCACTGTCCTTACCTAAGGACCCTTGAGCCTGCCTTTCTAAACTCATTTCTTTCTTGGTCAGACTGTAATTCAAGTCACTTAGATGTGTAACGTGCTGAGGATGAATGCTTTTTGGTTCTTAAGTTTAAACCTGTCAAAGTGTGTTAGGTGACCAGAGCAACCAAATCACGGCTTCTGAGTCCACTAATGATCCACCACTGACTTCTGATTCTCCACATACTTTCCACCTGCGACGCGTCTCCAGGCTTTACTGTGCATCCGACTGCTGTGATACTGATGTCTTCATCAAGCCTGAACGTTTGTGGACCTGAGGTTCTACACGGACAGCTTGTAGATGGTGTAGCAATATCCTGATGCTGTGCACAGATGTTACGAGCTGTTGGAAGACAGTGGCTCTTATTGTCAGTCTGGCAGGAAGAAGAAGATGATAATATTAAAAAATACATTCTGAAATGGTGTCTCGAATTCAAATACATTTGGAATTTTGCAAAAATGAACATTTGAGAGAGGAGTATTACACATCCACCTGCTTCCAACCACAATAAAAAAAACTATAAAATGGGTTAAATTGATTCAGTAGCACTATTTTGGCTCCTGAGGATGAGGAATGTGTTAAGGGGGTGCTTCACACTTGAATGGGCTGGACGGGGATTACGGTTCAGGAGGGTTTGTCATTCCTCAGAATGTACCGTCTTTACCGTGGTCTTTCAGGTGCTGAGGGGTGTAAAACGTGACCAGTGAGAAAGAATGAAAAACGATGTGAACTCAGCTTTACTGTAAAGTGTCCAGCTCTGGAAGCGTTATGTGAATAAACAGCAAAGGTTGTTTTTTTTTTTTTTTCTGAGGGTGGCGTAGCGGTGCTGCTGACTCACAACCTCTCGGTGGAGTTTGAGGACGTGGGTTCGATCCCCACCCAGTCTGTGTAGAGTTTGTATGTTCTCCATATATCTGCTTAGCTTTCCTCTGTGTGCTCTGGTTTCTTCCCACAGTCCGAAGGCGTGAAGTTCAGCTGGATCGGTGATGCAAAATTACCCTTTGTGTGTGTGTTTAACTACCCTGTGATGGACTGGCGTCCCGTCCAGGGTGTACCTCCATCAGCCTTGCGCCAAGTACTTCCGGGAAAAGCGGTTCTTGAAAATGGGAGAATAGATTTTCTCTGGACCTCAAAACAATGGAAAAAAACCCAAAGTAAAAACTTTACTTCCCAAGAGCTGCGCTGAGAGCAAAATGTGAAATAAATTTTCCTCTTTCATTATTACACTCTTTGGAATCAATAGGCAGGGAAAAGTGCAACGCGACAAAGTTTCACACACTAGGACTTTATTTTTCGACTTATTATCTTCCTTCCGGGTTTAACCCGGGACTTTGCTCTTCCCTCCCTCCAGTTTACAGCCAAGGGGCTCTGGGAGGTTTTTGCTTTAACAGCTGCTCAGCAATGAGCTGGAGATGTTGACAACAATGAGCACCAGGCCAACGGAGGTAAAATGCAGCGTAGTTTGCTTTACCCATGGCTGGAATGGACGCTCGACCTTGGCTGTTGAGCCAACGGTTTGATTCTCACCTCTGACGCTCGGCCAAGTAGAACATGACGGTTCGGAAACGTCCTCGTTTTCTCTGTGCGGTTCATTCTTCTCTTTTTCGACTCCACAGGCAACATTATCGGCTCCGGAATCTTCATCTCGCCCAAGGGGGTCCTGGAGCACTCGGGCTCGGTGGGGCTGGCGCTCATAGTGTGGGTGCTGGGCGGCGGCGTCTCGGCCCTGGGCTCCCTCTGCTACGCTGAGCTGGGGGTCACCATTCCCAAGTCCGGCGGCGACTACTCCTACGTGACGGAGATATTTGGAGGCCTGACGGGGTACGTGCCTCATGTGTCGAGCCAAACGTTCACTTCCTCGGTGGAGGAGTTCAAGAGCCCAAGATCTCCCAATATACCGCAGTATTAACTTATACCAGGACTCCATGGTGGAAAAAAGCAGGCGTGGTAACAGTTCCCAGTATGGGTGGTGTACTGCGGAAAGAGTCCCTGATTGCCCTATGAAATATAATACAAAGTACATTTCAGGTTGTGCAGTTATAAACTTATGAGACAGCAGGTGGCGTGGTGGTTAGAGCTGCTGCCTTAAGAGCGCAGGTTCAAATCCCACCTCCTGCTATAGTACCCTTAAGTAAGGTACTTACCCTGAATTGCGACTGGTACCAAACCACACTGCTTCAGGTTTGAGCAGCACTGAGAAATACACTCGAATCCAAATAAATATCCAGTAGTCTAATTGTGATGATAATCAATAATATGGTAATATTATAACTTATGACAATAATACAGTATTATTAGAAGTAATATGGTATTGTTGCATATGGTTGTGTGTAGAAAAATAAATAAATACCAAACATATCAGAGCCTTTGGACTGAGTGATCGTACGAAAATGAACATTTTAATAAAGTATTTCTATCTCTTTCCTACATGCTGCTTAAGGGAGGCATATTTGTGTAAGTCGGTGGGGAATGGAGGTGGGCTGTGATTTGTGTCTCTGATGGCCGACAAAGATACGGAAGGAGCTCTGATTAAGCTCGGAAGGTGTCTGAGAAATGACTTATGATGAAGCAATAAGCGGGCAATAAATGATGGGTGTGTAGTTATGAGCTGATGATCATCATTATACAGGTGGTCTCTGACTTACGTTGGTTCGACTTTACCATGATGAGCTGACGATAGATATTCAGTAAAAACCATATTTTTGAATTTAGATTTTTTTTTCCTGGGTAAGCGTTATGCAGAGTTATACTCTCTCGGGATGCTGGGGAGCGGCAGCGATCCACATCTCCCAGTCTGTCACGCAGAAGTGTGTATTAGGTGTATTAAACGCAGTTACGACTTACGATATTTTCGACTTCCGATGGGTTTTCGCGGAACGTAACCCCATCGTAAGCTAAGGACCACCTGTAATATAATAGATGATGCGGATTTTTATTAAATGAAACATGGATTGTGCAGTTGTCTGAAATGCAGTTTTCCCTTTCATTATGCCATAATCGTACCCCGGGAAGCTGAGCTGAAATAGGAAGTTTACCTTATATAAAACAATGTAACACATTTTTTTTCAAAGTTCTTAGGTATGTCGATTATGTTTAAAGTTTACTGATTACAAAAATACAAGTTCTTGTAGGGTGTCGCTTTTAGTTGAGTGCTTTACAGCTGTTGGAGCATTCCAGAAAGTGCTAGAACATCCTAGAAAGGATCAGATCCTAAAAGGTACTGGAATTTGGTGGTTGGAACCCGATGCCAAAATTCGCCAAAATTCACCAAAATTAGCTAATTTCAAGAGTATGGAATATTGTTTAACAACTGACATACAGCACAAAGTATGTCATAGACTAACATTTTTAATATATTTTTATGTATGTAATACCATGGTGACGCAGTGGGTTGGACCGGGTCCTGCTCTCTAGTAGGTCTGGGGTTCGAGTCCCGCTTGGGGTGCCTTGTGACGGACTGGTGTCCTGTCCTGGGTGTGTTCCCTCCAGCCTTACGCCCTGTGTTGCCGGGTTAGGCTCTGGTTCCCCGCAACCCCGTATGGGACAAGTGGTTTGGAAAATGTGTGTGTGTCTGTAATATTTATTCTATAATTTACTAAATATGATTTATATATTATCTGTATTACATATAACTGATGTGTATATAATTAAATAAATATATGATATATTTAACACTGAATCACAATAAATCTAAATTTATAAGGATACATAGAAAGTAAAAATTTAATAATAATTTAAACATAATCTATCAACCGGATGCAAAAAAAAAAAAAAAAACAGACATAAGAACATTTTTGTCACATTGTGTTACTGTTCCAGAGAGGACACACATACACATGGCGAGATACTTAGCAAACACAACACTTTGTGGAGACGGAGAAGGAGGCTCAGTGGCTCTCGTTCTTTCGGATCGGAACACGGAAACCGCAGTCGGCACTGATTACGAGGGTCAGATTAAATGTACGTGGTGAAAAGGGTAAGTGATGATCTCTGGCTCGTTTGGTTCCTTCTCAGGTTCCTCCTTCTGTGGAGCGCAGTGCTCATCATGTATCCCACCACACTGGCTGTCATCGCTCTCACCTTCTCCAACTACGTCCTGCAGCCGGCCTTCCCGTACTGCGCGCCGTCATACGTGGCCACCCGCATCCTCTCCACCGCCTGCATCCGTGAGTGCCCTCGGCTTCCGGGCCGCCGCCCGCAGCTCTTCAGTAAATGCGCTTCACGCGTTTCTCCAAAGCAGCTTACAACGTTAAGGTACTTGCAATGATTTAGCTGTTTATACAGCTGAGTAAATTTACAGGAGCTATTTTGGACAAGTTCAAGTGCTCAAAGGTATTACAGCTAGAGGTGGGATTCAAACCTACAACCTTTTGGGTCCAAAGGAAGCAGCGCTAACCACGATGCTATCAGCTGCATCTGCAGTATAAATACAACTACAGTCCTGGTAATAAATGCAAATAAATCAAGGAAACATGAGCTTTTGATGTCTGCCGTACCGAGAACATTTTTACATTCAATTGGTCATTTACATTTATTTATTTACCGGATACTTTTCTCCTTGGTGACTTCCAACAAACTCTATGTAGTGTTATCAGCCCACACACCTTACTCACCGTGGTGACTTACATTGCTAGATACGCTACTTACACTGGGTCACTCATCTGTGCATCAGTGGAACACACGCACACTCTCTCTCTGTCACTCACACACTACGGGTGAACCTGAACAGCATGTCTTTGGAGTGTGGGAGGAAACCAGAGCACCTGGCGGAAACCCACGCAGACACAGGGAGAACATGCAAACTCCACTCATTATGAATTAAATACAAGTCATATAAAGTGTAAAAAAATGAAAGGCATAGTATGCTGAGGATTTATGCTGAGTTCTATGTATTTGGACCCAGAAACTACCATATTTCGGATAGCGAAAACAATGGCGGCAGTTCCTGAGGTCGTGAACCCCCCGCTTACTTTGCGTCGCGAATTTCGATCCGAGGGCGTCGTGCCTGCTCGGGACGCGCAGGGCAGGCAGCGGAGGTTCACCGCCAGCTGGATGCTGCAAGAGAAGGAGGGGCACAGTTTACTGGAGGTGACTGACCAGCTGACCCCTGTGTGATATGCGTGGGGGTGGGAGGCATGTTTCAGCTGGGTGCTGCTTGTTTGAACTGGACAGGACTTGGCACTGTGTGTCCTTTATGACTGCTTGGATGGCACAAGTTTAGCGGGTGAGAAACATCAGCCGTATTTATAGCGGCGGTATTTGTAACCGTCGCGTCCCAGTCTCCCCCGCCCCACCCGTCAACTGGCCTCTTGACTCCGTGCCACCCAACCAGCCTGGAATCCGTTGTGCGTCGGCAGTGACTGGGGAGTGAGGTGCAGACACCGAGGGGGGGGGGGTTCCCGTCCAGCCTGCCCACATCGCGGAAGACACCACCATTGTTACCGATTATCGTTGCGGTACGACCCAGTCGCTGCCGAATTGACCTGTCCGCAGTTCCGGTGGGCCGCCCGCTCGCTGTTTTACGCTGCTCCCCGTATAGCGCTGTATGAAACGGAACGTTTACACCGATACCGACCGCTCGAATGGAAGCTGAATGACGATGGGAATGGAAAATTAATATCGTAATTTAATCGGTACCGGAGACTCTGGAATAAATGAAAAGAACTGCAGCAACTCAAGTCCGAGCGTTCGGAATCGGCCACTTGGCACCGCTGCCCCCGTTATCTCCGCAGGTGCGCTCCCCCGCTGAATGTACAGCATGAAGGTCACAACCACATCCTCCCCCCCCCGCCCCCCTCCAGCCAGACGGGTTACAAGCACAGCATGTTCCCGCATCCCAGAGGTTTAGAGCCTGACCCGTAAACACAGCATTTATTTTTGTAGTCCCATCTGCAAGTCTGAGAACGCTTTCATTTCACATTGTCTTTTTTTTTTTTTTTTTTTTTTTTTTTTTAAAGTGGATCCAGTTTATGAGTTGGTTTTAAATTTAATTTAGTTTTGTTTTTAATGAACATTTTTTTTTTTTTTTAATTGATTAGTAACCGGGAGGGTGCGGTGGCGCAGTGGGTTTGGCTGGGTCTTGCTCTTTGGTGGGTCTGGGGTTTGAGTCCCGCTTTGGCTTGCTTTGGACTGACGTCCTGTCCTGGTTGTGTCCCCTCCCCCGCCAGCCTTATGCCCTGTTGCCGGGTTAGGCTCCGGTTTGCCACGACACCACTTAGGACAGGCAGTTTCAGCCTGCGAGTGAGTGAGTGATCATAACAGCACATGGAGTTAAAAACATTGTACTGAGAGACTCCAAACAGAGACACCTGATAGTCCGCTGAAGGTTACAGTGTTTCGTCTGGTTGGTCAAACAGCACCGCCTGCATTTCAAAAGGGTGGCCAGAAATTCGAGAATTCGTTTGAATTATGCAGTTCAGATGTTAGCTTCTCTTCCGAAAGTGAGCGAGACCCTTGAGTCCAGCACATATTTGTAGAAGGTTCTTGGTGTGGACCACACCGATACTACATCTTGCAATGTACCTGGATTCATCACTACTGATGCGGTTGGTTGGGTCCTTCACCATGAGACAGCCCTCACCCAGGGGACCCGACCAGGTTCACCAGGACCAGGTCGTGCTGCCTTGAGCCTATGGCTCACCTCTCCTGATCTACAGACGTGTACGTGCTTCCTCTGTGAAAAACCTCTCCATCCTCTGACTGTGGCACCAACACACTATAGTCCCTGTACAGTGATTTTTACATCGATGGGTCTATACCTCTCTCTCCAGCCTTTTGAACAGCACTGCCCAACCACTTCCTCCTACTTGATCTTCTTCTTCTCACTGACCGCCACCATGCATTCTTCCCATTCTTCCCCTCAGCTCCACCAAGATGACTTTTCTAGAAGCTTCAGACATCAGGACAATGTCTGGTCTTAGACGTCTCTGTGATGGCGGTCGCAAACCCGTGTTGCCTTCCCAGGTCATCCATCCAATGCCAGTGTCAAACCACAACCGGGAGCAATGAACGGGCATTCGGTGCCGATTAACCTTCTTCTCCTTTCCTCACAACTGCCTTGGTGACCAGGAGGTCCTACCGTGTGCTGTCCCCATGTTGAGAGACTTTGAGCACCTGGTTATGATGCCAGTGATAGCAGCCCTGGCTTAGCGCTCTTGTACAGCTGCTGAAGATGTGCTCCAATGTCCCTCGGAATGATGGCGGTGAAGAGGTCAGATGGACCTGGGTCATGAACTTCATATACTGAGCCTCTGTTCTCTGAAGCTCTTCCCAAGAGACACTAAGCTCCAGCACTTGTTCCCATGCTCTACTGCTGCTGCAATCCCTACCAGACAGCAGTGCAATGTTCTGGAATGTCCAGTGCAATGTGCTGTACCTAGACATTATCTTAAGGTCTGTAGTATCTGCTGAGCAATAACTTACCTTCCGCACTAATTGGAGAGATGATTCTACACTGATCCATCCTGTTAGTTCTCCTCTTTCAAGACCCACACCCTCTAAAGGTACTTCCACTGTCGTGCACTGCTACATCTTCTCTTGATGATCTTAAGGATCCTCCAAAGCCTACGCAAGAACGCTGGGCGATGCCTTCAAGCTTTTGGTGGTACCCCACAGTTGCTTAGGCTGAGCTCGCTCTTGCCTCCCTTGCCGCCTCTTGAATCGCCTTACAGTCACGGGGTGTATGGGATGTAGTCTTCATGATCAGCATTCAGTAAGAGTTTGGGGAGACTTTGTATTTTTGTCTTAATCGGTTGAAATTGTTTTTAATATGGGGTCAAAGTTTATGAAAGCTTTTCTTTTTAAAAACTGGAGTAATTTGCAGTAAGTGGCTTTCTTAAATGTACTGTAACTGGAAGGCAGACTCAAACCGGTGACTTTTGGGTCCAAAGGCAGCAGCCCTACCCGTGACTATGGTAGTGGACTATGGGAGGAAACTCATGCAAAATTCACACAGCCTGAGCCAGATTCAAACCTGCATCTAAAGAACCCAGCTGCTGCGAGACATTTGTGCCACCCATCGTGCCACCCATCGTGCCACCATGCTGTCTACTTAATGATATGTTAAAGTTTTGCAAAATTCTTTTAATTAAAGCTATTGCAACATTTTTAATTAATAAAAATATATTGCATTTTGGGTGGGTTTGGCCAAGGCTTGCTGTGTGGCGGGTCTGGGGTTCGAGTCCTGCTTGGGGTACCTTGTGGCAGACTGGCATCCTGTCCGGGCTGCACATATCCATATAAAATCTTTCTTTTAATTAAAAATCACGCATGTTTGTAGTACAAAACATGGGCCTGTACCTCAAAAGCTTCCCCACCATCTATGTCTACACTGGAAATAGAAGAGCAGTGAATTATATCTTGTTGTATTTCTTCTAATTTAAAATTTAAATTAATACATAAATTAGTTAAATAGTTTGTTATAATTGCTTGTTGCCTTCTTGGCGTCAAGACCCCCCACAGAGCACACAGCCTGTATCCACAGGGTGTCTATGTGAGATGTTTGTGGAAATGTAATTCATGAAGGGTCTAGTGTGTTTAAAGTCATTTTATAATTGTATAAATTATTTTATAATAAAGGGACAGCTGGTAGCTTACCGGTTAGAGCCGCTGCCTTTTGACTCAATTTGATTGCAGGTTTGAATCCCACCTCTAGCTGTCGTGCCTTTGAGCAAGGTACTTACTCTAAATTGTTCCAGTAAAATTACCCAGCTATATAAATCGGTAAATTGTTGTAAGTCCCTTTGGAGAAAAGCATCAGCTGAATGAATAAATACTGATTTCAGAAAGTGAGTTTTGGGTAAGCACCTTGCTCAAGGGTACTACAGTGGGAGTTGGGATTTGAACATTTGGATCCAAAGACAGCAGTTTTAACACTCTGTCACCAGGTGACCCGTTTCATCTCTTGAAGAGCTTTAGACAAGTTCTTGAGAGAGTTCTTGCACTTAAGTCCTGATCAGAGGACCGGTGGTTTGATGGCCGTTCTTCACAAATGTCGCCGGCCAAAGCCACGAGGGACCGTGAGCTTTCGGCGCCCCACAAGACCTGATCGACGCTTCTTTATTTAGTTCCGCTACGTCGGAAGAATTTGTATGTTGACGCTGATGTCTCTCCTCCGTGTGGGGAAAGGGGTGGGAACAGTGATGGACATGGTAAACACGCAAGGGTGTGTGGTGGTGTCAAGGAGCAGTATAGAGCTATGTGTGTGTTCTGAAATTTGAAGTGGCGGTACACCGGGGTATTTTACCCTATTTCTGGAGCAGACATTTGACACTTTTCAAAGCAACTTAGTGTTAAACTATTTACAGTTATTTACCCATTTATACAGCTGGGTAACTTTACTGCATCAATTCAGGTTAAGTACCTTGCTCAAGGGTACTGCAGCAGGAGGTGGGATGCAAACCTGGGTCCTTCACAACCTCTCACCACGACCCCGTGTGTGTTTCCTCCGCAGTGCTCTTGACTTGGGTAAATTGTTCCAGCGTGCGCTGGGCCACCAGGATCCAGGACGTGTTCACAGTGGGGAAGCTGCTTGCGCTGGGGCTCATCATTGTGGTGGGACTTGTGCAGCTCTGCAAAGGTGAGGCGCCACCTGCTGCACCGTGTGGCCACTGCAGCGCCCTGATTCTTGTGCACGAAGAGGGATGGTCATTACTCTTAGACTTATAAAATCGAAATGTTACATCTTAAACTTATAAAATGAATAAATCACTGTGATTTACACCCCAGCTCTACTTACCTACTTGGTGTAACCAGTGCAACTTGGACGTCACTTATTTTTACACCTGCACTACTTGTGTGTTTCTACTGCACACATGGTTTCCTCTAAAGGGGACAACATATGGAATTGGTCATTACACACCTATTATGTCACATGACAAACACTGATTCTCATTAAATAATCATTTCATGGTAAAACTAAGGGACACAAGGGGTTACCATACTTTTGAGCAGCATCGGTGGTGGTCTGATACCCCTGATATGATGTTTCTCCTTCCTCACCCAGGACATTATGAGGCCCTACACCCACAAGCAGCTTTTGAATTCCTACGGCCGGTCTCAGTGGGACAGGTGGCCCTGGCCTTCCTGCAGGCCTCCTTCGCATTCAGTGGCTGGAACTTTCTTAACTATGTCACAGAGGAGGTGGTTGAGCCAAGACGGTGAGCTTTCCGTGTCTCTGGGCTCTTCGGTGGATAACGTGTGTGTGTGTGCGTACGTCCACGCGGCACACATCATATTGAAAACACTGGTTAATATCTGGATATCGAGTAACTCCTATGGAGTAAAGGTAGCACAGTGGTGCAGCGGGTGGTGCTGCTGCCTCACATGAGTTGTTTGTGCGTAGGTTTCTGGCTCAGTCTGTGTGGAGTTTGTATGTTCTCCCCGTGTCTGTGTGGAATTCTTTCCGGGTGCTCTGGTTTCCTCCCGCAGTCCAAGGACATGCAGTTCAGGTGAATTGGTGACAGTAAATTGCCCTTATAGTGTGAGTGACTCTGTGTGTGGCTACTCTATGATAACCTGCCATTCCGTCCAGGGTGTACCCACCCCAAGCCTTGCGATTAGAGTGATTTAGAGGGTAGGCCGTGGACCCCTGTGACCCTGAGCAGGACAAGGGGTTACTGAAAATGGAGGCATGAATAATATGGAGTAAAGGCACCTTTGGTCTTCAGACGAGCTTCAATGCTTCTTGGAATGCTATCATAGAAGTCCTCCTTTGGAAGATGTAGATTTTAGGCCATTCTTCAAGACCAAGTGCCTCCCGATTTCTGAGCTACGACACATTTTGCACACTTTATGCCGCGGACCTTCCAGTAAATAAAATTTACATCTGGCCATGGGGAAGCAGTGAAATGATGTTATATTTATTCACTTAGCTGATGCTTTTCTCCAAGGGTGACTTGCAATTATTTATCCATTGATACAGCTGGGTAATTTTCAACTTTTTGGGTCCTAAGGCAACAACTCCAATCATTTCACTACCACTACCTCTCTATTATAATCTGGGGCAACTGTTACCTGGGAGAGTTCTCAGCTTTGAACCCCAATCCTGGCGTAGTACCCTTGAGAAAGGTACTTACCCCCAGTTACCCGGCTGTATAAATGGATAAATAAGTGTAAGTAGCTTAACATTATAAGTCGCTTAGGAGAAAAGCATCGATAAATGAATATGGAAGGACTCGGTGGAGAGGGTGTTTGCACCGAGTTTTCCAACGTGGTTTCGTTCGCAGAGCAATCGTCGCACCCTGTACCACGGGCCTCTGCAGACCCAACACCAAGTTTAAGAGCTTTCTCCGTTAATCAAAGACTTTAGGCTTTACCAGGGGTTACCAGACGTTCCACACTGGATTTCAGTTCCTTTGGCTGATCCAGTGTAGATGTTTTGCTGCTTAACTGTTTCATTATTTGAGTCAGTAAGTTTCTTTTTGGAGAATTTGAAAATACTGACGTGCTGCGTGTCCCATCAGGAACGTTCCCCTCGCCATCTACATCTCCATCCCCCTGGTGACGCTCGTGTACACCCTCACTAATATTGCCTATTTCTCCTCGATGACGCCGGAAGAGCTGCTGGCCTCCAACGCGGTGGCTGTCGTGAGTATAGAACCTCTGCCTCATTTTGCACTCATGGTGATAAACCCGGTAAATTAAAGAGAAATGACCCAGACCTCTGGGTTGTCATGGGAACATTACTGGCACCTTTGGCAGAATTCACCGCTCCAGTTTTGCATTTGTTGTTTTGTAAGAAGAAAAAAGAGGGGGAGCGTGTCCATGGAAGGGTGGTGACAATGTCCTTTTAAGGCATTTTAAGAGTTTATCAACCATTATACCCCAAAAATAACTTTCTTCATGTTGCTTTTCAACAATTAAAGCAGCCCTAATGAACCTTGAGGTTTCACAGTACACCTGTATGCTTCTCAGAGTTTCCGTAGAGAAGACCATACATTGGGGGCAATAGAGGTAGGAGGAGGAAGAGGGCATGGTTCCGCAAGTTGACTGTTTAAGGTTAATTTGGGGAGGAGGTGCTGCAATAAGCTGGTTTTGTGGAGATCAAAACTGCAATATAAATGGATAGAGAAAGCAGAAACTCATTCGAGATAAAAACCCTTAATGAATTCCTCTGCTCGCTTGGTTGGTGCATAATGGTGGGAAAGCTGAATAAGACCAATTGGCGACAAAAGTATTGAATAACAAACAATGTTTTCAAGGTAGATAGATGTCTTCAGGGTGTGTGACCCCATAGTTTTATCGTGTTTTGGGTCGAGGGTACAGTTGCGTGGTGTACAGTAATGACAACAGGCAGTCAGTCCTGGGTCTGGCCAGGCAGTGTGTTTTTGTTAGTCGTCTTCCCGAAAGCAGTGAATTGGTTTTGAATATTGAAACCCCCCAAAATAACCGCAAAGATTTGGGAGATCTATAGGGTCCCCCAAGACTAGGGTGGAGAATCACTTGAGTAGAGTATTAAAGGCTGATCTGACCTTAGGAGAAAGACTTAGAAGATCTATAGTGTCCTCCAAGACTAGGGTGGAGAATCACTTGAGTAGAGGATAAGAGGTCGAATTGACCTTAAAGTATTGACTGGATACCTGTGTTCAGGCGTTGCGTACCCATACTTTGGTGTTGCAGCTAAGAATTGTATGCTATTATTCTTCTCCATATCAGTTTGAATCTGTTGCAATTGATTTGGAAACCGTAGGTCTTTTCCCATGTGATGCTGCCTATATTTCTGTACCATTCCGTAGACATTCGGGGAGAAGCTACTGGGCATGTTCTCCTCCATCATGCCCATCTCTGTGGCCTTGTCAACATTTGGAGGCATCAATGGCTACCTCTTCACCTCCTCCAGGTAGGACCACATCTGGATCTCAGCTGCAGGAAGAATGTTTTTCTTCAACATGTCTGATCTTAGTTAAGACGTTGAACAAGGTTTTTCTCAAGGTGGCTAAAGCAATTTTGAGGGCACATGAGGAACCACAGCACTGGATTCCCACACATATTAGAGGTAGCAGCTGCAGCTCCTTTGAAGTAGCTCAGAATTGCAAAGATTTACATCAGACTGGATGCCACCATACCTGCCTGACTTGGTGTATCGAGAGAAAAATGTTTCTCTTGGGTTTTGAGTGACTGTTTCACTGTTTCCAGATTGTGTTTCTCTGGGGCCAGAGAAGGGCACCTACCCAGCCTACTAGCCATGATTCATTTGAAGCACTGCACCCCCATTCCAGCCCTTATGCTTTGTGTAAGACCCTGCGTCCCCTACACATGAACATCCATGTTCGACTACCTCGTGTTGCCACCAGCAATTATGACCACACTCTGGTAGTAAGCTTGTTGGGTGTTGTTTGTGATCTCTTCGTAATGGAGAGACATTTTGGCTGTAAGAACTCTTCTGATGCTCATTAAGAGGCTCTTTAGCTATTCCCTGTCCACCACAGTGCACTGCCACCATTGTGATTCTCTGCATTGGGGAAACGCACAACCTCATCAACTACGTGTCCTTCATCAACTACCTGTCATATGGGGTCACCATTGGAGGTCTGCTCTACTACCGCTGGAAGAAGCCTAGTCTGTATCGACCCATCAAGGTGCGTGCCACGCTGGGATTGAGGCGAGGGCAGTTCCCTCCCCATATCTCATTCTGTTTGCTTCTGCTCGCTCCCTTTCTGAGTTGCCCCAGTCCACATGTTTCTCGCAGGTGAACCTCATGGTCCCTATCAGCTACCTGCTCTTCTGGGCCTTCTTGCTTGGCTTCAGCCTGTATTCAGAACCTGTGGTGTGTGGTGTCGGTTTGGTCATCATGCTCACCGGTGTGCCAGTCTACTTCTTGGGTGTGAGCTGGAAGGACAAACCAAAGTGCATCTATGACTTCATTGGTGAGTCCAACCAGCTGCACGCCGTGCACTTCTGGTGATGGACACACATAATGGTGATGATGTTATGGTCTGCTTAGTTCAGGAGTTTCCTTGAGCTCAGCATCACTGTCTCTCAGCCGTGTTTTGTTTTCCTGGCTTTTGATGGTCAGGGCAAGATGGAGAAATTTACAGTGAACAGGACCTGCCTAAATCAGAGTATTCAAACAGCTGACTATTTACTCCCTTAATGATGTGGGTTTACCTTATTACATTGTCACCCCTGCTGATGACACATTTTCTTACGTTGCATAAAAAGAAAGAAAAATACTCTTTCACTTTTCCTGAATTTTTTCATACAAACCTAAAGTTAGATATCTTTTGGAATTTCACTCAGCCGCTGTCAATCAAAAAAAGGTCTACCTGTTTGACCGAGAACGTCCAGTGGGTAGTGTGTTGTCGCACTGTTCTTGTGTCCCTGAGTCCCTTGAACGTCTGCTCTTTTTCAGCATCCATCACATACATGGGACAGAAGCTGTGCTTTGTCGTCTTCCCCCAGATCGACCCCCTCGAACAGGCCAACCCGCCCCAATCCTGAGCTCCACTTCTGGGAGAATCCTTTACACGTCTTTTCTTCTTTCTTCACTACCTGCTCTCCCCTTGTGGTCTTTTCTGGAAGGAACCGTTGAATGTTTCTCATTTTGTAATGACATGATTTTTTAAATTGTTCTAATATTTTGTAAGGGGCTTTACAGGTGGAAAAAAAATGTTTTCGGCTAAATCCGGTCATACGAGTTCTGCAAGTGCATCTTTGTATTGTTCAAGAGATGGGCAGCAACAGCTTCATGGTTCTTCCATTTCCAGTTATGTGGAACATGGCTGCACCTGAAGTCTACTCATTACCACATTGCTAAAGGGATCAAGGATGGGTATTGCTGGAGACAGGCTGTGTCTTTTCTCTCTTTCGTAAAGCAGCAGGGGATCCAGGTCGAGAGCTGGAGAAAAAATCCACTTTGCTGCACTTTGTAACATAAACCAGCTCCAGCACAACTATCTCTTTATCCATGTAAAAGAAGGTTGTCCACCACTTGGTATTATATGGTGGGAGAGCTGCTGGTGTACTGGTCAGCGCTACTACCTTTGGGTCCAAAGTTTGCAGGTCTGAATTTCACCTCTAGCTGTAGTACCCTGAAGAAAGGTACTTACCCTGAATTGCTCCAGTAAAAAAAAAAAAAAAAAAAAAAAAAATATCCAGCTGTTTAAATGGGTAAATAATTGTAATAGCTTAACATTGTAAATTGCTTTGGAAAAAAGCATGAGATAAATGCATACGGAGTAGCAGCACTTTTATTGCTGGTAAACAGCAAATTTTTAGGTAGAAAGCACCATGTTTGGTCCTGCTGGAGAAAGGACAGTCTGTGGGATCTAAGGGTCATGTAGCTTTTCCTTCACCCTGCTGCAAGAAATGCTTCACAGTGGAGGGGTAGAGAGCTTCTCAACCATTCAAGTTTGTTCACTGCTGCCTTTGGGCTTGGCACCTTTCTACATATAGAGGAAGCCCGTGGCAGTGGGCACGCCAGCCGTGAACACATTATAATAAATTATTTGCATAGATTCAAGGTTTAACAGTGCGATACATTCCTAGGAATTTTTCCTGTGCATCTGTAGCGTACTTTGCTGTTGTAAAAGAAAAATAATATTAGTGTAATAAACTTGAAACTGAAAAATGAGGCACAATCTATTTTTATATATATATATATATTAAAAAAATGTGGGTGGTCAAGGGGGGGTGGTAGTACGGCGGGTTTGGTCAGGGCCTGCTGGGCGGCAGGTCTGGGGCTTGAATCCTGGTTGGGCTGCCCAGTGACGGACTAGTGTCCCGCCTGCGGTGCATCATCTGTTGGTGGGTTAAGCTCCGGCTCGCAGCGAGAAGGGCTTGTAGACATTGTGTGTGTGTGTGTGTGGGGTTATGTGAAGTTTGCTGAAAGAGGAAGGAGACTGTTAGGTGCACACTTGCTGTTGGTGTAGTAGAGACTTGTAATCAGACCCAATGTAATGAAACCAAACTTTATTAAACATGGGGACAAGAAGACACTTGGGGGCAATCAGAGGTCTGTATAAAGTTGGGGGGAGGGAGGGTAACACTCTGTCCAAAACCCAGTGTTGGCCTGTGGGAAAAATTCAAGTTTATGCTGGAGATTACTAAGTACTCTAAGAGCAGTCTCACTCAGACACACACACACACACATCACCTGAAACCACTTGTCCCATATGGGGTCACGGAGCCTAACCCGGCAACACAGGGCAAAAGGCTGGAGGGGGAGGGGACACACCCAGGACAGGACATCAGTCTGTTGCAAGGCACCCCAAGTGGGACTTGAACCCCAGACCCACCAGAGAGCAGGACCCAGTCCAACCCACTGCGCCACTGCACCCCCTCTTTACTCAAACACACCCA
The DNA here is from genome assembly GCF_900964775.1 of Scleropages formosus. Taxonomy (NCBI): domain Eukaryota; kingdom Metazoa; phylum Chordata; class Actinopteri; order Osteoglossiformes; family Osteoglossidae; genus Scleropages; species Scleropages formosus. The sequence goes on from NC_041816.1 coordinate 25,183,620, forward strand.
TTTATACTTTTATCAGAAAGCAAAAAATGTGCTGTTAATCATTCATCAGAAGTTATACGAGAAATCACATGGCTCTGTGTGTGTGTGTGTAACGTTGGGAGTTCACACTCAGAGGGATGTACTGTGGACGCTAGCAGCAGTGGTGATGTAGCAACAGGGGGCATTGCTCCTCATGACACCTGGACAATCTCTTACGCAGACATTAAATTCAAACACATTCAAGAGTCCTCACGTTTGTTTCCAGTTTTCATGTTATATGATACATGTGTTACGTTACATCTCTAAAATAAAGATGTAACGTGTGGATTTTTGTTCACAAATGAGCCAACAAAACTAAACCACGACATATGAACATTGAACATTGCTGTGTGCAATAACAGAGGATTACAAAGTAGTGCTTGGCAAACAAGACTATCTGAAAACGGAGCAAATGATCCTGCTGCTACAAACAAGAGGACTGATAATGTTACACACATCATGGTTCAACAAATTTTGTTTAAATATGTTAATGAAAATCAAAAGCACAGTTTACTCTTCCAAGCACATGGCATTTAACTGCCAAACCACACAACATGAACCACGTTTCTGAACAGCTCTGATTTTGAAGTTTCCAATGTGAAATCACACATTTCCACAGTTTCAGAACTTATAAATCAGAAGAAAGTGCACTTTCGTCATCTGAAGTGGAAAGGGCATTTATATTCTGGCTGGGTAAATAAAGCAAAAATGTCAAAAAAAAAATTAAATAAAAAATCATAATTAAATTACACAAGGGGAATTTCAACAAACTATATTTGACATCACCCTCATAAAGAACGGAGAAAGCAAAAGAGTTGTACTGATGAACAAACGGACTGTGGGAATGTTGCCTGGAAACCAAGGACAGAAACTTAGTGGAATATGACCTTAAGCAATGGCTGTTTTTTACAGCAAACTGCATCTGCTGTGACCAAAAATGTGCAGATTTAATATCTGGAATGAAAACACTGTCACATCTTTTTAAGAGTTATAACTGATTAAATGTAACACTTCACTACAATTACTTGCAAAAGTATTCAGATGCTTTTTGTGTTTCATTGCTTAAGATTTCTCTCTTTCAAATAGGAATACACATTTGTTATGTCAATATAACTAACCCACTACACCCAAAACACAGCTGGAAAAACTGAACAAGTCATTAAAATGACAACAGATAGTTCCTAATTCCATTAGTACACATTGCTCTGCTAGGTCTAGTTTAAATGAGTGAAAAAAATTGGGCTAAAGCAAATAAAACTCCCTTATGCCCTGAAACTCAAGGATCACTAGTCTTGTCAGTGAATGTGAATGAAAGGTAAGAAAATTAAAACAAATTGAAGGCAGAGGAAGGCTCTAAACACTGCTCATAACTCAAAAAACATGTTTGCTGACGTATGGCGGTGGCAGCATCATGATGTGGGGATGCTTACCAGCAGAAGGATTGATAATTCACAAAAGACAAACATCCAATTTACAGCAACTCTGATTTGACTCAAGAATAAAAACTGAATTTCCTTGAATTACCCAACCTCCAGCCGGCATTAACTTTATCAAGAGAGATTGGGCTGACATCACTAACGGAAAAAATGGAAAAAAGTATCAGCTGGAGCTGTGTGGGAAAAATTCATACATTTGAGTATTTTTCCAAAACTTTCTGAATACTTTGTGCATTGTTGATATATTGAGATTAATATTCCGACAAATGGAGTTCTGCTCTAAATTTATGGGGCATATTTCCCATGAGGTTATTTCAAGTCTTGCATGACACTCATGCAATACTAAGATTAGTACTTTCTATTACATATTTATGTGACTATTACTGTGAGGCACCATGTAATGAATATGACTTGAGGAATCCTTTAAACATGCAAAAATGTAAAATAATAAGAATGAAAAACTGCATTCAGTAATACCCTGCTCAGAACCAGTGAATCTACACAGCATTCAACCAGACCTACTGAAAAACAATCACTACTGAATTTCCACACTCAAAGACATATTTTTCTCCATTCAAAATAAGTAAAATTCTTACGTATCCCCACAATTCAGAACTTCACTTTCTGGCTGCTCTGCCTGCCATGTGTGCATCTCAAGATGATCCTCCAAGTCAATCACATGAAGAACCTGCCTGCATGCGCTAAAGGGCCATCAGTTGTGAGGAGCATCTAGGGAAGGCTTTAAAATGAACAACATGAGCCCATCTCAGGAAGCAGTGGATGGACTGGCAAGGAGGCGGCACACTTCCTTTACACTAAGAAAGCAGGGAATTATTGCTTCTTTCACACAAATAAGGGATCCAGTGAAAAGCACAAAAAAATACACAAGTACAGTCACATACACACGGTCACAAATGTTGATTTATAAGAGCTTGAGACTTCTGCGTTTCCCTCATACATTTGAACGATGTTTGATAAGAGGCAACAAGGTGACAGCACATAATATAAAGCCTCTTCAATGGGGGAAAAACACGAATTTCACAACGGTCCAGTAAAATTACCTAAAAAGTAAATGGAGGAGTGAAAACGTAAATGCTCTTCTTTTACACAATGACATAATGATGTACCATTATGTTCCCGGCATCACTCCACCTGGAGGTCCTACTGATTCCCCCAGCAAGGCCGAAATATTACAATTAGACTGGGCTTTCACCAGTAACCTTGAAAACGGCTTCCAGCCAAGACATCAGCCAGTTGTAGCTTCCGATGAGGTTCCCTCATTCGCTTTCTTCTCTCAGTACTAATCCCTGAGATGTTTGTTCCTTTAAAAGGCACAAACCTTTACTCTAAAACATACTCTACCATGAAACACCACGACTAAGACGCACACAGATTTAGCCAGCCAAAGTCAAAATGTAGTGGGCTGGATTAAACAAATGCCATTCCCTTAATTCCAAGTGAGATCAGTCCCTTTTGCCAAACAGATTCATTCCTTTAACGCAGTGTTGGGAGAACAGAAATGTGGCGTGTTGGCAAAGCAAGTGACAAAGGAAATGACCGAAATGTGTTGTTGTGAAATCGCAGATGCCGTATCATGTATACAGTACCCATTTTTACTCTCTTCAACTCAAAAAAAAAAACAGTGAACGTAGTAGGTAGAAGTAGTACTTCTGTTTGTAAGAGTACAAATGTAGGAGCGTGACGAGACTTGATGACCAATAACTTCATGTCAACGCCCATCAACCCTTCCCACAAAACTAATATGACAGTGAAATTATGGAGGGTCAAGAAGGAGAGTGATAGGAACAGTAGGAGAGACAAGAGAATCTGGTAGAGCCAAGTGTTCAACATACCGTCTCCATATCCATATCATTCCCGAGGTAACTGGATTCGCAAAACCAGCATTAAAGTCGATTCAAGTCTGCGGGAAGGTGAGTGTAAAGGTTAGAAACTTAAAGTGAAGAACTGAGGACGGTGTGAGGTTCGATGTCTAAGCTCAGCAAAGGAGGAGGGACTCATCATCTTCATCGCTGCTCGGGGAGGCCCTGCCTGCACTGGGTCCTGATGCTGCTTGTCCCACCACCTGAGACTGGCACGTCTGATCGTCCTTCTGGATCCCTGAGGCGCCCTGAACGTGTCCCTCGCCGTGAGCAGGTGGACCAGAGGAGTCCGTGCTGGGTGGGGTACCCAGGGGAGAGTACCGTCTCACCGCTACGCCGCGCAAGTTAGCCGCCCAGCCCTGCACCAACTTGCGAGACGCCCTGCGGCTCAGGGAACACGCCGAGCTGCCGGGCATGTTTCCGGGCTCATGATATCTACTAGAACCCTCCATGTCCACCTGCCCCACGTGGAGGATTCTGGGGTTAGGGTGGCTACTGCAGATCCCAGTTTGTTCTGGAAGTCTGGGAGAGTTTGCGCACAGCTCCTCTTCCACAGTGTCTGAAGCGGATGGTGGCGAGGAGGGGCTGAGTGGAGACAGAGGTGAAGACGGCGAGTCCGTAGGGGGATGGTACACGGTTCCGGCTTCCCCCTGCAGGGCCAGGCCCACTGAGGAACAAGCAGGCAGGGCCCAGCTCGCAGCAACAGCTGCTCCGCCCCCTGAACCAACTGCCTGGTAGCTGTGTGCACTGCCACCGGTGCTGAGGGGGGGCCGACCCGCACCGGGGGGTGTGAGCAACGGGATTTGACCCCGCAGACGAGTCCCTCGATGAAAGAGGCGGCTCCAGAGGCGCCCCAGGCGGCGGCGCGATGAGGCACGGCGGGATGAGTGGCGCCGGATCTGTCTGCGCATGGCTGTGCGGATGTTCTGGAGCATGGAGGCCTGCGGGGAGGGCACTGGGTCAGCAGATTCGTTCCATTAAACACTAAGCACATCCTCGATCTGAGCCATAAAATATAGTCAATGTTTCAAGAGCAGGTCAGGAAGATGTGCAGACACAGAGCACCACGGCCCTGACGGCAGGTGAACGGCCTGGGCCTCGTTCCGCTAAACTGATGGAACCGAACACCACTGACATCATCCCATCTACCGACATTCACATTTATTAATTTCGCACATGCTTTTCTCCAAAGTGACACACAACTGAGTGGAGAAAAAAGGTGGATTTCCCCAACAGACACGCAAGTCCCAAAGTACAGACTATCTGATGCTGCTGTTTAAACCAGCATAGATGGCCTGAGTAGCTCTATATAGAATTGATAGAAAAATACAGTGTACATAGCTCAGTTTCCAGCTCTGAATACTATGTACCATGTTGAATACTTACGCAAACAGCATACAGTAGTCCCCCCTTATCCGTGGGTTCGCTTTCCACGGTTTCAGTTACTTTATTTAAAAAAAAATCAATACTTATGAGGACCTGGGCATTGGTCCTTAGTTTTCTTTCTTATCCTCCTGTATAAAGAAAAACATAGTATATATAGGGTGCGGTACCATCCGCGGTTTCAGGTGCTACCTGAGGGTCTCGGAACGTATCCCCTGTGGATAAGGAGGGGACTACTGTATTTCAATTTTTCCACTTTATTTAAAATATCTGCAAACATATACTTACTTTGGCTCTGGCAATTTGGTGTTAGAGCATATGAGTTCACAATAAAAATAATGATTGAAAAAAGGACATGTGAGTATAATTCGTTATCCAGGCGATGCTGAAAACTTTCAGTGGGTCTGAATACTTTTGCATGGCATCATGTCTGTTGGGATAAAGTTTCTTATATGAAGACACGATCACAATTTAAGGACTAATATATCTACAAAACAACCTACAGTGCACTGTTGTATAGTGTGGACCACCTGTACACACAGGCACATGTAACCCTGGGATTGAGGATACATCAGGGACTGTCAGCAAGGGCCTCGTTGGGGATTCAGTGGGCTTGTTACCCATCCTCAGCTTGTGTCCAACTCTAAACCTCTCAGAACATCCTAGTGGCTGCTGTGTGCCTGTTCTTCATCTGTTACAGCTGGATGATAAATCAGTACCGTGTACTATACATGAGTTATAATTGTGAATCTGACACATATAATAATTTGCTAGATTTCAAAGAAGAGACAGAAATGAACCCAACTGATAGGATTGAAAAGCGGAAATAGAGAACACAGGAGAGATTCAGGAGTAAAGCCATCACCTGAGAAGGGTTGTAGACAGGGAAATCCTCCACTGGGGGAATGAGGCCTTGGGCAATCAGCTGACCATATGAGGGCGGTGCTTCTCTCCTCACAAATTCTGCTTCCAGCCGGGTCATCTGAGTTTCAAATGCTCTGTGGTGAGAGAGACGCACCATGAGCTAGGGTTGTCGAGAGATCCCTCAACGTTGAAGCGAAAATCGCCCGGATTAGAAAATCAATTTGGACCAAGCCATTGCACATGTGTGTCATCCCTTGAAAACGAAGTCCTTCGAAAAGTTCAACTGCTCTTTAACTTCGAGGTTTTGAAGATTAGGCGTCCACGGGTGTGGCGATTCCTGCTTTAAAACGACTCAGGAACAACTTTGGCAGTTGGCCTTTCAAGGGTGCAGAGGGTGGAATGTTGACATCCACTTGACCAATTCCTTCAAAGTCAAAATCAGTATGTTGAGCCATGGTGAACACCAAAGTGAGACTGAAAGCAATTAGTCCCAAAACAGATCTATCTCCCAGCTCTCCATCATCGCTCCCGTCACACACATTGGTATCAGAAACTGGACATCTAAAGCTGGAGCTCAACAGGGACACTTGTACAGTAACTGTGATTTCGAGTGCTATCTGCACCAAAAGCCTCACAAGACACACATCCATCAATACTTTTTTATTCAAGGGCATCCAAGCTGCTTGAGGAGCAACCTGTGCTTGTCCCATGGAAGTTTGGTGTTCTGGATGGGCTTCAGCAGGGATGCTGGGGCTGCAGAAACTGACTGTGAATGGGTTTTAGACCACGTAAGCATGGATACCAGCGGTACGGTGTGAGGAGAGGTGGTGCGTTTGCCATGTTTGGGAACAACGGGTACTTCAATTCCTGCTGTATACCCCACGGGTTTTCACGCGCCACTTTGTTTGCGAATGAGGAAGCAGCCTGCAAGAGTTTGGACCTGGCACCCCAGAGCACTCACCGTGGCCTCTGGAAACATTTTTCAGCAGTGGACTGGTCCAGGTGAGCTCTCAGTGCTGCTCTTAGTCTACATGCACACTGTATCCCCGCTTTAGGATCAATGGAGCTCGTATCCATGTATCATCCAGAACTGATATTTCATTTTTCTCCATCTTTTGTAGTGTGCTCTTCTTCAGTGCTTAATGAAGAACAACCAAATGATGGCTATAAATTTAAATAACATGGCAGGTATTTCACATGAAAATGTGAAATAATGATGGGAGATATTTTATTCAAGCAAGACAACTTGCAATTATACTCTTTTATATGGCATTTTCTCATCTTTCAGAAAATATACCTGAAAGTTTACAGGGCAAATTGCCCAAGCAAATGTAAGCAGAACATTCATAAATTAGAACTATGCAACTTGGAAGAGACGGTGGTACACCTCGGGTAGCTCATCAATGCATCACAGGGTAGCCAGAGGCACACACACACACACACACACACACACACACACACACAAGCATGCAGGCATGCGCCGTGGGAGGAAACCAGAGCACATGGAGGAAACCTCTGTGAACATGGGGAGAACTCTACACAGATGCAGCCAAATTCGAAATCGCATCTAAAGGGCGTACCCGGATCTGCTGTAGCACCTTGCAGCCGTCAGCCTTATTTAAATATCTTAGAGACTCTGCACTAATAGGCATCGTACTCACAGGCTAGAAATGTTGAATTTAGAGCTTTGATTTATATGCATATTCGTAGTAACCACTGATTAATTTGAACCACGAACACTATTTGCATTTCATGAAGTAAAAATGAGATAAAAACGCATTCATCTGCCAGCTTTACTCACTGAACAACTGAACACAGAGTGATTCATTCAAGCTCAATCACAGCCGATTCATTCCTTCATTATGTTTGGGAAAACAAACCAGCGTGGGGGTGTCAGGACGAGCGCTGAGAACTGCTGTTTTAATGCATTTTAAAAAAACGCTGAAGACAATAACACTCAAAGCCTTCATCAACTTGTTCGCAAACCAGTAACCGTTTGGTGACCATGTAGCTTGGTGACAGAGCTGAAAACCTCTTTAGAAATGGAAAGAAATGTAGCGGTTGTTAGAGCTACAGCCTTTGAGCCCAAAAGTCACAGATTTAATTCCCACCTCCAGCTATAATCCCCTTGAACAAGGTACTTACCCTATATTGCTCCAGTAAAAATACCCAGCTGTACAAATAGGTAAATGCAGGTGGTCCCCGACTTACGATGAGGTTACGTTCTGCGAAAATATCGTAAGTCGAAAATACATTTAATGTACACCTCTGTGCGACAGGCTGGGAGGTGGGGATCGCTGCCGCTGCCCAGCATCGTGAGAGCATCATACCGCATATTGCTTGACTGGGAAAAAAAAATCAAAATTCAAAATTCGAAGTACGGTTTCTACTGATTGTCCATCGCCAGCTCACCATAGTAAAATCGAAAAAATCGTTAAGTCGACCCATCGTAAATCGGGGACCACCTGTAATAGTAAGTAACAGAACATTGTACATTGCTTTGGAGAAAAGTGTCACCTAAATGCAAACTTAAATTATTGATATATAAAACTAAACAGAATGTTCTCAATACGGTAACACTATTTTTTTTTTTTTTTTTTTTGGGTAAAGCTGCCTCTTCATTCTCCAACTACGAGCCAAAAGAAATTAAATGACAAAACTGTTATTGCTACCTTTGCACTTGGTCAAAATTCAGATGCTAAATTAACCTGCTTTTGTGATTTGGCGTCATTAATATTCCGTCCCCTCTTTCATTAGCGCGTCCAACCAACTGAACAGATGAAACAGAAAGTCTTTACTTACCAAACTACATATATACATATATCTATATATACAGTATATAATATATAATATATATATATATACACACACTGTATATATATATATATATATATATATATATATATATATATATATATATATATATATACTGTGATTTTGTGCATCATAATTATTCAGTCAATTTTGAAAACGAAAAATTTTTAATTACTAACAAAATTTAATAAAATAAAATTGCAATACAGAAGTCCCCCCTTATCCACAGGGAAATACGTTCCAAGACCCCCAGCGGACGCCTGAAACCGTGGATAGTACCGAACCCTATATATACTATGTTTCTTCCTATACAGAAGAAGAAGAAGGAATAAAACCAAGGAGCAATGCCGAGGTCCTCATAAGTATTAATTTTTTAAATAAAGTTTTTTCATTAAAAAAACGGGCTACCTGAACACAAGCACCGCGATACCGCGACAGTCGATCCAATAATGGAAAAGCTACTAAGTGACCAACAGGCCGGTAGCGTATACAGCGTGGATACGCTGGACAAAGGGATGATTCGCATCCCGGGCAGGACGGTGCAACATTACATCACGCGCAATTTAAAACTTACGAATCGTTTATTCCTAGGATTTTCCATTTAACATTTTCGACCGCGGTTGACGGCGGGTAACGGAAACCACGGAAAGCAAACACGCGGATAAGGGGGGACGACTACCGATCGCATCGGGATGGGGGCAGATTAAAATCCTGCCGAGGGCCTCCGAAAAGCTACGGCCGGTCCTGCGGGGGACCCACCTGTACTCGCGCGTGCGCAAGGAGTAGAGCTTGAAGGCGCAGCCCAGCGCTATGACGAGGAGCAGACCGCACACGAGGCTGCCGATGAGCGCCGCCGTGATCACTTTGCGCGGTACGGCCACCAGGCAGTCGCGCTCGTCGCTGCCGTCCTGACAGTCCTCCTGCCCGTCGCAGCGCCACGTCTCCAAGATGCACAAGTTGGTGCCGCAGTGGAAGTTGCCGGGCTGGCAGTCGAAGCAGTTCTTCTCATCGGAGCCGTCGGGGCACTTCTTCTGGTTGTTGCAGCGTTCGGAGAGCACGTAGCAAGCACCGCTCGCGCCTTCGCAGGGGTACTCGCCGGCCTGGCAGAGGGGGCAGTCCTCCTCGTCCCGGCCGGACGGGCAGTGCCAGTAGCCGTCGCAGCGCTGGCGCTCGGAGAAGCAGCCCTGGTCATCGCCGCAGGGTCGCTCGCCGGGGAAGCAGTAGCCCTTCACCTGGTAGGTGGCGTTGAAGCCGTGGCCCGCGCTGAGCGGGGCGGCGCGGTACAGAACCGTCAGCTGCCCGCGGCTCGACTCCACCACCGCGGGCCGTCGGTTGTCGCCGGAGGAGAGCGTTCGCAGGAGGCGGTCGGCGCGCTCCCCTAACCCGTCGTACACGTGCACCGCGTCGCCGGAGCCCAGCCAGAGGTCCAGCTGGAGCACGATGCGCTTGGGGTCCCGCGTGTCCACCATCCAGGAGCAGCGCAGCTCCTCCGCGCTACGGGCCGGCCGGAAGAAGTCCGGCGACGCGAAGGAGCCGTAAAAGTTGCTCAAGCGCTTCCCGCAAGAGGTGTCGGGACAGTTGGCCTCGTCGGAGCCGTCGGCGCAATCGCGGCCCCCGTCGCAGCGCAGCGTCTCCGTCAGGCAGCGGACGGACTGGCCTTGCGCGCAAGGGAACGTGGCAGGGGGGCACTGGCCGGGTCGGGACTCGGTCGGCGGGGGTGCGCAACTCCTCTCGTCCGTCCCGTCGTCGCACTCGTCCAGACCGTTACACCTCCAGGCGCGAGGGAGACACTTGCCGTTCCCGCAGAGGAACTCATCACCCTGGCAGCTGCTCTGGCCCAGCTTGCCTGTACGGAGAGAATCACACACAGACAGACAGCTGTTGTACCCTTAAGCAAGGTACTTGTAAGCTTCTAACTGTAATGACTGCAACTGGCGTCCCATCCCGGGTGTGACCCCTCCCCCTCCAGTCTTGCGCCCTGTGTTGCCGGGCTAGGCTCCGGTTCGCCGCGACACCGTTTTTAAACAATGCGTGTGTGTCTTCATAATATATATTCATAACACATAATATTCAAAACTGTAATATTTTAATGCAGTTCACAGTTAATAAAAAAATAAAAAGCACAGATTGCTTCCTGAACTATTATACTTCTATCCAAAATTTCTACAGAAGCTCACTAGCACATAAATGAAGGGATGTCTGCATTATTAACAATTTAGGATATGACTCAAATGAGTTATAGTCTGTCCTCTAGCCACTGTTATTCCGGTACGCTGAGAAGCCAGTGCAGTAAAAAAGTCAGTTAAAAGTGTACCCCCTTTCAGAGGTGTATGTTTTACCGCTGTGACCAAGGGACTCACCCCGGATGTAGGAGAGGCGGAAGCCCTGCGCCTGGCCTGAGCTGTTTGCCCTGGAGTGGAAGTGGAGCCACACGCGTCCGTGGGTGGAGATGAACGGCGGGGGCAGCAGGGCACCGCACACTCGGTACTCGTCCCTCCATGTGGGGCCCAGCAGCAGCCGATCCCCCGAGCACTTCCCGGACTCCTCCAGGTCAAAGTTGCGGAAGCTGCAGAGGAACGCGCAACTTGGAGGTCAACCACGTATGCAGATATTATATTTCATCTTCGTAACCTGAGAGACTGAGTCCTTGATGCTAACTAAGAGGAGGACATTTCTCAAGTTAGTCACTGAACGTCAGGGTTGGACGTCCAGTGTCTTCAATTCTGAAAAAAAAAAAGCACTATGGGTGTACGCACAGCGTATAATTATATGGTGTTTGTTCATTTAGCTGACACTTTTCTGTAAAGCAACTTACAATTATTTACCCATTTATACAGCTGGGTGATTGTATTGGAACAATTTATAGTAAGTACCTCGCTTAATGGTACTAGAGCCAAAGGTGGGGATTAAACCTGTGACCTTTGGATCCAAAGGCAGTAGCACTAACTACTACAATACCAGCTGACCCCTCGTACATGAGCAGAACACCAAGTGGGATGTGTTACTATCCAAATGATCACTTCTGTGACCCAGGGGCAGAGGTGGGGCTAGAACTGGCCCATTTTGCAGCTCCTCTCATGTATGCATAGACTTCCAAGGAGCTGTGTAGACAGGTAGTAGCATAGTGGTGAGCGCTACTTCCTTTGGACCCAAAGGTCGCAGGTTTGATCCCCACCTCTAGCTGTAGTACACTTAAGCAAGGTAATTACCAAGCTGTAAAAATGGGTAAATGCAGTAATTATAACCTTAACAGTGTAAGTTGCTTTGGAGAAAAGCATCAGCTATATGAATAAATGTGAACATAATGAAAAAACACTGATTTTAACATAAAATACGGGCTTTGGTCACATATCGCTGCCAGTAAACATCACATCACACCCCCTGGCTCGACTCCAACGTGTTAATTAAAGGAGGGTGTTGTATGATATTAGGACAATGAAAAGCATGGTGCTCTGTACTAAGCATCTTGGAGACCAGGAGCACAGATTTATAGCAATCAATACTGGTCGGATTAAGGTCCCATTACAGCAAGGTAAAGAGCCACAATTGGGTTTACTGCCCACATGTTTGACCTTTTCGGTGCTGCAAGCTTTCGGGTGTTTGTATTTGCCTCTGAATGTGAGCCTAGGGGGCTGTGGGGAGCCTGGGGGGCTGTAGGGAGCTTCCAGCCCAACCTGGTTAGTATTTCTGCAGAGGGAAACACATCAAACCAATATTGTTTGGTCAATGCACAGATGTGGAGAAGACGGCCTCACTGCGTCTGCTCCCTAATCCCACTCCCGCCTCCACTACCCACCCCCAGCCCACAAATAGTTTATGATGGAGATCTGCTTGCTGCCTGTTGGAAGGCCGGCCGTGAGGCACATTACCTTCACTACGGGACACCATTAGAATGGTTGCACTACAGGTAACTTAGCTACCAGCTGGTGTGGATGCCTTTGCACCAGGGCTGCACACTCAATAACATGTAATAATAATAAATATGATACGAGGGATTACTGAAACTTTTCATGAAGATTCGATATGACACTAGGACACTTGACTCAACAACACCAACAATTAATGAAAAGTGGGAATGCAATCTGCCATTTAAAAAAAATATATAGTCATGTGCCGTTTAATGACATTTCGCTTAACGATTGACCGTACGTACCACGGTGGTCCAAGAAGACTATAATGGAGCTGATAAATTCAAAATCGAGTAGCGACATTGTAATATTGTAGCACAATGTGTTCGTGGTGGTGCTGGTGTAAACAAACCTACTGCGCTGCCAGTCATATTAAAGTATAGAACATGCAGTTATGTGCAGTACATAATACTTGATAACGATAATAAACACCTATGTTACTGGTTTATGTATTTACTATACTGTACTCTTTCTACTTATAAAAAAAGTTTACTGTAAAACAGTATTTTGTGTTACACCAGCAGCAGCGTCATAAATCTCGTGTTTACCACGTCTCTTGACTGTATAGAGGCTATACCATCTAGGTTTGTATAAGTACATTCTATGATCGAGGCTATACCATCTAGGTGCGTATAAGTACACTCTTTGATCGAGGCTATACCATCTAGGTTTGTATAAGTACACTCTTTGATCGAGGCTATACCATCTAGGTGAGTCTAAGTACACTCTTTGATCGAGGCTATACCATCTAGGTGTGTATAGGTACACTCTATGATGTTTGCACAACGACGCAATCGCCTAACGACGCATTTTTCAGAATGTATCCCCATCGTTAAGCAATGCATGTATGCATTTCAGCATGTTTTTCATCACATTAAACCCTGACTCTACCGACCATCTCGTCACTTCAGATTTATTAATTCACCTGATACTTTTCTCCGAGGCAGCAGAACGTTATACTTGTACACTAAGATACTTACAACGATTTACCCATTTACATAGTTGGGTAATTTTTTATTTTACTTCATTGCACCAATTCAGAGTAAGCACCTTGCCCAAGGGTATGACAGCAGGAGCAGGGATCCAACCCCAGGTCCTCTGATTTCAAGGTGACTGTTCCAACAGCTATGCCACCTGCTGCTACAGACCACGTGAGACTGTGCTTGTGACTGTGTGTAAGAAAGAAAGCCTGTTGGGAGCTCCTACCTGATAGTAATGACATCGCCTTTCTCGCCCTGGATATTCCAGCTGCAGTTGAGCCCAGGGGGGTAGTTCAGGGGCCAAGAGGGACTATAGATCACACCTCTCCTCTCTGTGTGAAGCTCCACCTTGCCACTGCAGGCAGCTGTGAGCACATACACAGAGACTCTGTCAAATGTTGTCAAACATCTTGCAGACATCTCATGTCAACGTTGGTCGAGCCCCCAGAAGCAACATCACACTCTACCCAGCTCTTAGTCTAGCCTGTGGCGATATATCTCCTGGACTAACTCAATGTCCTTCCGCCTAGAAAGATCAAACCTCTTTATGTGCTATGAAATGCTGCTGCACAAGCTGAGCTTGACCTGGCAAAGGGTTCCCACGTATCAAAGGGTGGGTGGCAGATGCTGGAAGACCCACCAATGAGGAACTGCAGTAATCCCTCTTGGAGGTGAGGGTGATGTAAGGTGATATTTTAAATAGAAGGGATGGATGATTTAAATAGAAGGATGTTAGATTTAGAGAGATTAAGCATCAAGTGATGGTCAGACATCCAAAATGTCTGAGATGCAATTTGAAACCTGCTTTGAGACCTGGGAGCTGAAACAAGGAAATGAAATAAAGATTTGAATGCTCTCTGCACAAAGGTGATAGCTTATTAGTAACCCAGGAAGTACACCCTGATAGGAAGAAGACAAAAAAAATTTGTGGACCCATCCCTGAGGTACGCCTATGGAGAGGTTTTAAGGAAAGTGGGACAGGAGAGCCAAAAGAAAGATAAGACTTCAGAGACTCCAGTATGGAGGCAGTGATGACAAGATCTTTCAGGAAAAGGAGAAGAAGAGACTGGTCGACTGAGTCAAAAGCTGATGACAGATGAAGAAGAATGAAGAGAGTGGAGAAGAACGCAGGAAAAGTTGAGGCAAGAGCACTGATCACTGAGGAGGGCAGATTCCTCAAAGTGCCCTCTACAAAAGTCAATGAAGATCCCGAAGGTTCTAGCTGGAGAAGGAAGAAGAGACCTGATGATGAACGACTTGATCCAAAAAAGGACGGAGGGAGACTAGATGATCATTTTCAACACCCTAAGAGGTTAAGCAAGTCTAGTCTCAGCGTTCCGCTCTTCATCCTTGTTGTTTTTCTTAAAAAAGACGTCAAACAGTACATAGTAAAGGAAGCCGGACTTTTGCACAGGAGTGTGACGATCACGACCACCCGACGCCCACTTCACAGAGGATGCACACCGTTGCTGTTGTTGTTACTCCACAGAGGCATTTTTAGCATCATCTTCAGTGCACATGGCAGAGGGACATGAGTTTTGGTCCCAGTGCTAAACTGAGAGTCCGCTGTCCAGTGACATCTACTGTGGCCACTGATCAGCACAACAGCTGGACATGAGTGTGAAGCTGTAAACAGGCAAAAGCAGATGACCTCCAATGGGGGGTGGGATGACACCAGACCAGGTTGACAACTTTTATTAATAATAATAAGAATAATAATGATAATGCACAGCACAGCTTGGGCACCTGAAAGACAGCAAAGTGTACAGAACCCAACAATGGATAACAAAAGTTGTTGCACAAGGAAGGAGGTGGAGAACGGTGCAGGAGCGGCGCCATAGCAACGGCTCGCGCAGCCCACGCTCTTCGCCTCACCGCCATGTGCGCCGTGCGCATCCGTCGCGAGCGAGGCGCGTCCGCGCGCTCAGATCCGTCCAAAACTCAACAGTGTTTGTTCAGCGTCGCTCTCGCTTCCCTTCGGCGTCGCCGCGTTTCGGCCGCGGCTCGCGCGCCGCTTCCGCCTTCCCCGCGCGACACGAGCGTAACCAAGACGACGCCGATGCTGTTCGTCGCAAATAAATAACGGCTCGCTTGTCTTCGGAGGGGAGAAGGAGCGACGGTGTGTTTTTATGTATGTATGTATGTGTGTGTGTGAGAGAGAGAGAGAGAGAGAGAGAGAGAGAGAGAGAGAGAGAGAGAGAGAACACACCGGCACAGGCGACGACGGCGCAGCGAGCGCAGCTCCACTCGAGCAGCAGCAGCAGCAGCACCGGCGCTCCGCTCCGCTCCATCACTTCGGCAGCGCGCACAGCGCACTCGGTTCCCGCGGCATCCCGAGGGACAGTCCGCGCTCAGCGGGCCGCAGCGTCCCCGCCGCGTCCCCGGGGCTCCGGCTCCCACACACCGCCGCCCGCTCGCGCTCTTCAGGCTGAAGTTCAGCGCACCGTCCGCCCGGTTTCCGTTTCATCCACCGGAGCGGCGAGGAAAAAAAGAGCGAAGAGCGACACGCTCATTGCGAGCAGCTCCCGATCACGGTAATTCACTGTCATTTACTGCGGTGACACGGCGATCATGCAGCAGGGTGATCGGGACACAAGGGCGTCTAAATCAGCGTCCGGTACGCGACGCCCCCGCCGCCTCTCGGACTCCGCCATCGCCTTCATTTAATTCCTGCGTCTGTCGCCGTGTCCTCCAGCTGCGCCAGCTGTGCCGCGCGGACCCCCTTCGTCTCCAGCCAGGCTGCCCGAATGGTAGCGTCCGCGTGCAGGAGCCGGTTATATTTTATTTGTTACTCTTTAATCTCTTACACGACAACCTGGAGAACACGAACACGCACACTTGTCTGCGTGAAGCGCGATTCTCCCTCCTCCTCCTCCTCGCAGCAGGTGAAAGAGGAGAGCGCGCGCGATCGAGGGGCGCAGCGCGGCACAATCGCTGCTCTCCATCCCACTAAGACAGCGCGTTCTGTTTTGATGCGCGCCGCGCACCGGCGAGCAATGCTGCCCCCTGACGGTCGGAGGGCGACATGACGAACACACGCGACACCAGCGGACGGAACTGGCTTTCCGGGAGCACGTGGACGCGAACGGGTGTTACGCGCAAACCTTCATTAACTCTGCACTTATGCGCCCCGGTGTTGTGCTGCGCGAGCGGCGCGACGCGCTGTGAGCACAGCGGCGCGTCGTACACGTCGCCCAGAAACTGCACTGGACCGCAGCTCCGGTCCCCGGTACCGATGACGTCACTTGCACGGCAGTCATTCTGTGCGCTGCATGCAGATCAAGGAGCGCGCGACGTGTCAATAAGTAGCCGGTCGAACACGCGCAGCTTTTTAGTCGACTTGGAGAAAGGATACAAAAAGTGAGCTTGTGCACGATTTTCTCCCAATACATTTTGAAGTTGAAACAGCAAGGACAGAACAGAGGGCACAAAATAACCATTACATCCAGCGTCACGGACACAAAATGTTTATTATTCCGGACGTTTCCATTTAAGAAAAAAAAAAAAACACATCTGCAATATGAAATAATAATAAGTGATTCAGTAATACAGGCTTTGAGTTGTGAAATGTGTTGAATGAAAGAAATGTGTCGGCCCCCACAGTTAGCAACACATAAGTGTTCACGCAGTGTAATTTTGCCAAAATACATATTTCAATCAGTTACAAGCATAGTCGTAGTGTCTCACAGTGTCTTAAGTATGCAAAGGTTAGGCATTTTTAATCCATGTTTCTACCGAGGAATTCCAGACTGCATCACCGTCTTTCTGCAGAGATGGGTAAACAAAAAGTGTGTCAATCGAAGGGCATGATCTAGTAACACAATGAAAGTATAAATACAACACAGATTGCATGTGTGTTACTCGTGTTGTCTCTTTTTGTCGTGTCCGTTTTCTTTATTTCCAGAAGACACTCTCTTTGGATATTTGGATAACAACCATCAAAAGAGAAAACAACTGTGAGTGAAACACTAAAACAATATTAGAATAATTTCCAACGAACGCAGAGCGGAGCGCTTATTTAATAAACGCAAAGCTTTTAATCGCCCCGCCGCGCGCTCGTCACAATGCTGCCTCGTGACCATCGGTGGCCCCCTCCCCTACCGCCCCCCCCCCCCCAACCGTGCTCCGCGATCTGGGGTGAATTGAGGAAACGGAAAACGTTACCTCCTGCTTCTAAATTACGGATTAATTTCATTTCCAGATGTGCAGCTACTACTAACCAACAAAAATTAGAATTAAGAGAAAAAGGCACCGCTGGGATTCGAACCCAGGATCTCCTGTTTACTAGACAGGCGCTTTAACCAACTAAGCCACGGCGCCATTGTGGTAATTCTTCGCAACAAGCTTTTCATTTCATCTCAGATATTTCTTTTGTTATTGACATTGTTACTAATGTTTGTTCTCTTTCTAACACTTTGCTGTCATTTTTACCATAGTTCCACAATAATTCACAATTTGCCAGCACATGAATTCACATTATTATTATAGCGCCGCTCCGCCGTAAGAACCGCGTGTCGTTATAATAAACGGCGACGGACGCAGCGCTGGGGGGGTCAATACGTGCTTCAAAGTCAAAAGTACACGCGATACTAGGGAAGTCCCTCTGAATGTACAGGATTTTAAACAATAAATAATTGAAACAAATTTTGTGTTATTTACTGGGACACATTTAAGTCATTTCGCGGCGGCACAGTCGGTGGCGCCGCAGGTGCCGGCGTGTGTGAGACTGTAGGGATTTCAGATTGATTTCAGTGTATCCAGCAATGTCACTAAATACATTTATTTATTAAGCACACCCTTTCCTCCATACATTTACTACCTAAACATAATACATCACATGGGATGGGAGAAGCGCGTCTGCTAAAGAAATGTACTATCAGGTCTCATATAACGGCTCTGCTACAACACACACAGCCTCGTGGCTTATTTATTCAGTACAACGGCATTTTTGCCCAACCACGCGGTCCTTTCCCACACTGAGTATTGGTGTAGAATGATTTGTATGAGATGTTTAGAAAAGGTGTGTCAAACCCAAAGTGTTGTGGTCCCACTGTGACTAAATCTGAAGTAGTAAATTTTACACTATGAAACCATTAACACAGGTATACAAGCAGGGTTCAAATGCTGGTGGTTGGACAGAGACAGATTTACATTTATTCATTTCCCTGATCTTTTTCTCCAAGGAAACTTGCAATTATTTATACAGCTGGGTAATTTTATGGGAGCAATTTAGGGTAAATATCTAGCTCTAAGGTATTAGAGTTTGAAGGGGGATTCAAACCTACAACCTTTGGATCCAAAAACAGAAACACTTACCACTACACTACCAGTCACCACTAGTAGCATATGCCTTCCTTCACCTGAGATGTTCCTTCAATCAGTTTCTATCACAGTCACACTTACACCCTACAGATAATTTGCAGTACAGGGTCATAAAACGGACAGGTGTAAAGTAACTAGAGCAAAAAATGTTTTGTGTCAAGAAAATGTATTTCAATAACAGGACAGAACTTCTGATAGTTTCACTATTAACGTGACATGAGTCACAGTTTTAAAAACATTTCCGCTTTCTTTCATGGTGGTTCTGTCCTTCTTCCTTCAACATTTGCAGTCATGTCAGTCTTCTGAAGAGAATCCAGTGTTTTCATGATATGTACAAAGTATGAAATGCTCAGCCTCATTATTTGTGCTTCTAGTGAGAGTTCCAGCCTGATTTCATCCAGGCTCCATCTGTTTGCTCTCCTGGCTACCCATCGTATCTTCAGAAGTCTCCTCCAACTCCACAGTTCAAAGGAGTCCATGTGTTTCTTAGGCAGCTTCTTCAGCATCCAGTATTTTCAACCATATAGCATTACAGAAAATACCTTTTGTTGAACATTTCTAATTTCCATTCTTGATAATGACTTATTTGAGAACCTTCTCCAGATCTACCAAATGCGAGTTTTTGGTCGATCTCATGCTGGATTCCAAGAAACAAAACTTGTCTCCTTCCTGTCAACATCAAAGTTTTCTGCTGTTCCAGTTGTCATTACTTCAATTTTTTTTCAGATTTATACATAGCCTTTGACTTAAAATACGATATTAAGGTAATCTTAACTATTTAGAATTCAAGCTGATGTGGAAGAAGTGAATTTTACCTAGAATTAGCTGAGTGGAGCTACTTATAACCATAAGTCATAACCACCAGACATAGGAAGAGAAGCTGGAAGCAAGGGAACATGAGCATGAGGTTCTTCTTGACCATGCGTACCACAAGAGCCCCTTCTATAGGTCAAAACATATTATTTTGGATTTGGTTGAAGCTTTTCTCCAAAGCAACTTCACATTTCTGGGTACGTACCTTGCTCTGGGGTACTACAGAGAGAGGTGGGACCACACCTAGGTCCTCTGACTGCAAGGTGATCACTCTTGACCACCACACAGTCTGTTGTACACAATACTCAGACCTTTCCTACAGGTTTGCATCAACCGTGGTGAGTTAAGTATGTAACCACCACACTGATAAAATACATCTCAGATCGCTTTATTAAAAAGGAGAGATTTCATCAAAGCATTAGAACGCAAGAGTGAATGAATTCCAAGCAAAAATTGTACGTGAAACCCAATCATTTCTGGTTGACCAACTGAATATGGGACTCAATGTCCATATAGGTTTCATGGCCACACTGTGACATGATTAGCTATTGATGTAGACATTAGTAGGAATTTACAATGAAACATTGATCGCAACAGGTCAATGGCACATTTCCGTACATCTCTTGGACTATATGCGCCAATGTATCCTTTCCATAAGCTTTAATGAGAGAATGCCAAGCATTTAATGTTTTTCCTTTCTTCCCTCCCGAACCTGTTTCTTTCTCTGTCAAACTACTTAGCGGCATAAAATGATTCAATTTTTTTCCTGTATTTTCTAGTAAGTTCCATTTCCAAGTCTGTCTTTAAGTTTAATTTGTACGTAAGTCAGATAATTGTAGATTTCATCAGGACAGAGCCTTTTACATGCTCCATTATTTTCGCTTTGTCCTTTAAAATTGTCCTTATCATTGACCGACTGTTGACCTCTTTTCCAGTGTTCAGTGGCGTTTCACCTTCTTCCAATCGCATTTTCACTTTAGTTTCAATCGTGATTGTTTTTCTTTGATGTGTCACCATGACTTGCATCACTTTCACGTGCCAGATGCTATGATTATGAGGGTAAAAACAAAAAAATTAAAGCCAAATACAGTAACATACACAAGACACTTAGCAACGTGGTCTGACTGGAAAGAACAAATCTGCCTCATCTCAGGCTCACGAGCCAATGAACCGCTGTAGACAAGCAATGTTTTGATAAGCGTTGCAAAGTAGCGCCTGTTATTACAAACCATTGTATGCAACGCAAATTTTTATTAGGCTTTACAGGGGGTGGTTCATAACTACAGGTTGTATGCAAGTCGGACGTTTGTAACCCGGGGACTGCCTGTAGTTACCTTTTCAATGGTCCTTATGCACTGAGCAGCACGGTGAAGAAACAACAAAAAACTGAGCTGGGAGCATGAGAAACTAAAACAGCAGTGCGGTACAGCAAGTACAGTACAGTGAAGCAGTGAGAGCTGATGTTGCTTACATGGAACCTGCTGAGTCTCTGGAGACCTCTTTTTCGAATCCTTCCTACTAGGATATCCCGCTGCTAGAAACTTTCCTCCCATGATGCCGTGCACTTCGGGTGAGAACCCACAGACCACACTGATTCAATGTTCAAAGCAAATCCAGAGATGCAGGCATTAGAGAACTAAATGTGCAACGTTCACCTTTTTCAAATGGCGATGATTTAGCAGCTTAACATTTAAAAATAAACTAAGAATTAAAAATTAAGCGGATCTGCAGCCCAAACCTTGAGCTGCCTAGTCGGTGTGCCTCCAGGTTGTACATGCTGCAGCTTTTTTGCCCACCATCTGGATCGCTAACGCTGCAGTGTGCAAAATTGGGAGACCAGAAACAGCACCCCAGAACCTTTTTCAGTACCCAACTTGTCTGGTTGAGCGCTCAGTGATGCTTTTAGTTTATCTGCACAATTAATTTACACACTTATGCTTTTCTGGGTGTAATATTCACCTATTCCAGTGTTTTGGTGTCTTCTTGCAATACTGTGTGCGCTGTTGTAGCCTCCTGAAATTTCCTTTGGGATCAATAAAGTTTCTATCCATTTATGTATCTGTTACATACTGTGATGCAAAGAGTGTAAAAAAAACAAACTCACAAAGCTGCTTGGTATCACAGTGGTGCACCCCTCACTCATCAAGTGGAAGTAAAAGTGCAACAAAACGCTGCAGTGAGCTCAGCCGTACAGTGAACTGTGGACAGTAATCTCGCGTCAAAGCTCAAGGGTTTTCTGCAGCGAAATCTCTCGGATTACACTGTAAGGACTGTGTGCACTCACCATTTGCCACTATTCTATTAAATATTTTCCAAAGGCTGCAAACCTCCAGCAGCAAGAGCTTTCTGCCCAAGGACTGGAGTCAGTGATATCCTACCCTGTCTGTGCTGCCAGGGCCAGAAAACACCCCAAGGAGCTGCAAGCAGAGGAAATGTAGGCCAAAGCAGTACACTTCTCGTTTCTAATCCAGCTCTAATATAATTTTATTGGTGAAATGCAATTAAAAAGGGCTTTAAAATGCATGGGTCACTCAGATGTTCGGTTCAGCCATCCCACATACGTAGGAAATTGAAACAAAATCTGCCAAGCAGGCCATTGCGAGGATGTCCACTTAGCATCGCGTCCCATGGCACCAGCGCTGAAGCATCCTCACAGAGGACACGTGACTTTCCCGTTGCTAAGAGCAGCATCACCTCAGTTCTTTCCCACGGAAGCTCTGCATCCTGCCAGACAAAGTGGGTTGAGGCAGTCAATAATCACCATAACTTCCAGGGCAGCAACAACGGCACGTGGAAGGTTTTGACAGCATGAGCACAGGATGATGCGCAAACGAGGGTGTGTTTCGCAGTGTAGATCATACACACCTTTTCAGCAGCTCTGTCGTGGAGACACCCTCAGAACAGTTGTCTGTGCTGCTGCTGCTATCTTCTTCCGAGTCCCCTGAACTGCCAGTGGTCTCCACTGCCTTATTTCTCTTCTTTTTCTTCTTCTTCTTCTTGTCTTTGCTCTTGTGATTCTTGCTTTTCTTCTTATGCTGAAAGGCAGGAAAATAGAAAGGAGACAACATTTGGACAATCTCGACATAAACAGAAAGTGACATAAAAATAAACCAACCTTTTTTTCCTTGTGTCTCAGCTCCTTCTTGGCTTTATGCTTCTCTTTGCTTTTCTTCTTATGCACTTCTGCCTGGGTCCAAGATGAGATGGAAGACTGATGCTCCGGTCCTGTTAGGGGTATGGGGAATAATGAGAAAAAGAAAGAAAAAAAAAAAAAAACAACAGTATTTTTGTTCAAAAGATGACGATCAGAACACTGCTTGTTTCCCAGAGTGACCCGAAACACAAAAATGTCAGAGAAATATTGGTGCAATAATGAAAATGAGCTCAGATGACTTGTTAAAAATCATCACTGCGGACCAGAAGATGATGGTGGAGGTAGCCGTGGTCCAAACTCTTCCTCTTCCAGTTCTGGTTCTTGGGGAAGGGGGGGAGGAGGAGGAGGAGGGGCCGGATCAGGATATGTTACAGGGGGCTTGACCTCTGCAATGAAAACCAAGATGACTCTTTCATGAAACAGTTCTCCGAGATCAGCACCTCCTGTGACCGGGTCTCAAACTTCTATCTGCTGCAGTCTCTCACCTGGAACAGCTGAGCTGGAGGGAGGAAGGAGGGCGTGAGGGACAAGCTCCGTCTGCTCAGGACCACTTTCATTGTCCTCATCCTCACTTTCCTCCTCAGATGATGATTTCTCATCTGATGAGCTGGCAAAAATTGCTTTGAACAGATCCATGGGGGGTCTGTTGTCCTCTTCTCCTTCTACTGGCTCTGGTTTGGACTGCCATGAAAGAGAAACACAGAGATGGTGTAAACACTGATTTTGAACACCTAATTCCAGTTCTCATGGTGACTCAAAGCTGAAAAGCTTAAACGTACTGAAATTCTCATCGGGGGGAAGGGGGTGGATTTAAGTGTCTTAAGTCAATGCTATGATTTTTAAGGGAAAATACCAACTAAAATCACAATTACTGCACATAGCACAGTTCAAAGTGTTTAAACCGTAGTTTAATCAGCTACAGCATTGTCACTGACTAAGCGACTCAGATACTCTAGTATCCCTTGTTCGTCGGGTATGTGGGGTATCAGGTGAGCACCTCAAGTGTGGGCGTGGAGGTGGTCTCACTGCTCTGGCCCTGCTGTGGTGCTGAGGCTTCGCTGCGAGCCATGCTGAGGAACGTGCCGAGAGGATCCTTTGGTGGCTCAGCCTCAGCCGGTATGTCCCACCTTGACTTTTTACCAGGCTGTGCCGTCTTAGGTGTGCCTGATCGAATGGGAGACACACACCTGCATTAATACTGCAAACAAACATTTGACTCGGGCAAAAAAACAAAGAGGTATTTGCTCAACCTGTCTTTACAGCATGAAACCTGTAAGACAGAAAACCTGCATTAGTCACTAGCTGAAGTCATAGGGCTGCACGTCAAATCATTTCCCCAAGTTCCTTGGTTTGGCAATTTTTTGTGTTTTCACTTCCTCACTTTCCAGGTGGCCTTTGTATGATTGATTAACAATTGCCTTTGGTATGTTAGTTTTGTAGGAACAAGGAAGTAGAATATGCCAAGTAGTACACTATGTACTATGTGCAATGTAAACCTAATAAGCACTATTTGAAATACAGGTGAGGGGATGCGGTGGCGCAGTGGGTTGGACCACAGTCCTGCTCTCTGGTGGGTCTGGGGTTCGAGTCCCGCTTGGGGTGCCTTGCGACGGACTGGCGTCCCGTCCTGGGTGTGTCCCCTCCCCCTCCAGCCTTACGCCCTGAGTTGCCGGGTTGGGCTCCGGTTCCCCGTGACCCCGTATGGGACAAGCGGTTCTGAGAATGTGTGTGTGTGTGTGTGTGTGTGTGTGTGTGTGTGAAATACAGGTGGGGGGTGCGGTGGCGCAGTGGGTTGGACCGGGTCCTGCTTTCTGGTGGGTCTGGGATTCGAGTCCCGCTTGGGGTGCCTTGCGGCGGACTGGCGTCCCGTCCTGGGTGTGTCCCCTCCCCCTCCGGCCTTACGCCCTGAGTTGCCGGGTTAGGCTCCGGCTTCCCGCGACCCCGTATGGGACAAGCGGTTCAGAAAAATAGTGTGTGTGTGTGTGTGTGTGTGTGTGTGTGTGAGAAATACAGGTGGTCCCTAATTTAAAATGGAGTTACGCTCCCCGAAACCTATCATAAGTCGAAAATATTGTAAGACTGGGAGATGCGGATCGTTGTCGATGCCCTGCATCGCAAGAGAGTATCGCTTCGCATATCACCTGCCCAGGAAAAAATAAAAATTCAAAGTATGGTTTCTACCAAATTTCTATCGTCAGCTCACCATCGTAAAGTCGAAAAAATCATAAGTCAAACCATCGTAAATCGGAGACCACCTGTATGTAACTCTTAAATGATTATTTCTGTACTAGACTGATTGCGTTGGTTGTCCTAGACTGTCACCAGCTAGTTGTCATACAACCTTGTAAACAATTTTTTGGCTTCCACAAACCTGTACCTCAAAGTTGTGTTGGACAAGGAGAAGTGCAAAAAAAAGGAAGAAAAAAATTTTTGATACAAACCCAGTGGAGCTGCTGGTGCTGCATGCTGATTCCCATTGTCCCCTAGGCCACTGTCTGACAAGGTCAGGAAATTAAACACAGAAAACTTGTCTCTCTTCACCTTAGGCAGCCCCACCAAGCCAGACCTGGGAATACAGAGGATGCAAGATAGTCTCACTGCACTATGCACCCAACAAGAAGTCGGAGGTTGAGGAAGTGCTTTTGGCATGGGGTACACACCCAGGGTAAGGGTCTGGGATGTTGAACCTCTTGCAGAGCAGCTTGTCTGGATGCCACTCAAAGGTGTCCCGCGTCAACTTGCCAAACATTTTCATCCTCACTGCTGCCTGCTTGTCATCAACATCGTTCTGCAAGAAGGAGAGAATCATCTTATGTCAATGTGCTGCTACTCTCTGGCGGCTGGAGGACACCATCGCTGTTCCTCACCTCCTGGTCACGTGGCACCTCCACAGAGTTGTCGTCGTCCTGGTGCTTAGCCCGGGTGAACCTGCAAGACAGGCTGGAGCTGCTTGGCTTGTACAGCATGGCAGCCCGTACAAACTCGTCCCTCTCCCGGCCACGCTCCCACTCGGTCATGTTGGGGTCCAAACTGCTCTCCAAGGCATCTGGACCAGATCAGCAGAAGCAAACAAAGGACCTTTGGAGAAATGCTGCTAGCTTTGTATCATATTTTGCAAGACCGCAGGTGGGTAATGATATCTAACCACAATGTGACCAGTGGTCTACAAAAGATTTTGGTACTTCTTTTCTTAATGTTAATTCTTCATTTTTCTTTGCCTTATTTTCCACATCATTGGAGTTAAGAAACCTGGAGCACCGTTCACATGCACTAACTGGGTAAAACAAGAAATCCACAGAACAGAAACTGGCAGTTTTGCAGGTCAAAAGTTGCCCAGCCAGGATTTAGAGACCTCACTAAGGGTATGAAGCATGCTGGACAACAGCAGCCCTTGGGATGGAAACTGCCCACCCCACCCCCCTGCACATGCTCAGACTACCTTTCCGGCCCTGCTTCAGCTTGCTGATGTACAGGTCATAGCGTTCTTGCTTCTCTGGGTTTTTCTCGAATGGCCTGAAGGGCTGGGCAGTGTCCGCCGTTGGGCTTCTCCAGGCACTGAGGAGCCGTTCGGAGTCAGGTGGCTGGAAGCGACTCGAAAGGGCATTCCGGGAGAATGTTGTTGCTGCTGGAGCTGTGCTGGCTGTGACGATGGCCCCCCGACTCTCCTCGGGTGCAAAGGCAACCGTCTTCCGTTCTTCTGCTGACCGGCGGATGCCCTCTAAACGCTCTTTGTCCTTACTGTCCAGCAGGTCAAACACAGAGGTGGGCCCTGCAGAGAGGACAAGAAAAACGGTGTTTGGACAAATTAAATATGAAATATTTTACACTTCTGGGTGTGTAAACTATATAGGTCTATAAAATGAAAAGTCATCCCGTTTTCTCAATATTAGGTAGTGCATTCACATTTATTACTTCATTTACACTTATTCACTTAGACACTTTTGTCCAAAGCGACTTACAACGGATACTATGTAGTGTTACTAGTCCGCACACCTTATTCACCAAGGTGACTACATTGCTAGATACACTACTTAAAAGGGGCCACTCATCCATGCATCAGTGAAACACACACACACACTATAGGGGAACCTGAACAGCATGCCTTTGGACTGTGGGAGGAAACTGGAGCACCCGGAGGAAACCCACGCAGACACAGGGAGAACATGCAAACTCCACACAGAGCGAGCAGGGAACGAACCCATGTTCTCTTGCACCACCCAGGCACTGTGAGACAGCAGCGCTACTCGCTGTGCCACCGTGGAAGCCTTTGCGAAAGGCAACTTGTACTATTAAGATACAAATGCATTTCTTTAGTGATTACGCTACTTCGTGCTAAACGATCCAAAATACTACTTTATAAAGAAGAGTTTATTAGAAAAGGTTCTTCAAATGTGTAGGTGTGACACAAGCCTGTGCTCTCCAGAAGAACTCAGAACAAAGAGGAATGTGAGGCTCAAACAGCTTGAACAGAGTGTACAGCTCCAGTCTTCTCAGTGGCCAGACATCCCATTCAACACACTCCACCAGACTACCATCTCCCCAGGATCTGCACCTCTGAGCGAGCCTCTGAGATAAGATTATGAAGTCACTGGAATTATCTAAGAGACGTCACCAGACAAAGGAAATCCAGATCTTCAAAAGGTCTTGCAGTTCTTCTGTGAGGGGTACGGTGGGATATCGGACTGATGAAAGGAAAACAAAGGTATGAGCGCCAGCTTCCGGCCTCTGATAATAACAACACATCAGAGCGTTCTCAGGAAGGCTTACGGATGCCACATTATACCTTCAGGTCCACAGTCCTCTTTCAGCAACTGTGTCCTCAAATGAGGTCGTGAACATGGTCTATTCTGACTCAATGCCCCAGCCTCACTTGAGACAAAGGAGTAGCTCTTTCAGAGTTAGGAGATGAATTCATCTCAAACTGTCCCATCAATTGTTCCTAGAAATCTCTCACAAAATGTGAGAAAATCAATGGTCTGCCCAGCTGGCGCCCATTCTGTTGAACACAACTGATCACAATTGACAGCTCTGCCCAACTGTCCAACACATAAGGAGTGAAGTCACATGACATGACCACAAAGCTGATAACTGAACTTTGGTCTAAGGTGCTGAAGTTAGGAGCTTGTGAATACCACCACAACAACCCAGATGTTTTCAGGAGGAGGAACTCTAAAGTAGGATTCAGACCAACCCCGATCAAGAAGTCTGGTTCCAGAGTCCACGTTATGTGTAGAAGTCAAACCAACTATATCTAGCTGGTACTTATTTGCCTCCTGCATCAGCTCAGGCATCAACCCCACAAGAGAGGTGACATTTCCTACTCCCAAAACCATGACGGAGTAACGGGTAAAAATGCTGTTACACACAATAGAAGCCCATTGTATGCAAAAAGGGTACATATTTCCGAAAGCCATTGTAGCTATTTTTCATTGTGCGGGAACCAGTTATATAAGGGATAAATGTACATAAACTTGTGCATCAGTGCTACAGTTCCTCCAAAACACATCTGCAATAATGCTAACAATAAGAAATGGGTCAATAAGGAGCTTAATGATATCTACTAGATGAAAAAAGAGGGATAGTCTGAAACAATTGCAGAAATGGATAATTGGGGGTAGGAAACAGAAAAAGTACAGAATAAGCTTCAACTTAATAATGTTAAAAGATTAGGGGAGGGATGAAGTTGATTACTGCCCATTGGCAAGAAATGATAATGCAGCAACTCTTCAGCCTGCTGAACGCATTTTTTAATCAATGCAGATCGATGCAAGAATGAGCTGATGTCCCACAGAGGCTTGATACCGCGTGTCGGTCCGTTGCATCGTGTTCCGCACATCCCCTTTTTGACTTAGCCTTCAGAAAGTGCCTTTAATATGAAAAACTATGTTCACTGTACTGCCTTACAAGAATTCTGCACATCAGACCAGAATGACTTAAGGCAAGTGCCCCTTCACAAACCTTTCTGTTGATGCACCTGAAATAGAATATGACCATTTCTGTAACTGTTGGTTTGATGGTTGTAGTTCGCATGATGGCGCCGCGGATGGCCGCCTCGGTGTGGAGCTCCACAGTTGTTTTACTGTTTTTGTTAGTTTGCCCTGTCTTTAGTTATACTCCGACAATCAGCTTTACCAGGGAAGAACTGCTGAACATTCGGCAGTACACACCACCCGACATTTTACCGGTTTTCGACTATTCTGACGTTTTGCTGGACATTGTAGTCGGAGGTGCAGCGGCGCTGCTCAAGCGCTCCAAGCGCTCCAAGACGCGCAAGCGCGGAAAGCGAGCCGGCGCGCTTGTCAAGCTCTGAAAGCGCGGCTTTAGAACAGCGCTGCCTAGTATCCATCTGGCGAACCTCCGCTCCTTACCCAACAAAATGGACGAACTTTTCCTCCTGTCCCAAAGAAACAAGGACTTTTTCAACTCTGCTGCTCTGTGCTTCACGGAAACCTGGCTGAATGAAGCCATTCCGGACAGCGCGCTACATCTGCCGGGCTTCCAGCTGTTCAGAGCAGATCGCGACGCGGAATCAGCGGGGAAATCACGTGGCGGTGGGACATGCTTCTACATCAACGAAAGGTGGTGTACAGATGTGACAGCGTTGAAGAAGATGTGCTGTCCCGACCTAGAAGCGCTCTTCATCAACTGCAAGCCCTTCTACTCGCCGCGGGAGTTTTCCTCGTTCATCCTCGTAAGTGTTTACATTCCACCGCAGGCGTGCGTGAACGCAGCGCTGCAACAGCTGGGCGACCAGATCACTGACACAGAGCAACAACACCCGGACTCTGTTATAATCATTCTCGGGGACTTTAATAAAGCAAATCTCTCCCGTGAACTGCCAAAATACAGACAGCATATTACATGTCCCACCAGAGACAGTAATATTTTGGACCACTGCTACACCACAGTAAAGGATGCATATCACTCTGTTCCACGGGCAGCTTTGGGGCTCTCTGATCACTGCCTGGTTCATCTTATACCGACCTACAGGCAGAAACTGAAATCAGCTAAACCTGTAATAAGGACTGTTAAAAGATGGACTGGGGAAGCAGAGCAGGACCTACAAGCCTGCTTCGAGTGCACTGACTGGAGTGTTTTTGAGGCTGCTGCTAGCGATCTGGATGAGCTCACAGACTCTGTAACATCATACGTCAGTTTCTGTGAGGATATGTGCATCCCTACCAGGACTCGTTTAACATACAAGAGTGACAAACCGTGGTTCACTGCAAAACTCAGACAGCTTCGTCAGGCCAAAGAAGACGCCTACAAGAACGGGGACAGAGTCTTGTATAAACAGGCCAAAAACACTATGGCAAAGGAGATCAGAGTGGCTAAGAGAAACTACTCTGAAAAGCTGAAGAAACAGTTTTCAGCCAACGATCCTGCGTCGGTGTGGAAAGGCATGAAAGACATCGGAAATTACAAGACACCACCCCCCGGCACCATGTCAACTCAACAACTAGCCGACGATTTGAATGAGTTTTATTGCAGGTTTGATAAACCCTGTCTCACACCCTACACCCATTCAGACCCTCTCTCCACCAATCACTTAACAACTCAAGTAACCCCCACCTCCCCCCCTCCTGTACCTTTGATCTGCGAAGAGGAGGTGCGTCGGGTCTTCATCAAACAGAAGACAAGGAAAGCACCAGGCCCAGACGGTGTCTCACCGGCCTGCCTAAAAACCTGTGCTGACCAGCTGGCCCCTATCTTCACAAAGATCTTCAACAGATCACCGGAGCTGTGCGAAGTTCCTTCCTGCTTCAAACGCTCCACCATCATCCCCATCCCAAAGAAACCCAAAATCACAGGACTTAATGACTACAGACCTGTCGCCTTAACATCTGTGGTCATGAAGTCACTTGAAAAACTGGTGTTGGACTACCTGAAAGACATCACTGGACCCTTGCTGGACCCCCTGCAGTTTGCTTACCGAGCAAACAGGTCTGTGGATGATGCAGTCAACATGGGACTGCACTACATTCTGCAACATCTGGACAAACCAGGGACTTATGCGAGAATCCTGTTCGTGGACTTCAGCTCAGCCTTCAACACCATCATCCCACACCTCCTCCTGTCCAAATTAACCCAACTCTCCGTGCCCACCTCCATCTGTCAGTGGATCACCAACTTTCTGACAGACAGGCAGCAGATAGTGAGGCTGGGAAAATTCTCATCCGAAACTCGCACAATCAGTACTGGAGCCCCCCAGGGATGTGTGCTCTCCCCACTGCTCTTCTCCCTGTACACCAACGACTGCACCGCGAAGGACCCCTCTGTCAAACTCCTGAAGTTTGCAGACGACACCACACTCATCGGCCTCATCCGGAATGGCGACGAGTCTGCCTATAGACAGGAGGTCCAAGAGCTGGCTGTCTGGTGCAGTCATAACAACCTGGAGCTGAACACGCTCAAAACAGTGGAGATGATCGTAGACTTCAGGAGAAACACCTCAGCATTATCCCCACTCACCATCATGAACAGCACTGTGGCAACAGTGGAGTCATTCAGGTTCCTGGGCACCACCATCTCACAGGACCTGAAGTGGGAGCCCCACATAGACTCCATTGTGAAGAAGGCCCAGCAGAGGTTGTACTTCCTTCGTCAGCTGAGGAAGTTCAACCTGCCACAGGAGCTACTGCTGCAATTCTACTCTGCAGTCATTGAGTCCGTCCTCTGCACCTCTATAACTGTCTGGTTCGGCTCAGCTACGAAGTCTGACATCAGAAGACTGCAGCGGATAGTTCGGACTGCCGGAAGAATCATCGGCACATCCCCCCCAGCTCTCCAAGAACTGCACTCGTCCAGAGTCAGTAAAAGGGCGAGCAAAATCATTCTAGACCCCTCACATCCAGGCCACTTCCTTTTCGAACCCTTGCCATCTGGCCGGCGCTACAGAGCACTGTGCACCAGGACAGCCAGGCATAAGAAAAGTTTCTTTCCTCAGGCCATCTACCTCATGAACACCTAAATCTCTCCCCTAGAGAGTAAACCGTGCAATACATAATGCTATTTATATTTATAACTATTTATCACATTTCTCTTACACTCCCTTGCATTTGTATCTAGCGACTATTTTTTGTATATTGGGTACTTTATATTTTTTAAATATTTTTTATCCTTTGCTCACATACTCTATCTTCTCATCTGTGTCTTGTCACTGTCATTCTGTCTGTGCTGTGGTAGTTCCTGTCACCAAGACAAATTCCTTGTATGTGCGAACATACTTGGCAATAAAGCTCGTTCTGATTCTGATTCTGATTATTTTGCTGTAACTGTTGCACATGATTCAAAATCTTAACATACTAAGGGTACTCCCATGAAGAGTATGCAGAAAGGGTAGTGAAAATTTCAGTGGCGAAAATAAGAAAACGTCACCCCCTTTTTAGCATCAGCTGCTATAAAGGAAACAAACAGTTTCAAAATTCCTTGATCAGATGGATAGTGGATTATTTGACATTAAGAACACATGATGTTTGCTTCAAGTATCAGTGTAAGACTGTACTAGACCAATGTGAGAAGAGCTCTAGGCACACAGTTTAAATGTTAGAACTCTTGTCATCTTCACACATTTCTGGTAGATACCACATGTGAGACAACTCAATTTATACAGAAGGTCAATCAAGCGAATGATCAATCAAGCGATTACAAACACATGGCACATGTCTTTTGGAGAGACAGAACCAGTACCTTTGAGAGATGATTCCCCCAGGAGACTTCTCCTCTGAGAGGCATCCAGCTGATGCCGTCCCTTCTCTGCGCTTTCTGTGGACATCTGCCCCCCTGAAACGAGCAAGGCCTGGGCCACTATGGGGCTGACATTAGCTACGTCTACAACAGGGCGGAAGTAGTGCATGGGCCTGAAGTCCCGGGGCAGGTCTGGGGGAGGGAATATCTGCAAAATAGTTAGATTGAGAGAGATGAGCTAACCACAAATCATGAAGAAATTAATATCTTTAGCATCTGTTACAAAGCAAGACTCAGTGATCATGCAATGCATAAATTGTACTTTTGCTGAGATGTACGTTGCTTTGGACAAAAGCGTCTGCTAAATGAATAAATGTAAATGAGCAAGGCAGCATAGGTACAGGTGGGTGGGGGAGGGTCTCATTATACCGACATTTAAATAACCATATCAGTTTACATACGTAAATCACATAACTTACCGACTTGGCCTCAGGGGCTTTAGAAGCCAAAGTAAAACCCTCCAAGATTTTACCAAGGTAAGACGCTTCTGTATTGGATCCTGCCAGAAATGGAAAAAAGATTCAAACAGTTTCACTAACAAGGGAATCAAACCAGATATTTGAAAGAGGGTGTTTAAGCTTACAAGCGGAAAAAAGAACACAAGGTACAACAACCTGAACAGGAGTTTGGGGAGTCACCATATACTTATGTGCTGTTAAGTGGTCCTAATTCCTTCCTGAAAACTGACCAAATTTCGAAAAACGAAATAATGAAATGACTACCCATTACTTCTTATGGGGAAAAATGACTATTTATCCTAAGCCCACACCAAGTTCACCCCAATGTTATAAGCACAAAACTGTCCAATATGGTAAAATGGAATGAATAACTTTTTTTTAAAAATTTTTTTAAAAATTACACTGGACCTGCAAAAATTTTCTGAATAGCACGTGTCTGCTGAACTTTTTTGAATTGCACTGATGTGCGCAAAGATTTTTAAATCTTGCGTGCAGTTGTATAAGCAAATATATGTGGCGTGTGTAGCTGAACGCTTATTCTCAGTTCAGCCCCCAGAGCATGAATAAGTTTCACAGTGGAACACTGTGGTAATACCTTTCTTCTTCTGGTTGTATTGCTCTGGTGCAGTCCAGCCATAAAGTCCATCTCCTGGCTCCTCCCCTCCCAAGACGGAGTCATAATTAGAGAGCGTGTCTCTGTGGTAGATATCTTCGTCATCATCTTCCAGAGCTCCCACACCGAATGCCTACAAAATGGAGGGGAAACACAGAAATAAATGAGGTTAAAATACATTTGCGTGCCACAGACAAGATTAGCAGGTCATCTTCCACTTCTACCTGGCTACAGCTTCTTCTTGTCCTCAAAGAATGTCTGCATCTCACACATAACTTCCCATATCTCCCAAGGAGTAAATGTACCAATACTGAAAAGTCAATATCAGCTAAATTACAGGAACATTTAACTGAAGGTTTTCTCTTCCAGACTGCTATGACAAGTCTGATGGAGTGATAACGCAAAGCTGTGTTTGAGCCAACCTGTCCAGACACACCAGCCCTGCGCCTGTGCCTCATCTGGTTGTCCCCAAACAAGCTGCTGGTCCTGTCGGAGTCCAGGGTAAACAGGTCAACGTGTCCTGTGCTGGACACACCCATTAGCGCCTGCTGGGGGTCCAGGCCCCTGTAACCCAGCCCGTGTAAGTCATCCTTGGGAGTGAAATCAATAGGTGTGACATCTTTTGGAGCAAAGGTCACATTTTCAGGGACGTAATCATCTTCCTCCTGTTGAAAACAAAGTAAATTAGAAATCCCAAGAGTTTTCCATGATCTTTTTTCCTTTTCATTATTCAAATCCTTTAATCCAAGTGACAGTTACCTGTGCCTACATATATACTGCCTTCTGAAAGTGTTCACCATCATCTACATTATCCAATTATGCTTTTCACAAAATAAAGTACAGATGAATACTTTCTGATGACAGTGTAGAGGCTTCATTCCAATGGAATTTCTCTGATTGGATTAAATATGCTTTAGGAGTCTGGGGGTAATCAGTCCTATGGGCTGTTATGTTTACTCTTGTCTCTCTTGGTTAGCATCTACATTTGATTTACTTGGCTGATAGATAAGGCTTTCCTTTGGTTTTTAACATGTTTTGCTTTAGGGCTCATTAATATGATAGACAATGGTTTAGCACTATGACAAAAAGTCACAAAATATGTGAGAGCTGCTGGTGAGTGGCACACAGCACAAGACAATAGATGTACAGGAGCAGCCACACCATGCTTACCGTGTGTGGTGCTCGATGGCAACCAGGCTCGTGACATTCTCCTTAGGCCTTTCTCGGAACCGTGAGCCGATAGCTTGTTTTGCATACTTTAACAAATAAATTACATGTGCTTCCATGCGTATGTTGCCATTATATAAATGTTTAGACAAGCCTGTATTTTGTTTACTACGCAGGTTAATCACCTTTAGAAAAAGGAACTATAAGGTGGGACACTGCCAGTACTACAAGTCTGCCTCCTTTCCTGATCATAGCAGCCTATTACATTCACACTTATCCACAAGGAGGACAAGACAAGAACTATATTTCCTGATTACCTCAGATTCTTCTGAGCCATTTGGTGGTAAAGCACAGCCATAAACCCTTGGCCCACCATCTGTAAATAAGAGAAGCCGTGTTACAGGACTCCAGCCTCAGTGAGCAACTTCAGATGGGACCAGGGAATACTGGAGCTGTCAGGCTGCTTCAGAATCTCAACCTCCTCTCCTCTTACACAGGTGACAACTCACCAGCTTTCTGGGTCCGGGGCTTCCTCTTTGCTCTGGGTCCAACTCCCTGCCCCTCCTTCCAGCCCATCTTCCTTAACAGTTCTATGCCCACTGAGGTCCTGACAGAGAGAAGACATACACTGGCTGGTCAGCACAGCTACATATAAAGACAGGTTCCTCTCGCATCACCACAAGTCCAAAACCATACCACCCCATGACTTGGCGTGAAAGTACAAACTGCCAAGTTTCTTGACCCTCTGCATTAAACAAAATAAATATTAATTATGAAAAGACACTGGTACTCTACAGGATCTGAAACTACAATGTCACTCCTGAAAGGTTTTTTTTTTTCTCGGTAAAATGATAACAAATAATGATGCATATTACCTGGCTGGAGAAATTAGGTCCTCCAGGACATTGTCTCCAGGGATGGGGGCCACCAGAGAGCTCAAGGCACGTGCCTTGTCCCTAATCTGGTCCCTGGGTCCTGAGGCAAAGTCCTCAGTAGTTGTGATTTCACTGGGTGCTATACCATGCTCACTAAAATCCTGCAAATAAAAACTGATTATAATCTCACTGAAATGTACAGACAGGGATGGGGATAACAGGCTTTGCAGTTAAGCGCCAACACTGAGCCTCCCAGTAATGTCACAGGAGTTTCATACCACCACATTTAATGCAGTAAATATACATATTGGTAGAACAACCTAATGTAGGTATCACATTTTTAATCTGTGGTTCAGCAGCAGAAAGCACAAACTAAGCTGAGTGGTTATACTTGTATATTTGTTCATATTCACTCACAGTAAGAACAAATGTCTACAGAATTACATTTTCATTTACTAATTTTTTTCTTATACAGTGCTTCATCCTAAAACCAGACTCAGACCACATTCAAGGTTACAAATGAAGCAAATAAACTGTCACATACAACATATTTGCAAGAAACTTTAAACTAATTAAAGTAATCACTACAACTATTTATTCATTTAGATGACTCTCTTACTGAAACTGACTTGTGTTAAGTTACTTAAAGAGCGTTAACTATTTCAACAGCTAGGTAATTTTTACTGGAGCAATTCCAGATAAGTGGATTGCTTGAGAATTACCTCATCATCCATAAAATCTTCAGGTCTTGCATTAACCTTTGCAGCTTTCTGCTGTCGAGAAGATATAAATGTGGAAGGCGTCCATCCTACCAAAAGAGAACAGCAGCATTGATCTCCAAGCTGAATGCATGAGTCTCCATCTTTGAAAGTAAGTCAGTACCATCAGGGTTGAACAGAACTGGTGAATAACACAAAGTGTGGGAGATGGTGGTGGAGCACCCACCTTCTTTGGAGCCCACAGTGTTGAAGTATCCTGCTGAGAAACCGCCGGTGAAGGCACCATGGAACCTCTTGTATCGTCCTTTCTCATCCTTCACTGTCTGCTCGTGAATGGGCACTGGCTTCTTCACTGGTGCATCTTAAGCAGGAGAACCGGGGTCAACCATCAGTGGCAAGAACACACATACAGCACAGAAACTAAAGTCCCATGCAGAAAATTTTTACATGCTTATTATATATAAAATCATTTTTGAGAATGGACCAAACATCAAACAACCAGAAAATTAAATTCTTTCCGATGGAGAGAAAAATTCCAATTCATTCCAAGTCGATTCCAGTTTCACCGAAAAGCACTAAATGACGCCTAATATCACGACGGAAAAATTGTGTAAGACATTAAAATAAAATGAACATTATACATACATTCTTCATTCTTTGCAGTTTGTTCCCAGAAAATAAATAAATAAATAAATAAATTTGATTGCACTGGCAAAGCTTCTCGTCCTGGTTGTGGTAGCAAACGGGTTTATACAGAAAATGCTTTTCCCACCATTCGACATCTCAGTTTTTCTTCCGGGGGAGGGTGGTGGTGCAGCGGACTTGGCCACATCCTGCTCTTGGGTGGGACAGGGGTTCAAGTCTTGCTTGGGGTGACTTACGATGGACTGTCGTCCCGTCCTGGGTGTGTCCCCTTCCCCTCCAGCCCCTCACCCTGCGCTGCCGGGTTCGGCTTCGGCTCGCCGCGACCCCGCTCGGGACAAGCGGTTTTGGCCAGTGTGTGTGTTTTTCTTTCAGTCCAAATTATTATTAAACAAATACATTGGAAAAAAATATTTTATAGTTTCTGAAGATTCTCTGTGTCTAAATGGAAACAGAAAGGTAATCACAGATATTTTGTTTTAGGTAAAGAACAATATGAATGGTCTAACGTATACTGAATAAATGTAACAAAAAAAAAAAAAAGATTTATAAAGTAAACTTGTAATGTGTGGGTAGAATGACTTGAGGAAGATGGCAGGTTTCAATAAATAATGAGAAAACCAAAGCGCAATGCAAAGCTAAGAACAGTAACATATGAATAGACAAGTTTAAGTGAGGCGAAGGCGGGTCTGACTGACAGCGTGGGTACGTGGTTCCCACAATGCAGTTCGCCTCACAAGCTTCCTCACGGTGTTTTCAAACCGATCCCTGTTTAAATTATTGGGCCGAAAGCGAATTAAATATTGTAACGACCCACGTTACTGCTTTAATGTAAATAGTTGCATTATGGGAAATTTGTAAATAATGTTCGTAACCGCTGGGGTTACGTCGGGGGGAAATGGTGGGTTGACTGGCTGCCACTGTGTTAAAGAGAGCTTAGGGGCGCTAAGGCAGGCTGGCTATAAGCGCAGGTCTTGGAGGAAAAGGGGTCCTCGGACCGAGAGCATTATTCCCTTTGTGTTGGTGTTCAAATAAACCGTTCGTTATGAACGCTGCCTCCGCGTCCTTCTTCGCCCCATCCAAACCCACGGCGCTGCGCGCCACAATATACTGCACCCTCCACTTATGAACACAACTGGAAAAAGAAGTCTGTGTTCGTAACTCCAACATTCCGGTTTACAACCAAAGACGTTTAAACACACATTGGCATGCAATAATAATTATTTCACGATTATATATTAGGATGGGAAGGAAGGTCACGGCGTCTGAATACACTCTGTGGGAGTGTAAATATTAACAGTTGGTTGTAAAAGTAAAAATATTTTTTAGGTTGACGTTTGTTATTTTTACAGCGCCGCATGCCATCTGTCTGTGTCACGTGAATTTTTTGTTTTTCGCTGCGTTCAGCCGTACCGCGTACAACAGAGAAATACACAGGGATTTTTTCTGAGGAGAAATATGTCCACAATTATAAGGAACCGACTCCCGAGAGCGTCAGGCTACACGGGAGGCGCAGAAAACGCGTCCATTACCTTCCTCGAGCGGCTCCAGAGGAGTTCCATACGTGACGAAGTCCTGCTCTTCTTCACCGTCCGACGCCATGTTCGCGTGCCGACGGGGGCCCTCCGCGGCCAAAAAGCGCTTTGCGGGGAAACAAACGAAACGCCAAAACGCTCCGGTGACGCGCCACAGTTTCGGTGTTGTTCCCCGATAGCATCCGCAGTCATTCCTCTAGAGCTGCTGTTACGAGAATTATTTATGATACACAAACCACGCTATGACTGAAAAGTGCAAAACTCCAAGCAAACTATTCTTGCACAACCCAAAATAAAAAACACCAAGACAAAGTAAAGCTGGTGAAAAGTTAGTTTTCATCTGTTGGTGAAAACACACACCACGTACCGTTCGATACACCGACAAATGAACTTTTCACAAGTTTTGACTAATTTTGCATCAGACCTTGCTATTGGTTTACGTACATATGGAAGTTGCATGTCCTCCCCGTGTCTGAGTGGGTTTCTTCTGGGTGCTCTGGTTTCCTCCCACAGTCCAAAGACATGCTGTTCAGGTTCACCCATAGTGTGTGAGTTACAGAGAGAGAGAGAGAGTATGTTCCACTGATGTATGGATGAGTGACCCAGTGTAAGTAGTGCATCTAGCAGTGTAAGTCACCATGGTGAATAAGGTGTGTGGACTGATAACATTACATAGAGTTCATTGGAAATTGCTTTGGAGGAAAGTGTCTGCTAAATAAATGTAAAGGTAATAAACACTCACTGCAGGCAATTAGTTCCCTGAAAGACAGGTCTTTGGACTGTGGGAGGAAACCAGTTTTTAATGCACTCTTTCATTATTAATACTTATAGTAATCTGCTCTTTCCTTACTCATATTCCCACGGTTCTGTGGCACTGTCCCTGCACACCACATGTCATTGCTTCAAGCATTACTACGTTATTTGTTTACTGACACTGTCAGTAGTGTAATCCCTGTCTTTACTTAACAATTACAGAATGCACATATGGAAAGATCTGGAACCGTGTGCCTTACAGGCAAGTTAATAATCAAGCCCAGGATACTTAATCCACAATGTCACCAATGATGCTCAAAACGCTATGTCCTGTAGTTTAAGGGGTAACTTGGACTTTTCTGTGAAAAACTTCAAAATAAAATATTGTGTTTATT
Organism: Scleropages formosus; assembly: GCF_900964775.1. Lineage (NCBI taxonomy): Eukaryota > Metazoa > Chordata > Actinopteri > Osteoglossiformes > Osteoglossidae > Scleropages > Scleropages formosus. The sequence goes on from NC_041816.1 coordinate 25,223,096, forward strand.
CAATGGAAATACCCAGTCTTGATATTCACTACTTAACTGTATGACATAGTTATCTTTTTTTTATGTTATTTATTGCTTATTGCATTTTGAAGATATCTGCTGTTTTTGCTGTTTTCCTGGACAGCTTGTGTTTTAAACTACATGGTTCTAATTTTGCAGAAGTGCTTCACTGGTGAGTGTTCAGTTTTCCTTTTTTTACTTAAAAACACATTGTTGCTAGATGGTTCCCAAAGACACTCACGAGAGGAAACTCATGGAAGCACAGAAATAAAATCTCTTTCCTGTTTTTAAAGAGCACACTTTTCGTATTTGAACTTTGTTTTTGCACAATACCCTGACACAGTTTAAGCTCTCCGCCACCTGTGGAGTGACTCGTTTTCTCTATGAAGTATGAGCTGAAATAATGCAATATGCAGAACTGGCCTTTTTTTTATGAAGCAATTTTATTACTGCACTTTTTATGATGCACTTTCCCTGTTTGAACTGTTTTGCATTAGTGTGCAAAGTAGCCTGAGCCTAGATTGCATTGTGTATGAATTTTTCCTTTTAAAGTAGACTGGTGTCCTTATATCAACTGTCTTTCCCACCATTTATGACAGTAAAATGAAAAATTTTACTGGGCAGCACAGTGAGTACTGCTGCTGTCTCACAGCACCTGGGTGGTGTGAGAGGACGTGGGTTTGATCCCCACTCAGTCTGTGTGGAGTTTGCATGTTCTCCTTGTGTCTGTGTGGGTTTCCTCTGGGTGCTCTGGTTTCCTCCCACACTCCAAGGACATGCTGGTCAGGTTCCCCCATAGTGTGTGAGTGACAGAGAAAGAGCGTGTGTATGTTCCGCTGATGTATGGATGAGTGACCCAGTGTAAGTAGTGTATCTACCAGTGTAAGTTACCTTGGTGAATAAGGTGTGTGGGCTGATAACACTACATAGAGTTCATTGGAAGTTGCTTTAGAGAGAAGCATTTGTAAAACAAATAAATAAATAAACAGATGTAAAATGGCCACATATTGCACAAAAATGCAGTGGTATGGAATCATAAGTCTGTTGTATAAAAATGCTATGTATTTTATAATTTCTGTGGTATATATTACTTGGGGGGGGTGCGGTGGCGCAGTGGGTTGGACCACAGTCGCGCTCTCGTGGGTCTGGGGTTCGAGTCCTGCTTGGGGTGCCTTGTGGTGGACTGGCGTCCCGTCCTTGGTGTGTCCCCTCCCCCTCCGGCCTTACGCCCTGTGTTGCCGGGTAGGCTCCGGTTCCCCGCGACCCTGTCTGGGACAAGCGGTTCTGAATATGTGTGTGTGTGTGTGTGTGTGTATATTACTTGGTGTAGAGGTTTTTCCATTGCATGGGACCCTGCTGCATGAGGGTTGAGTGTAACTGAAAGGTTCACCCTTTGATGATGGAGAATCAAGGATGTAACCAGTAGATGGCAGATTTTGCACATGACTGAGAAATCAAATGCTACAAATCATTACTGCTGACTTTGCAAAAAAAAAAGAACTGTTTTGCAAACTGCTCCTACTGCAACTCCTTTGCACAAACCATCATTTTTGTTTGTTTATCTGAAACATGTTTTCATCATGTTCCAGTGAGCTGAAATTATCTGAATCTATAAATATTTCAACAGTGGAATGAACACGGCGGAATGTGGCGGGTGAAGAGCCAATATCGCTTTATTCATGTTTTTGTTGTGTTTGGCTTTGCCAAATATTCTTCCAGATCAACCCCTGTGAAATTGAAGTCATTCAGTTTCTCCACACGAGCTCGGAAGTTCACATATAACACATGGTCTCATTTCATCCTTTTTTGTATGATCCCTTAATATAAATGAAAAAAGTTGGCGGTTTATCATCTAAACATGTTTTTATTTCATCCGCACAATGAATAGATGACATGTTGTCATGTACAGGGTTTGGAAGTATATCACTCACCCCTGTTGCACAGGATATCCACACGGGGCAGCAGGTGGCGTAGTTGTTAAAGCCACTGCCTTACACGCAGATTGCCCTGGTTTGAATTCCCCTCCTGCTGTAGTACCCTTAGTAAAGCTTGGTATTTACTGTAAAGGGCACACATCTATATGTGTAAATCAGTGTAAGTTGCTTTGGAGGAAAGTGCCAACTAAGTGAATAAATATAAAAAAAATAGATATAAGTGAAGGTAGTGTGTGGAATGGGGGGGGTCCAGTGGGTTGAAAAGTTGATGAGAGAGAAGGCTTATTATTAGACATTAAAATGGTATTAGATATTAGTCCTTTTGAGATGCACTACAATAAGGGTAAGGTAATCATACCATCTTCCCATCTTCTGCTTCATCACAGCTTCATCCGTGTTGTTCACAAGGAAGCAAACTGTTAATGCCCCTCTGCATTCTTTCCCAATCCTGCCTTCCCTCAGCGGAGTTTCGGCTCCATTTTTACTTGTCCAACAGTTGAAAACGCGTCCAAGTGATTACGCCCCCGCAGCTCTCTCGCCTTGGAAAGGCTCCTCGGCGCTGGCAGGCTCCGACACTAAACAGAGCGTGCTTTTTATAACCGCACTTTTTCATTCATCACGTTTTCTCTACACTCTCATTTCATCAGCACTTTGAAGTTCGAAGAGTTTTACCACTAATTTGCGAAGGCAAACTAGAACACGGTGGTGGTATAGTCATTTCACGGGTATCTAGGCAGGTTTAGGCTGCAGTGAGGCAGGTACGGTTGGTGGGAGGGTTTTGATTCGGGCATTGCCAGCCTTAGACTGATTAAATGAATAAATGTTCTCAGGCCTCTGTTATATAACACTTTGAAGGTTTGTAAGTGTTTTTTGGGCTAACAAACCACCAGCAAAGTGGTTTTGCATGATGTCCTAACAGTGTGGGAGAATTTAAGAGTCATTCCTCCATTCTGAATTGGTTATATTCTTAAGAGGTGTGTCATCGCACATTTTTATATTTTGGAATCAGTGCGTTCGGTAGAAACCAACTGCTGGCTCATTCTTCTCCGTAGAAGGAGGATGGCTTGAAGTTCAGTTTGCAGGATGTCACGTGAGCCAAATGGGTCGTGCTGTTGGGGCTCCAAGTAGCGGAGTGGTCAGAGCTGCTGCCTCAGAACCCGAAAGTCACAAGTTGAAATTCTACCTCCAGCTGTAGTACTCTTGCGCAAAGTACTTACCCGAAATTGCTCCAGCTGTATAAATGGGTAAATAATCATAAGCAGTCCAACAGCATAAGGTGCTTTGAAGAAAATTGTCAGCTAAATGAGTAAATGTACTTGAAGCCCTGGAAAACGGCAAAGGAACAAGGCAAAAACCCAATACAAGATGTGAAGATTGCCTCCGATTCCATTTTTGTCCACAGCCAAAATCCCAGAGGGCTCAGAAGGGCCCCTTTGTACCTGTAGTATAACAACAGTCCTGACTGAATCAAACTACATTTTCCAGGATTTCTCTTTGGAAGGTCTTTCTGGGCCCAAGTTGACATAACTCTGCAAACAACCATTAGTGAGGTGGTTGGTGCTACATCTATTGAGCAAGGAGGATTTCTACTGAGAGCTGGTTATCCATCATACGTTAGAGGTTTTTATTAATCTACTTCTGTTTATTAAATTTACACTTACAGTTATTTATTTAGTAGATGCTTTTTTTCCAAAGCGACTTCCAATAAACTCTGTAGTGTTATCAGCCCACACACCTTTTTCACCAAGGTGGCTTACACTGGTAGATACACTACTTACACTGGGTCACTCATCCATACATCGGTGGAACACGCTCTCTCTGTCACTCACACACTATGGGTGAACCTGAACAGCATGTCTTTGGACTGTGGGAGGAAACCAGAGCACCCAGAGAACACACAAACACCGCACAGACTGAGCAAGGATCGATCCCATGTCCTCTCACACCACCCAGGCACCATGAGACAACATATCAAACCTATTAAAGCCCTTCACACCCCGTACTGAGCCATATTTTACTGGGATCGGCACCACACTACACTGCTGTGCGTGAACAATGATGAGGATGAAAACCACGCCTTAGCTGCTGAAACCACCAGCCAGAGGCTTGCTGTCGGAAGGCACATGTTAACAAGCATTTACAGCTTTTGTGGTGTTTACTCCAGGCTTTTGGAAATGTTTCGCATATTTATAGGTAACAGGGCAACGGAGGGGATTTTGCTAGGAAAAACCTTCTAATCATAACAGTGGACTTTAGGCCATGGTCCCACATCAGCCCTGTGATTCAGAGCTGAACAATAACAGGCACTGGTAGATCTTTTGGACAACGGTGCTATTTTTGCAAATTATTTTTTATTACTTGAAATAATTAGCATAACAGAAGTGTGGAGTGACCACCCTTTAAAACCATTTTAGGTATAACAGCAATAACGGCTTTACAGTACATATGCCATGTAACTGCAGATAAAAGTCGAGAGGGAGTTTTTAGATGGCAGCAGAAGTTGCCTTGCAGGTCCCTTGATTGTGTCGACCTTGAACTTATGAGCCAGGGTGGTGTCACTCACACACTATGTAGAGCTGCTTGGAACTGCGGTAACCCTTTGTGTCCCTTAGTTTTACCACGAAATGGATGTTTAATGAGAATCAGTGTTTCTCATGTGACATAATAGGTGTGTAATGACCAATATGGTCCATATGTTGCTTTAGAGGAAATCATGTGTGTAGCAGAAACACACAAGTAGTACAGGTGTAAAAATAAGTTACACTGGTTAAACCAAGTAGGTAAGTAGGATCAGGGGTGTAAATCATAGTCAGTTATTCATTTTATACGTTTATTTTAATATTTTATACAATAATAATGATGATTCCTATAGGCTACAAATGCCTGGTCTCCATACTGCGGTGTGACTGCTTACTAGCTGCTGATGGGCTGCCTGGGCGAAGGGTAAAGGTCCACAGTGTCCCTCAGGCAGCTGATGGTATGAGATAGACTGGCCAAGGGCCTGGAGAGCTGTGCTCAGGGCTGCTGCAGATGTGAAACACTCTCACACATGGACTTTGGATGAGGGTCTGAGCTTTCCATCTGCGACTTGGCACAGGTGCATGGTATGCTGGGAAGGTCGGGTATAGCAAGCATGAGAATCATAAACCTGAGTCTCAGCCCAGTCTCGACGGATAAGCTCAGGTGTCAGAGGAAGTGGCTGTTATCTTGGGTACATCTGAAGGCAACACAGACTGTAATTCAACTGATGATCAAACCAGTTCTTCTGAGAACTGGAGGAAAGGCCAAGGTTACTTTAGTGGCATCATATCGAATACATCGCTATAAAGGCCTTATGAAGAATCTGATTGGCTCTCATCTTCAACACTGTACTCCCCCAGAAGTTGCAGATACAGGAGTACTAGATGTTGTATGTATTCCATGGAAAATGTGCACTTTAGCATCCTTTGCCAGAGAACTTAACCTTTTTAAACTGAAACGAAGACAAAAATGTTCATGTCTTGGTTGTCTATAATAAAGGATAATTTCTCTGGTTATTTACCATAGCATGATAATGTAGGTAAAAAAGCTACAAAGTATAAAACTGATACAAAGTAATTCAGTTGTCAATAAAAAAAAGACTGTTTTTCGTACGTTTTTACTTTTTAAAGCTATTTAAAAATCTGCATATAAAGCATTTACCATGTTGCAAGTCAAACCCCAAGATGCGTTAAAAAGTGTTTAGCATGGGATGGTTTTCAAGTGATTCACAGCAGACCTGGGTAATACTGGATGACTTTTACTCCATTACTTGTTCTTTAACTTTCTGGAGAAACAGTACAATAATTAATTAATAGTTAATGAATATGTTACAGTACACACACCCAGGGCAGGACGCCAGTCTATCACAAGGCACCCCAAGTGGGACTCGAACCCCAGACCCACCAGAGAGCAGGACCTGGTCCAACCCACTGTGCCACTATGCCCCGCCCCCCCCCTTATTTTACAATAATCAATCATTTTTACTTGTAGTCAAAGACATTTGTAAATAAAACCTTTTTACTTCATTAGATTTCTGTCACCCTTTTCTCACTTTTCTTCTTTGACTGTCTCTGCTTAAGACTAATAAAATCACTGCAAACCATGATGTCATCTGTGGATTTCATTGGCTGTGGTCAGAGTCACTTTTATGAAAGCAAAACCAATCAGAGTTTAGTATTAGTCACACCTCAACACGTAGGTCATTCAAAGAAAAAAAAAACATTAAGCATGTTCAATACAGAGCTTTGGAGGTGACATAAAAATATATTTGTATTTATTCCATCATTAATTAGTATTTGTTCCAAACCCCATTCCAAGTTCACCCCAAATTTATTCTAAATAATGTGTATTTAAAGGAAAAAGTTGTGTAACATGTTAAAATAGAAAGGATAACATTTAACACATTATATTTAAAATAAAAAAAGAACTTCTTAGTTTCAACAACTTTATATTTTTCCCATTAACTGAAACTATACAGTATTGAAAGTGCTAACACTGCTAAGAAGTTTGTAGGGGTGGCACAGCAGCAACACTACTGTCTCACAGCCCCTTGCTGGAGCGAGAGGACATGGGTTCGATCCCCACTCAGTTGGCATAGAGCTTGTATGTTCTCCCTGTGTCTACATGGATTTCTCTGGGTGCTCTGGTTTCCTCCCACACTCCAAAGATATGCTGTTCCAGTTCACTCCTTGTGTGTGAGTGACAGAGAGAGAGAGTGTGTTCCGCTGATGTATGGATGAGTGACCCATTGTAAGCAGTATGTCTAGCAGTGTAAGTCACTGCAGTAAATAAGGTGTGTGGGCTCATAATGCTACATAGAGTTTGCCAGAAGTTGCTTTAGAGAAAAGCATCTGCTGAGTAAATGTACATTAAAAGGCTTAGTTTGAATGTAAGTAATTTGATTCTTCAGCAGCTTTTTTGACCGGATACTTTTTAACTTTAACTCAAGTGATTTTCAGCATGCATTAGTATTATTACTTGAGTATTTTTCAAGTTATTTCAAGTTACTACATTTACTGGAGTACTGCATCCAGCTACTCTTGTCACTTCTGATCCGAAGCCACCAGTCTGAACTAAAATTGTCTGACTGGCAGCTGGAAAGGTCACATCGAAGGCTGCGGTACTTGCTGGGTCAGACTGATTGCTCTTAGAGTGTCCTGCCAGTACTGTGAACAAACAAATAGTTTACATGCCTCGTGCACCTTCACTATCCTTTCAGTTTCTGTTCCAGTACCTGCTGAGGCTGCGGATGTCGCAGATCTGTTCTTACAACTTTCTGGAGTTGAAAAAAAAAAAAAAAAAAAAAAACTCGACATTGACCGTGAGCTCTGCAGAGTGACAAACCGTGGTCCTTCATGGGGTTGTTAACAGCAGGGATTTACTTCTCAAGGTGACGGGGACAAATGAAGTCCTTTCTGCCCCGATGCCTCCCGCAACACGGGTGTGAGTTTTTAAAAAGTAAAGCCCCTTCATTCTTTATTTAACTGATTCAAAGATGACTTTGAATGTTAGGGTTGTACAGTAGGCAACATGCAGTTATTCTTCGCTTAACACGGTCGGAAACTCGGACTGGAGTAATTCTTAGGGTAAGCACCTTACTCAAGGGTAATATTGCAGTTGAGGATTTGAACTGGGAAGGTCTGAATTATAAGATCATGGCCCTGAGGATCTTTGTGTCAAATTATTACTTCCCCAAATATGATGATACACACTTGGGCTGTTGAAACAGATCCAGATGGTGCCACCCTCATCAGGTCAGCTGAGGACTGGCCCCCTGCCCAGTCTTATCGCAATTCTGGCTGGAGGTCTCATGTTATCACTACTCACTGTGGGCAAGAGGGGGAGGACTGTGGGGGCGCTGCTCCTGGAAGCCTGCCTGAAGCAGCCCCACCCCCTCCCCTGCCTGCGTTTATTGTCCCTCGCCCGCAGCCCATTGGTTTAGGGGGACCCTTCCGCAGCACGCCTACCGGGGAGGTTATCCAGACCCATCTGCAGAGCCAGGCACGCGTGGCACCACTGACATTCCTGGCACTCGCCCTGCTGGACTTCGGCCTTCTGGCTGGAGCTGACAGCTCTGCTGTGTCTGACGAGGCAGTTTCTCTGTCTCTGTCCCCTGCTGCTGCCTCGCGCTATGAGTTTTTGTTCCGCTGCACGCACACACGCACACGCACAATGGCGGCTGGAATCCAACTCAGGGCGTGTGGAGTTTGTATGTTTGCCTTGATCTCACAATCCAAATACACAGGAAGAAGAAACGAATGGTACAGCATTTACATCGCCTGCTTTACCGTGAAAACCCTGTAAGTGGTCAACGGGAGTCAAATAAGAAAAACCCCCCACCCACAACTTTTGTGTCTCCCTGGCATCTCAAAGAGCCCTTACTGGGGCTTCCTTATCCAGATTGTGTTGGCAAGGACTATAGAGGTGACATCCCTGCTTGTAATGGGGCAGGTGAGGTCTTGAGGGCAGCTGGTAGTGCAGTGATCAGATTTACTGCCTTTAGGCCCAAAAGTAGCCGATTCAAATCCCACCTGCAGCTGTAGTGTCCTTGAGCAAGCAACTTACTCGAAATCATTCCAGGACGATTAACCGCCTTTATAAACTGGTAAATAATTAGCTAAATAAAATAATTACTACTAATAAAATAATGATATAATTAAATAATTAATAAATTAAGTTAAGCAAAAATAATGACAGTAATTATTAAAATAATAAAATAAATAATTGGTAAATAAATTATAGGTAAACAATTTGCTTAATTAATAATTTAATAATATATAATTTAATTAATGTAATTATATATATTTAATGCTATTTTAATTAATAATTAGCTTAATTAGCTAAACATTGTAAATCACTTTGGAGAAAAGTGTCAGCTAAATGAGTGAATATTCGTACATGCAGGAAAAAAATCAATTGATCTCATTTCCCGTAAGGCAGCAGCGCAACTGTCAGGCAGAACTGTTAACCACCTTCCATCTAAAACTCTTTAAGTATCATCAGCCGTCAAGCGGAAGAGCAAAGAGTCGCCACTGACGGTCTCCGGTCGGTCTCGCTTTCCCACAGCGATGACTTTTCTCGAGCGTTGGTCATGACTGGTGACACCTCTAACGCTCCTGCCCACAATGATGACCAAGTTCACACTGTTAACAAGAGCGTCGGACACCAGCATTAACACTAGAGACCTCCCAACACTGCAGAGTTTACTCTATTCCTCATAGAACAAATGCGTTCCATAGGTGAAATGTCATCATATTAGTACCACCTACATGCTATTTGCATACATATATATAAATATTCTATAACATGAAATGGTAAGATATAAAAGGAGAACAAATGTCAATAACTATGTGAAATGCAGTCAACACTGATGTACTTTAAGGTGATAGAGTGATGATTAAGAGCTGATGGAGTGACCAGGCAACAACAGAGGAGAGGAAAACAAGAGAAAATAAATCTATCCGGGTTCCGTTTGTACATAAATCGGACTAACCAAAGGCACCCCGTCCCTGGGGAAGTATGTTTGCCGATATGTGCCTTGTTATACAGATGGTCCCTGACTTACGATGGGGTTACGTTTCAATAAACCCATTGTAAGTCAAAAATAAAAGTCGAAAATGCATTTAATACACCTAACCTAAACTAGAACCTACATCATCGCTTCTTATCCTTTAAGATGGTCGAGATCATCGGTTGTGAAAGTCCAAGTTCATGTGCGATGGCCATTACGGGGCTTACCGCCTTCATGCTGGGCAGTTATCTTGAGTTTCTCCTCAAGAATAATTACCCTCCTTTTCTTCTTCCCACCAGTAGCAGGAGACACAGATGAGCGTTTTGTAGATATGATGGATACACAAAACACAACATAGATACAGGAGGTTATTAGTACCGCTGCCCAGCTGCCCAGCATCGCGAGAGAGTATCTTACCATATATCGTTTGCCAAGGAAAAAAATCAAAATTCGAAATTCAAAGTACGATTTCTACTGAATGTGGATCGCTGTTGCATCATCGTAAAGTTGAAAAATCATAAGTCGGACCATCGCAATTCGGGGACCGTCATTATATTCATATTTTTCTCACTCCTAAAGCAGAGGAAAAATCTGAATTTAATCTCATTTAGTTGTAATCTTAGACTTGCATTAATATGTATCGCACAAGACTTGTGTGATGAACGTCAATGCAGATGGTGAAGGAAACAAACTAAGTGTACTTAACAGTCACACGTCTGCAACTATGTCTCTTTCTCCTAATGCAATGCACAAACTTTATTTTCTATGAGATGCATGTCGCTTTGGAGAAAAGCGTCTGCTAAATGAGTAAATGTAACTGTAATATGTAAATTTTTCTTGTTGCATTTCATACCAGCACCAGAGTGCTTCCTCAACAGACAGTCGGCATTTTTTGTATGTTTTAAAGGAATATTATACGCAAAATCTTTCATCGCCAAGCAATTTGTTTGCTTCAGACAGACCTGCATGCGGAAATAAACCAACACTTTAATTACAAGTGTGTTTTTCAAGTGGTCTTTTAAGTAGCACCGATGGATTTCAGTTCAACAGGTTCTAGAAAACCAGCTTGACTCTGCAGGTGTTCAGGGCCCCTGACTCGCCGGTAAAAACATGGTAATGTAAACAATCGCCTGCTCTGCGTTCATCACCTTTTCACCTGTGAGCCATAATCTAGGCTTTTACGATCCTGTGTGCCCCATCATGGCAGTCACCCACCTCACAGTGGTGACAATGGGCAATAATTGCATGAAAAAAATGTGATTCTTTTTAACCCTTGAACTGCCAACAGCAATCACTGTAGTCTCACCTTCCCCAACAGGGAAGCTGGGTTCTAGTGTCATCCTAATACAACCTTTGAAATCATTTTCAATAGGAAAGTCCACTACAGGATGAAAAATATACTGATGATTTGAAACTTTTCAAGTTCAACAGCAAAACTTACTGTTATTTGCAAATCCGCCTTATTAAATAGGAGCTGAAGTCACTGGACTGGATGCAGCTCTTCAGGGTCATCAGCAGGGCCTGTAATGTAAATCTCCATTTCCTCATTCTGCTGGGGTGGAGGTTCCCTGAGGCTCGCAACTGTGACACTGAGCCGTGAAAATGACACCCCCCATCCACCCATAACTCCTGCCCCCCCAAGCCACCGATGTCCCTGTCCTCTTCCCGAAACGCTCCTTTTAATGGGCTGTATGCCCTGATAGCCCACATTTAAGGACTGGGTAAAATGAAGTGTGGTGTGCTGTACCAGCTCCATAAACCCTCTACCAGCTCCATGAACCCCCCCTCTTTGTGGGGGCTGATGGTGAACGGTGGTGCCTGCAGTGCCAAAAGCTCAGCAATGCCAATCAAACACACACTGACCTCCCTCCTTTGAAAGCTGATGTCACCCATGGGCCAAAGACCCGGGTAATAGGAACATCCCCATGGTGCGTTACCCTGCAGAGATCTTAATTGGTAAGTTTTATGCGAATTAAAAAGACAAAGGCTATTGTGTTGCATTGCGTCACGGAAAAAAAGCAGAATGTCTTAGGAGAAACAGGCGAGTGTCACTGCTAGGGCATGTCACACGAACCTTCGAAGCTCGGAGCAGATAAGTTGAACATAGGAAACTGCACTGGTCTTGTTGCATGCTCATTACATCATTTCAACTGTTCGTATCAGTTCACCAGAATCTCGTTTTTCAACAAAGACTGAAGCTCAGTAATAGAGCACCTCAACCAGTTCATTGTTAGTATGCCAGATTTGGATCCAGCTCCCCATGATGGTGAGGCATACCCACAGTGGAGCACACCCACGCTCAGTGATTGTGGACCATACTCAAAATACAGTCTCTCTATCAAGCTACTACTCTGTTAATTGATGATTACCCACACTTCCTGTTGCAAATAATATTTAAGCTGACCAAGAGCAACAGCAACACTGCCACTATATCTCCCTTTGCGATTTGTACAAATGGGTTCCTAGTATAATTCAGTTCCAAAGTAGGTAATATTCATCCATCCATCCATCAATCGCCAACAACTGCTTGTCCCAAGCGGGGTCGCGGTGAGCCTACTGGCAACACAGGGCGCAAGGCCGTAGAGGGAGGGGACACACCCAGGATGGGATGCCAGTCTGTCGCAAGGTACCCCAAGCAAGGTTCTAACCCCAGACCCGCCACACAGCTGAACCCGCCTCGCCAAATAAGTAATGTACCACTCCAAATTCAACATGACTGTTCCAGTCCTGCTGCAACCTCTAGACAAGCATTTAATCCTGAGCCCTTTTTTGGATCATCTGAGTTTGTTGGCGAGGAAGATCTTACATTCTTCTTCTTCTTACGCCTTCCACCCCTCCTGGGGCATAGGCCTCCAACAAGGCGTCTCTGCTGAGATGTCTTGAAGTTTCTTTGTTGGCGTTTCTGTAGCTGGCAAGGTTTTTACGAAGTGGGGTAGCTAGCCCCACCCCCAACACTCCTCCTTTCTCAGCTGGGCTTGGGACCATCCGTGGCAGAGTTAAGATCTTACATTAATTGTGTATTAATTCAAAATTAAGTTACATCAATCCACTTCTTGTCCCTTGGCCCCATTCCTACAGAGCTGCTTAAATCTTCAGTTAGATCCATCATCTAACCAGCACTTGGCATAAATAACATGTCCAAGTCATCCGGGGTCATTTTGGAGTCATTTAAAATTGTAGTTATGAAACTAATTCTGCTAAGAAATCAAATTATAGGCCTCTGTCTTCTTAGTCAATAGGGACCAACTGAAGAATTTCCCCTTCATCAGTAAAATTGAGAAGTTTATTTCACAGGAACTTCATTCCCATTTTGTTGTTGATTTGTATGAAAATTTTCTGTCGGGTTTTCACCCATGACATACAGACAATGTTCTGTCAGCTGATGCAGGCCGTCCAACAATTCTCATAACAAAGCCTTCAGATACCATAACCATACCCTTCTGTTACACCTTTTAATAATATTTTCAGATTCTCTAATTAAGCTAGAGATGTGCTTCGGCCTTTCTGTACTGTCCTTGAACGGGTTGGTTGACAGCTTCACATGACAATCAGTTTGATGAAAAATGCAGTGTCTCAGGGCTCAGTAAGGGGTCCGTTATTTTTTTCATTATATATGCTCACCATTAGGGGATTGTTGCATACAGCAGACTGGAGACCCGGCTGTAGACCAAATTGCGATATCATTTGTTATAAAGATACTTGGGACAAGGTAATACTCTAGTCGGGGACAAGCGTGGTTCAATCCGAGGTGCAAACATGGTCCAAGAGGAGAATCTGAAGATATGGTCAATGACGCAAAGCGAGGTTCAATGCAGTGGGAGACAGGAACATGGAGAAGGAGACGGGTGAGGGAACAAGGAGTGAGGTACACAGAGGGGGGATGAGTAAGGTGCTGAGGAAGAGTCGTGGGCGCAGGAGGGACGGCTGTCTCTAAGAGATTCCGCAATTGGGAAGGAGCCGGGGATGGTTTTTATAGATGAATGCTCCAATTATGGACAGGTTCCTAATCGGAGTCAGATACTGCTGGTTGAGGTGAATGCGTGGTCGTGACAGGGATATTACCTGAAAATATAGGATTAATCCCCAGTCTTATGCTATTGATCCTCAGCTCTACTTTTCAATCAAGCCATCAGGAACGTTGCCTACGGAGAACCTGTCTCTTTGTCTTTTTGGCATTCAAGCCTCGATGAGTGCCTTCAGCACTAAACAACAGCAATCTTGCAACAGCTACTAGGAATCTTGCTGTTGTTTTTCAGTTGGAACTTTCGTTTGAACTCCAAATTAACTCAGTCACAAAAACTTGCTTTTTACACCTTGCGAATATTATTAAAACATTTTTTTCTACCAACTCGGAACCCAAGTTAGTTCCTGCCTTCATTCCTGCACAGTTGACCATTGCAACTCATTGCTGTCCAACATTCATCATCTCCCCAATTCATTTCATCCAAAATGCAGCACCTAGGATGATCACAGGTAAAAAAAAATACACATTACTTCAAAATGTAGATTACAAGTATTCTCCCAAATGAAGCAACTGATAGGGAGGCCCATGCAGCCAGCTCCCTTTTGAACTTTTCAATTAGCTGTAAATATTTCCCATCTAATTATTAATATGGTTAATAATGTGATTAATAGGAAAAGCAACAAAAATAACACTTTTTCAACAGGTGATCATTTATGTTCTAAGCTTATAAAGCAGAATATTTTTTTTTCATTTCTCTCATGGGAACTGCAGACCTACAGTGTGTTTGTTAGACAATGGTGATCAATTACAGTAAATGACAAAGGAAGCACATGATGTTTCACAGGACCTCCACTTTTGCAACGGGATTGTGTGGAACTGTTTGAACTAGAGGTTTATTTTAGAGCTGTATGAGTGTCATGGGGCAGCGAAAGGATTTGAATTCTTGCTATAAATGTGCCTCAGAAGAACCTGTTTTTCTTCCCCTTAAGAGACGAAAGAGGAAGCTTCAGCCACTTCCCAGTATGACCAGCAGCATTCTGCTGATTCACCTGTGGAGGCTATCTCACAAACATGCATCCTCTGAAAAACAAATGTGGTTATAAAAAAGCTTAAAGATTTATCCTAGGATTGTATTATATACTTTATATTATGCTGTTAGTTCTCATCACGATGGGTATGTTTGTCCATTTGTTTGCATGTCAAAATTTAGTCTCACTGTTGGTAAAAAAGGTTAAATAAGATAATATATGTTTATTCATCTAGAAGACGCTTTTCTCCAAAGCGACTTCCAATGAACATTATGTAGTGTTATTAGCCCACACACCTTATTCATCCTAGATGACTCACAGTGGTAGATACTACTTACAATGAGTCATTCATCCACACACCACTGAAACACGTTTTCCTGGTATCGCTGACACACAGTACTGGTGACTTTTTAGAGTTACCAATGCACCTGAACAGTATATCTTTGGACTGTGGGAAAAAACCCACGCAGACACGGGGAAAACGTAAAAAGACTGAGCAGGAATCAAACCCATGACCTCTTGAAGGGAACAGCATTGCTTGCTGTGCCACCATGCCGTAGCAGTTGTGATGCCTGCACTTTTTCTTAGTCCATCTTTCTAATTTCTGTTTTCTTTTCCCATATAATAATGTGTCTGCTCTTTTGGCTTAAAAAAGCACAGAATAAGATGAAAAAATGTGCTGCAGTGAGATGAACACTTTGCTGGAAATGCTGGCAAATGCCATCTACAGAAGTAATGTTGAATTTATGACTCATTACAGGAAATTAGACATATGATCCATATGATGGTGAAGTTAATGTTTCTGAAAGCTTTTAAGTTGAGGACTTACTATGTATACACCATTGGCTAATGTTAGAGAGTCAAGTGATGAATTTTTCAAGTGAAGGTATTTTTTACAGTTTATTTTTAAATATGTTTTGTTCACTGATCTGGTTTCTAAAAAAAATTGTCGTTTGTGGAGAAAAAGTTTCTCCTGGAAGTAAAATGCTTAAAAACAGGAAAGGTCTGTGATACCACCTTCAATCAACTGACTTCCACATTGTTTGCAGCTTGTGTCTGGTACTTGTAAGCATTTCTTGACTGGTGTGCCTCTGGGCTTGGTTCTGGGCCCTTACTTTTTTAAATCTATACCTCTTCCCTTGGCTTAATTGTTGCCTCTCACACGTTGTCCTATCACTGTTACGCTGATGATACCTAGCTCACCTTCTCTTTTCCCCTTGCTGCTACAAATGTGTTCTCTTGTATCAGAGGTTGCTTCTCAGACATCTCTACTTGGATGACTGATCACCACCTACAACTCAAGCTCTGCAAGATAGAGGTACTTGACCTCTCAGCAGTTCCATCCACTTTTTGGGAACTTTCTGTTACAGTGGATGATTAATTAATTTCATACACATCATCAGTGCAGCCTTTATTTTCTGCTTCTTCCAACACAGCAAAGCCTGATTGAAGATGCTTTTTGTGTAACATCTGCAGGATCCACCTATATATCACCATCGATGGATGCAGTCCTTCATATTCATAGGACCCTGTCACTTGCTACACCCCGGTCAGACTTCTATGCTCCTCTTCTGACAGCATGGTGGTCCAACACCTAAGAATTCCAAAATCAAAAGCCTGAGTGTTTGCTCCGTTTTATCTCTGATGTGGTAGAATGAGATCCTCAGAACTACTGAACCCCTTTTAAGATTAAAGAAGTGTCTCAAAACATATCTCTTGCAGGCCCACTTTTCTCCTGATCTACTAACTTCTCCATAAACTAACCACGAAACTAGCGAATGGTCTTTCATGATCTCCTTTGTATTTCCTACAATTTCTATATGTAACTACTTGTATAATGTGCACCAGCAAAAATGATGGTATTAAACAAGCTGTCTTTGTTTTCATAATAATTTCTGACAGTTATTGTCCAGTAAAAATCCACAAGTCCTCCCTTACTTCAGTGCATGACATGAGAGTGACACTGATAAATTCTCCATCTTGGTATTTAGTGGTATAAAAAAATTGTCATTTGTAGGTTGTGAATTCCTAATGCAGCACCTTGACAATCAGTGTACAGACACTCCTCTACTTATGCAAATTTGACTTACGTAAATCTGGATTTTGGTAAAAAATTCCCGGCATACACATTATTTACGAATAGCGTTTTTATTTCACAGAAAACATCTGAAATACGTTAAGTGCAAGTCGGCATAGACAGACAAGGCAGGAAGTGGCGACTTCCCAGTTCCTGTGTGTTTTGAGCCGTGAACGCATCTCCTATCATTAGTGTACACTAGTGCTTTCTTTCGCATATTTTGTACCAATTTCATTATTCACAACCCCTGGTGGTAAGCATGCACTTGAAGGAAAATGAGAATTGTCTTGCAAGCGTACAGCAAACAATTCGGAGATGAAATTGAAAATAATAAGGAAGTATGAAGGTGGACAAAGATGATCATGAAAACACGGGAACCAGGTTTAGCCGTATCGACTATAAATACGATAGCGAAGGATGTTGAACGTATAAAGGAGCAGCGAAAGGAACAGCTAGCATGAAAATGACAATAATAATGAAGAAACATCAAGGTGCAATAACTGAGATGGAAAAATTATTAATGTTATTATGTTGAAAGGTGGGGGAGGAGGGGGAATCAGACATACATACTTTTTGACTTATGTAAGGGGTTGAAGAACGGTCTATTTGCGTAAGTTGAGGTGTGTCTGTATTCTCACCTCCCTTTGCTCTGCATGAGCACAGACTATGACAAAGAAAGTGGTCATGTCACTAAATGTGTTTATGTCTGAGGTCTTATGATTCTCTCCCTGCAGTGAACAGTGGGTTTAATTGCTTCTATAGTATCGCAGTTGAATCCAACCTATGAACTGACCAGGCTTATTTATCTTCTGCTAGAACTCAACGAAAGTGCGGGCCATTCTAATCCAGTTTCCTCGCAAAAGTCCAAAAGTGACACCTGAAAGTATAAATAGTTCGAAAACGAGAGCTATTTTGTATTTAAGTTATGGTGCCAGTCCATGATGAAAGAAAGAATCATTTAATGTAGGTGTAAGGTGACGCAACCATGATAAATTTTTCTTGAAAACAATTTTTTTTTTTAACTTAACAACAATGAGAAGCTGATATACTCTCAGGTAGACAATTACCAATATTTATATAACATTAGGGGGCGCGGTGGCGCAGTGGGTTGGACCGGGTCCTGCGGTTCGAGTCCCGCTTGGGGTGCCTTGCGACGGACTGGCGTCCCGTCCTGGGTGTGTCCCCTCCCCCTCCGGCCTTACGCCCTGTGTTGCCGGGTAGGCTCTGGTTCCCCGTGACCCCGTATGGGACAAGCGGTTCTGAAAGTGTGTGTGTGTGTGTGTGTGTGACATTAAGGGGTGTGGTGGTGCAGTGGGTTGGACCACAGTCCTGCTCTTGGGTGGGTCTGGGGTTCGAGTCCCGCTTGGGGTGCCTTGGGACGGACTGGTGTCTCATCCTGGATGTGTCTCCTCCCCCTCTGGCCTTATGCCCTGTATTGCTGGATAGGCGCCAGTTCCCTGCGACCCTGTATGGGACAAGTGGTTCTGAAAAGGTGTGTGTATAGAATGTTAAATTTTTCAAATACATTAATAAACAGAACATTTTGCAACACAGCTCATTGCAAAAATTATGGCTGTTTAAAAAAAAAAAACTATGTGATGAAAAAAACTAAAAGCTTTCATGAAAACCTGACTGACTGATAGTCTTAAAAAAAAAAAGGCGGGGGGGGGGGGGGGGGGGAGAGGTGAAATAGACAAAACACACTGTTGCAGTTTAAACCAAAATAATGTGCATTAATATGCTTGTGGGCAACATATTAAATGGAGACCATATCTTCACTCCTACTCAGTAAATACCAGACTGATGCCAAGCCAAGCTACAGATCCCTTTAATTAAACTGTCAAAACAGAGTAATAAATAAACCCTAATGCTGCTGGCTTTACTGCATAATTAAAGGTAACACTGCAGATGATGAGTGCTTGTCTGAAGTCCCCGGAGAGACAGGTTTTTAAAGTGTGCCCACAAGACCAGTAACAATGTGTCTCCCTGCAGGGCTTTCAAGGGCCCCCAGTACACATGCTTCCTGAAGAATTAGTGTCTAAACATGCACTTGTAGACAGCAATTTCATAAGCTGTCGGGTTGAACACTGTCACGCAGCGCTGCTATGCATCAGTACTGTTTAAGGCATTGGAGAGTGGGGGGGTGGGCAAGAACAGCTACTCAGACCTATAATCTGTGTAACATAACAGACACAATATGAAATAATTCCTTTCTTCCTAGACTGAACAGTTGGACTCTCAAAGGATTTTTTTCTTTCTAAGTGAAGAAGTCAAGTTTAATACTAGTTTCCTCTTTAACCATTGGACTGTAAATTACATAGGCTCCCTCTTTCAGCAGTATGTTACCATAGTAAACCACTCCTCTCTACATTGCCTGCCTGTCACAGGCCACATTTTTTAAAGGTGCTGTTACTTACATTTATTTAGCAGACACTTTTCTCTGGAGTGACCTCCTATGAACTCTAGTGTCATCAGCCCACACACCTTATTCACCAAGGTGATTTACACTGCTAGATACACTACTTACAATGGGTCACTCACCCATACATCAGTGGAACACACTCACACACTATAGGTGAAGCTGACCAGCATGTCTTTGGACTGTGAGAGGAAACCAGAGCACCCAGAGGAAACCCACAGGGAGAACATAGAAACTCCACACAGACTGAATGGGGATTGAACCCATGTCCTCTCACACCACCAAGACACTGTGAGACAGCAGCACTACTCACTGTGCCACCATGCTGCTCCACATATGACTGATATGGTATAAAGCTCTGGATGAAAGCTCATGCTAGGTAATAAGAAACAGTTTCATTTTAAATGTATAAGCAGAATGAAATGTAGGATATAATATTATAAAGCAGGAAATACTTATTATGGCTCCTCACTGTCAGTCAGTCATTAACCCTTCAGTTGTATTTAAAACAGGTTTTTAGTGTTCCTGTCCAGAATTAGGAAACCCATTTTATTGTTTATAAAGCAATCCAACTGAACCACACACACTTTCTGAACCGCTTGTCCCACACAGGGTCACAGGGAACCAGAGCCTAACCCAGCAACACAGGCTGGAGGGGGAGGGGACACACCCAGGACAGGACACCAGTCTGTTGCAAGGCACCCCAAGTGGGACTTGAACCCCAGACCCACCAGAAAGCAGGACCCCGGCCAACCCACTGCACCACCACACCCTCCCCAACTGAACCATACATAGATAATTATTTTGTGCTGTGTTACGTGTTTTAAACACATTAATTCCTAGTCACTATCACAATATACACACACACACACACACACACACACACACACACACACACACACACACACACACACACACACACACACACACATTTTCAGAACCGCTCGTCCCATACGGGGTCACGGGGAACCAGAGCCTACCCGGCAACACGGGGCGTAAGGCCGGAGGGGGAGGGGACACACCCAGGACGGGACGCCAGTCCATCACAAGGCACCCCAAGCAGGACTCGAACCCCAGACCCACCCGAGAATAGGACTGTGGTCCAACCTACTGCACCACTGCACCACCACACTCCCACTATCACAATATTGACGCTTATTTTTGGAATTTATGGTCTGTAGACTTCATTTAGCTGATATTGTACAGTGTGTGCAAACTCCTGAATTAAACATTTAACCCTCTTTGTTGTTACAGCAATCACCACACACACTGCCTGAAACCACTTGTTCCAAGCAGGGTGGCAGCAAACCAGAACCTGACCTGGCAACAGAGGGCATAAGGCAGGAGGGGACACACCCAGGACAGGACACCACTCTGTTGCAAGGCACCCCAAGCAGGACTCAAACCCCACACCCACCGGAAAACAGGACCCCGTCAAAACCACTGCACCACTGCGCCACCACACCCCCGTTATGGTGATCAGATGAATGAAAACTCATTTTTATAATACATTAAACTTAAAAATGGCTCAAATAAGAGTACACAATAGAACAATAGCAACCTTAAAGGAGCTGCAGGACTGCCTGCCAGTAACTGAGCACTCCCTACATCTTACAAGCATTTCACATAGTCTCAGCCGATCAGCTCAGCCACAGATTTCAGCTGCAAGGTCTGGTGGAAAGGCAGAAGTCAATTCTAATAAGGAAGACTACATTTTGGAGGAAGACACATTTAGTGTTCTAAAACCCTGTAGGAAAAGCCCTTATTGTCTGATAACATGAATGAAGAACTTCCTGGCCTTAATTAAATCATGTTTGGCATAATTTACCACAACTAAGCACACAAAGAGCACAGTTCTTACTGTTCAGCATGGTGATGACAGTGTCATGCTATGGGGCTTCTTCTTTCCAACATGGGAAGGGGCTCTGGTCAGGACAGAGGGGAAAACAACTAGCTCCATATATCAAGTTATTTCGATGAAAAACCTGCTCTCCTCTGCCAAGAAGCTGAAGTTAAAGAATATTTTCAACAATGATCTGAAGCACACAGCCAGCTCAGCCAAAGAATGGTTCAGAAATGAAACTCAGTGTCCTGGAATAGCTTAACCGCAGCACGGATGTAAATCTTACAGAAAATAAATCTGTGGATTGACCTGAAGAGGGCTACGTGCAGAAGATCCCTTTGTGGTTCGAATGAGCTTCTTCTGCAGGGAATGGTTGGAAAAACCTCTAAAATCCAGGTGTGCGAAATAGACAGAGACCTGTTGAAACAGACCTACTGCTGCAGTCAAAGCAGAAGTTTCTACTTAAAAGGATGTAAACACTTTGGGAACCTTGGCAAAAAAAAAGTGTTTCAGAAACATGCGAAACGGCAGATGAAAAACATAATTTGATTATATTTGTATTATGTTACAACTCTGTTGTTTTCCCAACTGTTGCTCATCATGACATAAGACGCTTTGTGCGGCATTTGCGGCCCCAGTTTGCATGATGCTCTGCTGCTCATCCAAGCCAAGCTGACTGCATTCTTTTGACGTTGCAAACCATCCAGCAGAGCTGGCAGCAGCTGGAGAAACACCGTAGAGAAGCATGCAAATATAAAATTATTATTTGTCAACGCTACCTCCAAAACTGCGTGTAAACTAAAAGGAAAAGTGGGATTTCTTTCTCCAGGTTGTCCGGTTCACACTTTTCTGCAGAGATGTAAAAGCATCTCTTTTCACACTTGCAAACGTGAAAGCTGTCCTCAGAGTTTTGAAATCACAAAGTGTTGAAGATGTGCACATTCGGTGATTTTGAAACCTGGAGTGAGGACAGTTCGTTAATGATGTTTGTGGCGAGATAGTTCTGTAAAACCCAGCCGCAGTTTACTGGACGCACAGGAGCTATTGACTCATCGCTACACGGCAACAGCTTCATGAACCTGTACAAACTTGAGATGAGGCTTTTTACTGGGTTTCTTAAATGTCTTCATATGTGCAGTCCTCAGCATCTTTAAATATTATCAGTTCGGTCAGTGAAGGGAAGCTCTTAAGAACATTTCTCTATCAGCTGCCTGAGCTACAGGTTTATGACACTTACGTTACTTCAGTTATGTGATGCTTTTCTCCAAAGTGACTTACAACATTAAGCTACTTAGAATTATTTATCCATTTGTACTGCTAGGTAATTTTACTGGAGCAATTTAGTGTAAGCACCTTGCTCAAAGGTACTACAGCCAGAGGCAGGGATCCAAGCAGCAACTTTGGGAGCCAAAGGCAGTCACCTCAACCACAATACCACCAACCACCCCCCTGCAGTAGACACATACTGTTATTAGTTTTAACTCAGTGAGCCAATGCTGAAGAGTTACCACAGTGGCATATGCTGCTGTCTCTCACATCCTGGACTATGTGCTTCATCACAGGTTTGAAGCTGAGTCAGCCTAGGGAGGGTTTATGTGCTGCACATTTTGAAGGTGGGTTTCTAGTGACTCTAAATTGCTTTCTGCATGATTGTGTTTCCCTTTCACACCCAGTTCAGGGGGTACACTGCTTCTTACTTAATGGCTCTGGATGTTCACATTTAGCTGACACTTTTCTCCAAAGTGAATTCTAAGGTTAACATACCTACAGTTATTTACACACTTATACAACTGGAATGTTTCCTGGAACAGTTTTTTTAGGGTAAGTACATTGCTCAAGGGTACTACAGCCAGAAGTGGGAATCAAACCCATAATCTTTGGATCCAAAGGCATCAGCACTAACCACTAGACTACTAGCTGTCCTTTCTGGGTACATTTATTCATATTGCTGATGCTTTTCTCCAAAGCAACATACATGTCATAGGAAATACAATGTGTTCATTACATTGGCAGAAAGAGACACTTAGCTATGTGTGATTCTAAAGTACAGTTAATTTGTTTCTTTCCACCATATGAACCAATGTTCATCACACAAGTAGCTGCATAAAACTATCAGACTAGTCACAATTCCTGATCCCCTTCCTAGTAATATTTTTATTTCTTTTTGAGATACATATAAGCATTTATGTTACATTACTGGAGTAGCTGCATAAAGGTTTATCCAGACATCATCTTAAAGTTATAGAGCATAAATATTTACACCTTACATGAACTTAAGCGATCATGGGCAAAGAGAGTCTAGAAGGGGTGAGCTTTAAGCCCATGCAACCCTGGATTGGACAAGGATGTTTTGAGAATGGATGGACAGATCTAATTATTTGTCCTCAAACTTGCAGGTACTCCAAACTTCTTGGACTCTCCAGAGATAAGGGAAAATCCTTCAAACACCGCCAAAAGCTTAGGAGGGGGATGATCAACAACAACACTGATCTGTTGCTAGACTAAAAGAATAATTTAACACATTTCAACAAACTAGAATGTCCTGTCAACAAATGGGCAAATACTCAAAGTTCAACAACAGCAAATACAAGATAACCCAGGAAATTGAGCTGCATGAACTTCTACTCTGCTGTAGTTTTCCATCTAACTCTACATCTCCACACCGATGAGCTTGTTGTGAGCCTGATTCAAAACTGAACACAGCAGATGTTTTTTCTCTCTGACGTGAGGCTCGATAGTGCAGTTGTTTTATTTGAACTTGATGCAAACTTGTTCAACATTGGATTTCTGTTTCTTTTTCACTGGGAGGTTTAAATAATTCACTCTCATAAAGTAGGCAGGAAATTGTGAAGGAATCAGAAAAACTCATATTAATACTGGAGGAATAAAAACAAACCTTTAGAAGCAACAGATGTGAAAACTGCAGTAAGCCAAAAGGAAGTAAAGTTTTTTTTGCTCAAAAGTGATTGGTACAAATGAGCATTATGATAAAACACTGAACTGGCATTTTAGGTGACTGGTTTATTGATCAGCTGACTGAAAAAACTTGATAGTTGACTGACAGTCATTCTTGTACAAGAAACACACCACTAGACTCATTCTTCCTAATAAATATATTTTACACACAAAATCCAAGTTGTTAACTAAATTACAGATCTATCTGCTGCCTAAGGTTAGTAAGGTAAGTAGTGCTGCTGTCACAAAGCACCTGGGTGGTGCAAGAGGACATGGGTTCAACCCCCGCTCAGTCTGTGTGGAGTTTGCATGTCCTTGCCTGTTTGTGTGGGTTTTCTCTGGGTGCTCTGGCTTCCTCCCACAGTCCAAAGACATGCTGTTCAGGTTCCCTATAGTGTGTGAGTGACAGAGAGTGTGTGTATTCCACTGATGTATGGATGAGTGACCCATTGTAAGTAATGTATCTTGCAGTGTAAGTCACCGCGGTGAATAAGGTGTGTGGACTGATAACACTATATGGAGTTCAGGGGAAGCTGCTTTGGAGAAAAGTGTCTGCTAAATAAGTAAATGTGAAAATGATGGATAGACCAAATGCAAAAATGACAAAGTGCAAAAGTACAATTACATGTATGGCTATATATCTGGTGGAGCTACAGAAGTGGAAATTGTATCTAAAGAGGAACAAAATAAAGGTTTCATAATGGTGTTACATCAGCATGAATTAACAGCTGCTGAAAGAATGAAATTGTGTTTGAAGGATGCAGAATATGGAAACTGGGTGCACATGTATAATGTATGGGGCACTAAATCTGACAGACAGGCGAATAGATAATGGCTTTATTAATCCAGAAGGAAATTGCAAATATAACATAATACTGGTTTGTTTCTGTTGTTTTGCAGACTTAACTGAGGCCTTATTCTCTGGTTATATAGAAATTTAGTTCCATGTGTCATTGTGCTGAGTAATTAATATGTCATTTGACAACAAAAAAAAAACTGGTATCACCAGGACTGGAAATATATACATTGCATACACTGTTATAGTGAGTAGCTGTTTTTTTCCCAAAACTCAATGCTCATAACCCTCCAGACCAATGCTGCCTAGTGTGAAATTTTGACATAGTCATCCACAAGTCACCTTGGCATGAGTGCCTCTATGAACCTCAGGACGATGTCATCTAGAGCCTTGTACTCCTGCTTGGGTCCCTCTTGGTCAATAAATCTGAGGGGAGAGAGAAGACAAAGAATGGTCCCTGAAGACCCCCACTGAGTACATGTCAACAAGTGTGTTAACCCTAACTCTTTCCAGTTTTGGAACACTTTGACCTGGTCCTGCATGGAGAAAGTATGACTGAGCCTCCAGAGGAACATCCATCCATCATCAACAACCAATCATTCCAAGTAGGGTCACAGCAAGCCAGAGCCTACCCCAGCAACACAGGGTGCAAGGCTGAGTGGGAGGGGACACAGCTATGACAGGATGCCACTCCATCGCAAGGCACCCCAAACTGAGCTCGAATCCCAAACCCGCCACACAATGGGCACCGGCTGAACCCGCTGCGCCACCACCTCCAGGGGAACATATTTGTGTGTTTTCATGGTTGTTCGACAGGCAGAGGCTGTGATGTAAGGCTTCCTTTGGTTGTGGAAGTGATGCAAAATTGGCATCAAAAATGTTTTCGGGTGGAGCCTGGGCATCGAGCACGTATCACATGTAGGAAAGACTACATCATGGACTACCATGAGGGGCCATGCTCCATAACAGAGTATCATGGGGCACTATTGCTGTATGGCAAAACTTGTGTTCCTTGTCAGAAGTTTGACACGTTGCCCACCAGAGCACTCCAACAGGAATATTTTCATGAGTTCAGACCTGCAAAACCCTTTTTCAATAGCAAAAGGCATTGGCTAAACAAAAAATACATTAATGCTGGGCTTCTAAATCACCCCAGTTTGGTGCGTGCTGAGGAAAGCACCGGGGATATAAAAAACATGAAGGCCGCAGGCCAAACTGTTTGGAAGAAAATCTGGAAGAAATTCAAAGCCATCACCCAAGAGCCAATTTGGGGTCCATTTCAGCTATAATTCTTTCAGCTGAATGTTATCAGGGCTTGACGGGTGTCCTCGATGCACATGACACATAACAGGTACGAAATAAGGAAAAATCAGAATACTCCGAGAGCACAGAGAGGAAGAAAGCAACAGGCGGGACTGAATCAACACCACACCTTTGGCGGCACAAAGTCCTCATCTTATTCCCTGGAGATCCGATGACTACATTAAAGCATCGCTGCCTGCAGTCGTACAACCTGCAGACACCTTCGGCAGGTGTAACTTGCTGATAGGTATCTGATGAGTGGCCACAGCCACAGGTTTGATTAAGAGCCACATTTGCATGTCGTGGTGGCACGTATCCCAGTATCCCAGTTCCAATTACCGTTCTAAGTAAGATCAGCCGGCACCATTGCTTTCTTCGAGCAAGATCTCGTGACAGGCATGCAGGCCTTGCACATGAAGGAAAAATGAAAGTGATGCTGTGACCCAGTGCTCTCCTGTCTGGCATTTCGAAGGAGGTCAACAGTCATGTCAATGTCTATTGCGAAACATCTATTGCTAAAGGCCTGAGATTAATGCAAATTTTACATATATGCATATACGCTCACTCCGGACGCACTTCGACGGTGAGCTACTAAGTTCGTGTAACGTGTAAATGTTCATCTACTATAACTTTAAAATCATGCCCGTTAAACAATGGATAAACTTTCATGCAACTATTCCTGTAATGTAACAAAAATGTTTATATATGTATTAGGGAGGAATCGTCGATATTTGGAGAGTTTTATACAGCTACTCATGTGATGAACATCGATTCATATGGTGGAAAGAAACAAACTAACCTGCACTTAAGAATCACACGTCTGCATCTAAGTGTCTCTTCCTGCTAATTTAATGAACACATTGTATTTTCTCTAAGATGTACATCATTTTGGAGAAAAGGATCTGCTAAAGAAATAAATGTAAACGTACACAGTACTGCTTGAGAGTTTGTGAAATGGTCAATATTTTTATATAAAATGCTAAAATAAATGTAAAGTTAATAAATGAATATGATTTACACCCCTGATTCTGCTTAACTACCCGGTTTAGTCAATGCATCTTGGGGTTCACTTATTTTTGCACCTGCACTATTTGTGTGTTTCTACTACACACGATCTTCCCTAAAGCAACAGACAAAATACACACACACACACACATTTTCAGAACCGCTTGTCCTATACAGGGTCACGGGGAACCGGAGCCTAACCCGGCAACACAGGGCGTAAGGCCGGAGGGGGAGGGGACACACCCAGGACGGGACGCCAGTCCGTTGCAAGGCACCCCAAGCGGGATTCGAACCCCAGACCCACCGGAGAGCAGGACTGCGGTCCAACCCACTGCGCCACCGCGCCCCCCACAGACAAAATATTTATATACAATCTTATACAGTATATTTCTTTCACATATCCCATGCCATCACCAGTTATGAATTTCACATATATTTAGTTATCTAGGAATAATTACTTTAATCCTCAGGACATTACTCATTGATTTAAGCTGATTAAACTTGTGTAAGACGGTAAATGTTGGACTCACACTAATTCACTGAAAATAAATTTCCTCTCTTTAAAAATGTTATCAGATTTAATTAAAAATTTAAATTTTAGAAAAGGTTAGGATAAAAATATTTTAAAAAAATCCAAATTACTACTTATTTCAGCAAGTTTCCAAGAAGTTTTTCAATCAGCTATAAAGGAGAAATGAGTCGTTTTGTGAACTCCAGTGAAAATTAGGTTTATTTTTTTCTTGATACCTTTAAAGCATAACATATTATTACTAGAAAGGTCAGCTGAATAATCATGACTAATGTTGGTGGAAATTGTTCTTAGCAAATGGGCTAATCTGACCAATGGTTCAAAGTGAAGGTGCCTGAAGCAAGTTAATGCTTTATATGGAAATACGTGGAGAGTTAAACACTTGGGAAGGTGGATGATGCTGTCAAAGGCTCTGGCAATTTCTTCACATTCATGTTCCACCACCTTAAATCGAAGTCAAAGTCAAAATGGATTTATTGTCATTTCAACCATATACAGCTGGTACAGTATACAGCGAAATGAAACAACATTCCTCCAGGACCATGGTGCTACATAAAAGAACAATATATTGCAATATATTATAATATATACAACAAAAACCAATATATTACACTATAATAATAAATACAGTAAAATGTAAACATAATTTTCGCTGTCCTGTATTGTAGTGGTGAAGGGGGAGCTGAGCCATAAGGCAAAGCTCTCCATTTACCGGTCGATCTACGTCCCTACCCTCACCTATGGTCATCAACTTTGGGTGATGACCGAAAGAATAAGATTGCGGATACAAGCGGCCGAAATGAGTTTTCTCCGCAGGGTGCTGGGACTCACTCTCCGTGACAGGGTGAGGAGTTCGGACATCCGGGAGGAACTCGGAGTAGAGCCGCTACTCCTTCACATTGAGAGGATTCAGTTGAGGTGGTTCGGGCATCTGATAAGGATGCCCCCTGGATGCCTCCCTTTGGAGGTATACCAGGCAAGGCCAATTGGGACGAGGCCCCGAGGTCGGCCCAGGACCCGCTGGAGGGATTATATCTCACAGTTGGCCTGGGAACGGCTGGGGATCCCCCAGGTTGAGCTGGAGGAAGTTGCGGGGGACAGGGGCGGCTGGGCGGCTGGGCCTCTCTGCTCTCCCTGCTGCCACCGCGACCCTCTTAGGACAAGCGGGTCAGAAGATGAATGGATGGATGGTAAAATGTAAACATAATTGCAAAAACATTGCAATGGGAGTGGAATGGTGTGCGGTTGAGTGCAGGTGTATGTGTGTGTGTCCAGTGGGTTGGTATGTTTGTGGGTTGGTGTTAGTCCAGATCCTGGGTACTGAGGAGTCTGATGGCTTGGGGGAAGCCTGAAACACTTAAACACCGAAAGCCTTAAACACCTGAAACACTCACGTTCCACAACCTGAAACAACAGCTTCTGCAGCTGCCAGTGTGGATCATGGGGTTGGGGAAAAATAACAAAAGCATGGAGCAAAGCAGATGATGACAATTTTTTTTTGCTTCTCAATTCCTCAAAAGAGTAGCATAAAAGAAAAAGTAAGTCCTGCTGCCCTGTTGTGGGGATATCAGAAATTGAATTAATTCTGCTCATGGTCTTGCCAGGCATAATAGATGACAAAGTGGTAGAAAGTGAACATCCTGCTGTGGATGGATTGCGGGGATCATGGAAAACTCTTAAACTGCAGAAGACATTGAAAGGAAGAAAATGAATGATTATCTGAGCACCGGAGGAGTCAAATGAATGGATGAATTCCACCTTTAGGTAAAATTAAATTTGTGTTGCATGGTGACACCAAGACGAGTATGAACACTTGTGGTTTCGGGATACTGCAAATCCCAGGTTCAACCCTTCATTCGAACGCCGTAGATGGCATTGAAAGGTTGCGATCTTGAAACATGACAGTAAATTCCAAAGAGTAAATCCCATCGGTTTGAGTTTGATCGTGAGGAGATATGGAATGGAATAACATCGATGTTTCAGCAAACGTTGCTGTTGGATCATAGAAAATGTCAACAATGTCTGTTTCCACTCTGGTGACCAGAGGGAGAGAGCAGCAGCCTCCTGACATGATGTCAGAAATGCCATGAAAGAGTCACATGGACAGGAAGCGAAGGACCTAGACTGAGTGGGACTCAATAAACCGAGGAAGGCAGTGAAACGAGGTAATGTCTTGAGTTTGGGTGTGTACCGGCAATAAAGCGGTTAAAGAAATAAATACCATCAGTTGCGGAACACAACTGAGCCTCTGGAATAACTGTCAAACAGAAAGCAAAATGTTTCAATGTGAAAGGATTATATTACCCACTGGCTCATGGGTTTGGTCCTTCCTCATTTTTTCATGTAGTGTCATTATCATCATCATCTTCTGCTGTCATCTGACTGGGCTGCCAGCCTACACCGATTCCTCCGCAGCTGACACTACAGAGTCACAAGGGCTAAGCACTAATAAGAGAAACCTTTTGCTTGGATCCATTCCCCAGTAGGGGGATACCAGTGAGCTAATGATGCATTTCCATTTATTTATTTTGCCAGACACTTTTCTCCAAAGAAACTTCCAATGAACTCTATGCAGTGTAATCAGCCCACACACCTTATTCACCAAGGTGACTTACACTACTAGGTACACTACTCACACTGGGTCACTCATCCATACATCAGTGGAACACACTCTCTCTCTCACACACCGATCTACCAGAACAACATGTCTTTGGACTGTGAGAGGAAACCAGAGCACCCAGAGGAAACCCACACGGACACAGGGAGAACACGCAATCTCCACACAGCCTAAGCAGCGATCAAACTCATGTCCTCTTGCACCACCCTGGTGTTGTGAGACAGCAGCGCTACTCGCTGTGCCATCTGTTTCAGTAATGCTACTAAAACTCAAGTCCCATCCTAAAATTTCACACACATACTTGGGAGCGCTTGCCAAGAAATGATTGTGACAGAAAAACAAAAACTTATAATACAGATGTTACAGAATACAGATGTTAATACAGTACAGATAATACAGAAGTTTTTTACAGAAATGATATAATATTATATTATACACACACACACACACACACACACACACACACACACACAGAGGCTGAAACTGCTTGTCCTGAGCGAGGTCGCAGCGAACCGGAGCCAAACCCAGCAACACAGGGCATAAGGGTTGAGGGGAGACACCCAGGATGGGATGTCAATCCTTTGCAAGGCACCCCAAGCAGGACTCGAACCCCAGACCCGCCAAAGAGCAGGACCGGTCAAACCTGCTGCACCACCGCACCCCACTGTAATAATATTATAATATACACACACATTTTCAGAACCGCTTGTCCCACACAGGGTCACAGGGAACCGGAGCCTACCCAGTAACACAGGGCATAAGGCCAGAGGAGGAGGGGACACACCCAGGACAGGACGCCAGCCCGTCACAAGGCACCCCAAGCAGGACTCGAACCCCAGACCCACCAGGGAGCAGGACTGTGGTCCAACCCACTGCGCCACCGCACCCCCTTATTACAATACTGTCTAATATTATAATTTCTATAATACAGTGTTGTTCTGTTCCAGGACTTTAATTCAGTTTATTTCGTATTGGACTCTCTTCTCACCAAAGTGACACAAAGTGCTGAACAACGTTTCAGGGGATGATCACAACATCAGCAGTCATAGTTAAATATAGGATAAGCCAGCTGGACAATGAGGGGAGAAAAACATAAAACAAACTGGACAACTCACTGATTTTGCCTACCTCCTCGGCTAAGGGTCTGGAAGTGATGATTGACTCAAGTCTATCTTTTTCTCACCGCATCGAAGCCACAACCAGGACCTGCAGATACATCTTGCATAATATCCCCAGGATCCGTCCCAACCTCACAACTGACTCTGCCCAACTATTCGTCCAGGCCATGGTGACATCTCGTCTGGACGACTGCAACTCTCTCTTGTGTGGCCTTCCCTCTACTGCCTTCAGACCTCTACAGCTGATACAGAACACTGCTGCACGAGTTGTGTTTGACTTTCTGAAGTGTTCCCGTGTATCTCCTCTACTCGTCTCTCCGCACTGGCTTCCTATAGCTGCCTGGGTCAAATTTAAGACCCTGGTTGTAGCCTACAAAAGCATCAATAGAACTGCTCCCAGATGTCTACAAGACTTGATCATCCGCTACACCCCAACCAGATTACTACGCTCTTCCACATCTGCCCGCTTGGTGGTCCCATGAACGAAAGGTAAAGCACGGAGGTTCTCGGTTCTGGCTCCGTTGTGGTGGAACGACCTCCCCCTCTCACTCAGAACTGCTGAATCTCTGTCCACATTTAAAAACAGTCTTAAAACTCATCTCTTCTGGTCTCACTTTGCCCATCATCTCTTCAGTTAGTGTAAGGCGTAAATGTTCATGTACTATAACTTTAAGATCATGCCGGGAGAAGCCTTTACACAGCTACTCCTGTAATGTAATGTAAAATTTTATATGTATCTTAAAAAAAAATAAAAAATAAAAAAAAAAAATAAAAAAATAATTTAGTAGGATGGTGATCAGGAATCATCAATATTCTCAGCTTTATGCAGCTAGTCATCTGATGAACATTGGTTCATATGGTGGAAAGAACAAAACTTACTGTACTTAAGAATCACATCTGCAACTATGTCTCTCTTTCTGCTAATATGTTCTGTTATGTAATACAATGTACACATTGTATTTTCTATGAGATGTATGTCGCTTTGGAGAAAAGTGTCTGCTAAATGAATACATATAAAAGTAAATAAAAACTCCCACCATGGAGAACATGAGGAAAGTAAACCTCAGGCCGCCCAAGTATCAGTAGATGCCAGTGCTTCCAGGATATTATAATATGGTGACAGGGCATCTCAACAGAGATGTCCAGTATGGGTGGCATGGTTGCATAGCGAGTGGCGCTGCTGTTTTACAATGCCTGGTTGACGCGAGAGGACATGGGTTCAATCCCCCCTCAGTCTTGGTGGAGTTTACATGTTCTCCTTGTGTCTGCTCTGGTTTCCTCCCACACTCCAAAGACATGCTGTTCAGGTTCACCCCTAGTGTGTGAGGGACAGAGAGAGTATGTGTGTTCCGCTGATGTATGGATGAGTGAATAAGGTGTGTGGGCTGATAACACTACATAGAGTTCAGTGGAAGTTGCTTTGGAGAAAAGCTTCTGCTAAATAAATAAAAGTACACACACACACACACACACACACACACATTTTCAGAACCGCTTGTCCCGTACGGGGTCACGGGGAACCGGAGCCTACCCGGTAACACAGGGCGTAAGGCCGGAGGGGGAGGGGACACACCCAGGACGGGACGCCAGTCCATCGCAAGGCACCCCAAGCGGGACTTGAACCCCAGACCCACCGGACAGCAGAACCGAGGTTCAACCCACTGCGCCACCGCACCCCCTTAAATAAATAAAAGTAATGTTTTGCAAGTTAAGCCCAACACTATTTGGCTTTCACTTTAACTGTAAATTGAAACACTATTTCAGCACACTTCATGCTTCGATACCCAAGGGGTCAATAGTGAGCACAGCTGTTCTACGAATGTCTTTGGCAAAGTGCAAACTCTTTAAACACTATGGGCCGAGCCACCCTCTCTCTCTCTCTCTCTCTCTCTCTCTCTCTCTCTCTCTCTCTCTCTCTCTCTCTCGTCCCTATTGGCCCAACAGGCTCAGGTAAATCCTTCACTCAGGTATACATGTTTAGAGTGCAAAGAGAAAGAGTGGTAGAATGATTAAACACTTGGTGTCCAATTCACTCACATTTCCTATTGGATTAGAGTATATATTTCCTGCTCGCGATCTTGGTTCGTGGAGGGGAATGATATTTTTGGCATGAGTTTGGAATGAAATAACAGAGTGCTAATTGAGCCTAAAACACCAAGTGACAGCATAATAACAAGAGGAAAGAATGAATTAAACCCAGGATGGCTGGCAGCCAGCGATAAGGAGGAGAAGCAGAAGAGAAATTCATGCTAGTTTTTCACAAGGTCCAGGCAAGCAGCAAGGAAAGTCATCAGAACTGGACTCTCTCCCAAAATGACATTAGCAATATCAGTAGTATATTTGCAGGCAGCTTTCTAACAGAGGTTCGGAGATTATTAATCCCATTTGCAAGAGTTCTCAGTGGTCTTGTGGTCAGGAAAGACGTTGAAGTAAATGGTTTAAACTGCCACCTGCAGCATTTTACACATCTGGAGCATAAAAGGGCTCAGCACCTTTAAGTAACCCAACCGGAGTGGCAGAAGAACCTTAGATTAAATTTAATTCTCATGTTTTTTTTCAATCAATTTCTATGAACCACACAAACGACAGACACAGATACAAGGTTACATAAGGTTTGCCCGGTACTGTTGGACAGCTTTATGATATTGACTTAGCATCCAGTGCCAAGATGCTGTGCATCAGGGGACATCGAACAAATCCTATCTAAGCAGATACAAAGCAATCAAGAGAGTTCCTTGAGGCCTGGTACTCTTCAGCAAAATCAAGAAACAAGCACGTCAATCTGGACCCCATCTATGAGCCCATACGACATAAGGACCACTCAGCATGAACCAAAAACTAAACTGGCAGGGTTTCATTAGGTCAATTAATAAATCAAGTTAATTAATCAGGTTAATTGGGTTAAATCAGGCTTTGAACCAGTTACAGCTGCAAGCTAGAATGGGATCCATGCCCAAGGCCATCTCAATCAGCCAATCAAATCAAAGCCAATGAAGTTTCCAGCTTCCAGACCCATTAAAAAGACTGATATTCAAACCACTAACACCCCCACTAAGTTCTACTGATATTATCTTGATTGGCGATGAAAGGTTTGCAGTCCAAAGAACGTCTGAACGTTGCCAATCTTCTCTAGCACTGGTAACAGGGGACATGTCAGCTGCTACCATCAAGAAGATGTGGAAATGCATGGAGAAGCTGAATCTCCCCTAACTCTTTTCTTGTGGTCAATGGAAAAGTCATGTGAAAAACACTTTCTCCTCAAATCTGTCTTTGAGGATTTGACCTTGTCCTTCAGTCCCCTTCCCTCCCCTTTTTTAAGGAGTGTCTCTGAGACTGGCATTGTACTAGCTGTTAATGGGCCTGGCCATGTCTCAAAAAATGTGTGAAAGCCTCCCCCCAACCCCATCCAGCACCTTAGTGATGTCATCAGAGATGGAATCAGTTACTGCAGTCTTTCCTTTGCTTATCAAACTGCCCTTTGCAACAGGTCCACCATTGATGTCTAGATAAAGGAGGGGCAGGTTATTTTTTACAGCTTTGTTGAGGTAGACTTTATAGAAGAGCAATGAGACCTTTATTCCAACAGAGTCTCATGACAACTTCTCATTGTCGTTCAGAGATGAGCAATAATTTCTTTTTTTAAGGCAGCGCACAATGAGGTATAATTTAACGATTGGTCAGTTCACGCTATGGTAAGTTGTTCGGAGATCAGCCCGCAGTGGCCCCAGTCCTCTCCTGTCCGCCCCAGAGACTGTTAACAGGTAAGTCTAAGATGGTCCTACTCCCATTTATTTCACACAGCCCAGTCTAACATGAGCCCTCAACTTGTAGCTGAAGTAGTGAGAAAGGTTTTCTTGACATTCTCACATGTTTTATGTGATTTATTAGGTTGCAAGCCAATGACAGTAGATCATGATGATGGCGTAGAGGCTGCTGATAGCATAGTGGTTAACTTCTACCTTTGGATCCATGGGATGTTGGTTTGAGTCCCCTGGAGTGCTGAAGTACCTGTGAACAAGGGAGTCACCCCTGAATTGCTCCAGTAAAAATAACCTACCTGTCCAATCAGGTAAGTAGATGTAGCTAGGTTAACATCGTAACTCACTTTGGAGAAAAGCGTCAGCGGAATAAATAAATGTAAGAACGCAGTATTCATTTCTTTGTCAATTCTTCCAAAAATATGTACATTCATTCATTTAATAGACTACATTTCTCCAAGACACCTCACAGTGAACACTCTCCTATTTGCTGACACTTTTCTGTACCCAAGATGACTTACGATGACAGATATACTACAGTACTGAGATTATTTACATGGTAACAGTGGCTGAAGTCCAACTGACAGGGCCCGATAGAGGAACGTCTCAGGAATACCTCCTATACTCTGGACACTATGGAAAACCTTTTACATCCCCGTGCAATTATTCTGCATAACTATACCTGTAAAATAAATCAAGGGGCATCTGTTTTATTAAGTTTTTTTTTTTAAAAAAAGGTAATAGGGAAAGTTGCAAGTGGTTTGAAGTGGATGAACACTGGATATACTTATAGGGTTAACACTTCCATCCATCTGTTACCAATAACTTGTCCAATTCAGGAGTGATCATGAGACCATCCTAGAAACATGCGGTGTAAAGCAGGGCACACCCTGGATATTACACCAATACATCACAGTATATTATTATATATTATAACTTTTATTAAGTTCTAAATCCATTAAATTCAGAACCTGTAGGAAATTGTCAAATAAAAAAATATGGTATATGCACAACCTCCCCTTCAATACTAACTGACTGGAGAACTTATTTATTGCTGCTAATTCAGAGTTTTTTTTCACAAAACTTAAACTGTTATTAACTGGATGGATGTCTACATTATTACATTTCTATGGATTGTCACTTACTGGAAAAAGTGACTAGGGAGTTACAAACAAATCGAGTTACAAACAGACTTTTGCTCCCAGCCATGTCTGTAAGTTGACTAAAACTTCCACTTTTCACCCAAAATAGACAATGACAACAATCTAAGGGAAGTCTGCATACATCATTTAGGAATTCCAAGAGGTTTTTTTTCCCCCCCAAGTGGATATTTTTATTCTCAATTGTTTAAACAGTGCATGGCAACAGAAATAATGCAGTTACTAAACTTTTATGTGAAGCACATGGTGTGAATCCTGTAGTGAAGGTATCGAAAATGAGCTCATGACCACAATGAGCTCATTCCTATTCAGGCATGAGAAGTCAAATCGGACCGAGCGGTGCTGACGTCCACAAATGAGCCGAGGCCGTAATCACGCACCGGAAGTCTGCTGTTCGCTGAGAGGCCAGAACAGGTCACGTGACATGTGTCGCAAGGCCGTGAGCGTGATAACGGAAAACTCTAAAGTTCGGAAATTTAGCACAGATATCGTGGGCTGAGGTGATGTCAGCAGACAGACAGTGTCGATATGTCAAGATAGCTTGTCTCCTTGTCCCTTTGGACCAGCGCTGCTTTATTAAACAGTCTAATATTATTCCATAGTAGAATAAACCTCTCAGAATACTGCAGATGGGAACAATCATATTTTTATAGGAAAGGAGCAGCATGGCAATAGAATTATATGCACATGAAGCTGAGAAAACCTTTACAGAACACGAAATAGAAGAAATGGATGTTTCGGGTAGTTGGTGTGAACGTGGGTGGCACAGTGAGTAGCGCTGCTGTCTCACAGCGCTTGGGTGGTGTGAGAGGGTGTGGGTTCAGTCCCCACTCAGTCTGTGTGGAGTTTGCATGTTCTCCCTGTGTCTGTGTGGGTTTCTTCTGGGTGCTCTGGTTTCCTCCCACACTTCAAAGGCATGCTGTTCAGGTTCCCCCCTAATGTGTGTTTGTGTGACAGAGAGTGTGTGTGTGTGTTCCACTGGTGTATGGATGAGCGACCCAGTGTAAGTAGTGTATCTAGCAGTGTAAGTTACCTTGGTGAATAAGGTGTGTGGGCTGATAACACTACGTGGAATTCATTGGAAGTTGCTCTGGAGAAAAGCATCAGCTGAATGAATAATTGGAAATATGCTCTGGTTCTCCAAAGCTGTCTCTGAAGAGATGGTGATGAGCTACACTGGAAATGTTGGGGGAGGAAAAAAAAAAAAAAAATCCTCTGTTTCCACACCTCATCTGTTGGCATTTGCTAAAATGATTGTCTTAAAGTCATCAAATTGTTATTTCTGTCATTTTCAGAACTAGGGAATGATTCTCTAGATGAATCTCAGCAGTACAATTACTCAGGCCTGTCATACTTTTTATAGCCTACTTATAATAGGAGGTGTATGCGTCATTTAAAGCAGAGATGTAATCTCTGAATATAAACATTATCTATTAATTATTTGCTTATTCAGTGTTTCCTTCAGGAGGGGAAGGTGGGGAGCCAACCCTGTCTCACCTTTCCATAGCAGGTTTGTGTTTCTAAAAAGTGCTGTCCTGCAAGATATTGGCAATTTCACACTGTGTGTGTGTGTTACTGCTGAGCAACCATCCTGGGTGTACTTTCACCTCTCTCTGAAGCTGACCCCAAGGAAACAGCCCAGGTAAATCACAGTAAACGGGCCGCTTGCCAGCGGCTCCCAACGCTCTGCTAATTGTTCTTTATAACCTGGCGCTTCGCCCTTAGTAGTTTGGCTGGAGAGGTCCCACCTTCATCAACGTCACAATGAAACATGATAAACTTCGCTACGGCTCTGACTCCCGTTTCTCGAGAAGTATTAATCTGTGGTTGTGGCTGCTGGACCATGTAGGCGCTCACGATGGTATCGATGTGGAATCTGTGGGCTCACACCTATGTTTCAGCGAGGTCCTATGTGTAATATCAGGGTAACACCTTTGACCGAAGGAGTTCAGGTGGATAGAGTAGGGGCGCTATGAGTCATGGGAGTTTAAATACTGATTTTGTCACAAAAAAGTTCTAGTAGATTCTAAATCATTTGACAACATTTTGGACTGATGAGTATGACTGGGTCATTGTTAAAAATATACTCGCTCACTCCCCATAAACATTCATCCTAAGGCGGTGTAGCGGTGGTCGGGAGCCTATTCCTGAAGCACGGGGAGCTACTCTAGGGAGGACGCACTACCCTGGATGGGACACCAGTCTATCGCAGGGTGGCTCCACGCACATATTCGCTCACGCACACACACTGCAGGCGGCCCGCAGTCAACAGGTCACCTGAATCGCATGTATTTGAATTTGGGAGGAAACCAGAGCACCTCAAAAAGAATAAACCCATGAGAAAATTCAAAGTCCATACAAACTAAGTAGGCATCGACCCTATGTCCAGTCACAGTGTGCAGCAGCCACACTCTCCACCACCTGCTGCCTGAGAGATCCAGTCAGATGTCTTTATAGCCTTGTGTACGTATAACTTACATAGTAATATCCAGAGACATATATGTGTTCTGCATATATCCATATATATGGATATAACAGCTTTTAAAACATGAATAAAGCATGTGAAATGTATTCATGGTTAGAATATATTACAGTAATTAAGTGATCACTGAATTTTCTCAGTTATCCATTCATCTGATACTTTTCTCCAACGCAACTTCATTATTGATAATTATTTACTCATTTTTAGAGGAGGGCAATATTTAGTGAAGTAACTACAGGTAAGTACCTTGCCCAAGGGTACTACAGCAAGAGGTGGGATTCAAACCTGCAACCTTCGGCTCCAACAGTAGCAATTCTAACTGCCCACATAGCCAGTTTCTTTACGATGGAAAAATCTGCATTTGAAAAGGGAAGAAAGCGATATGTAAATTTAGCGAGAACTGGAAGAAGACGCCTTCATGAGAAATATAATGTGGACGTATTAGGAGTGTGATGTAGAGGTATGAGGTCTCGTTCTCTCAGGCTGAAGGTGCTCTGACTGCTGTGCGACTGGCTGCTCCCTGCGTCAACAGTCACGCCACCACCAGGGTTCAATGATGTCCTCCTTCGTCTGACCCAGGACCAATCCAGCCAGATGTGCGTGTGTGTTGCAACATATGCAGCCTGCATGAAGACCAATAAAACCCGCTAAGAACTAATGAAGCCCTACATGATCTTTTAGGATTTCATGGTTTTTCATAACCACCCACAGTGAATCACTGCTTTGCGAAATATTTTTCAGTGGTAGATACATACTGTGTGTAAAAGCTCATGATCTGAGTTCTGATCCCTTTACTAATTTCATCATCCAAAACTTAAAGGCCCTAAATGATGGGTGATTTTTAACTGCTGCCCTTTGCCCTCTGGATGGTACAGTTACCCTGGCTGAAGGTCACTGATAATATTTCTGGTGCATCGGCAAACAATCTCAGCCAAGAGGGTGAATCATTAGCCAGGTATATTAGTCAAAGCCATAACTCAACAATCACTCTTTTCCAAGCAGCATACATGGGTACTACTCACTCACTTCCAGTAACCGCTTGTCCTGGTCCTGCATAACCTATCTTGGAATCACTAGGTACAAAGCAAGGGTGCAAGGGAAACACCCTGAACGGGACCCGAGTCCACCGTTGAGCAGCCAGACACACACATACACACTATGGGCTATTTAGCATCGGCAAGTAACCTGAGCTGCGTGTCTTTGGACTGTGGGAGGAAAGACATCCGATGAGGGGGAGGACCACAAGCTCTACATAGACAAAACTGAATTTGAGCCTATATCCTATAGGCGTGGGGAGAGTTGGTGGCAGTGTTGTTAGAGCTACTGCTTTTGGATCCAAAGATTGCAGGTTTGAGTCCCACCTCTAGCTATAGTACCCTTCAGCAAGATACTTATTCCAGTAAAATTACTCAGCTGTCCAAATAGGTGTGACGGTGCCATGTTTGGTGACACTTTGACAATGAGTGGATGCGCTAAAAAAGCTGAATACGACACTGGGCCAGTGGAACAGAACATGCAAAACTCCTTTCGTCCTCTGCGGTTTTCATTTAGTGCTCATCCTTTGGTAACCACATGTGACAGATGTGCCGCAGTTGGAAACCAGTTTCACATAAACACATAACGCCAACTATTTATTTGTCTTATCATTGTCTATGATGATCCTCGGTGCAGCAAGTGGAAGGTAACAAATTAGGTTTGCTTGAGACTTTCATGTCTGCAGCAATGTCTCCTTCTCTTAATGTAATGTATAAAAGGTACTTTTGCTGAGATGTACTGTGTCGCTTTTGACATAAGCGTCTGCTAAATGAATAAATGTAAATGTAAATTTAAATGTAAATGTAAATGTCTATCTATGCATGTGTCTGTGTCTTAATTGTTCATTTTTCCAAGTGCCTGTCTAATGATTTCAATCATTTTTACTAACCATCCTCAGAATACTGGAGGTAAAATGATGAATTTATGCTCAACCCACACAAAAAAATTCTGGTAACATTTATTTATCAGACACTTTTCTCCAAAGTGACTTCCGGTGAACTCTATGTAGTGTTACACTG
Organism: Scleropages formosus; assembly: GCF_900964775.1. NCBI lineage: Eukaryota > Metazoa > Chordata > Actinopteri > Osteoglossiformes > Osteoglossidae > Scleropages > Scleropages formosus. The sequence goes on from NC_041816.1 coordinate 25,263,668, forward strand.
CTAGATACACTACTTACACTGGGTCACTCATCCATACATCAGTGGAACACACACACACACTCTCTCTCTCTGTCACTTACACACTATGGGTGAACCTGAACAGCATGTCTTTGGAGTGTGGGAGGAAACCAGAGCACCCAGAGGAAACCCACACAAACATGGAGAGAACAGGTAAACTCCACATAAACTGAGCAGGGATCAAACCCACATTTTCTCATACCACCCAGGCACTGTGACACAGCAGTGCCACCATGCACCCTGTGATTCATGAGTTCACTAGTGTCATGTCTTAAACGGATTACATTGAGCTACATAAAGACGAAGGGTGACTTCACTTTGATTAATGTTTTCCACAAGCTGTAACTAGGACATGAAAGGTGGCCCCGCATAAAACCTGATACTATAACTGGTATTGCTGTCACCAGCACATGTGCCAGACTCATCTGCTCAGATCTTGCAACATGCAGCGGACCAATTTCATCACCCATGCAGAGAATCAAAAAAGTACCCCCTGAAAAGTTTTATTACTTTAAATATATTAAAACATGGATCTCTGGTCCTCATTCAAAAGTGGTACATGGGTCAAGGTGACTATATTTACTGCAGACATTTGTACTTTTCAATTATTAATTCAACAAAATTCTATAGAATTGCAGTTCACTTGGGTGGAGTAATGAAAACACCCCCAGATTCAGTACCATGTATTGTTCCTTTTGGCAAAAATAACCACATATGAGCATTTTGTGTAACTGCTTGTCAGTCAGGTCAGCTTTGAGGAATTTTGACCCACTCTTGTTGTCTGTTTTTCTTTTTGAGCCGTTTAGTCAAGTTGTTGAAGTGTTTTGGATCATTGTCCTACTGGAAGACCCGTTTCTGATGAAACTTCAGTTTTTGAACAGATGTCCTCACATTCTGTTCCAGTACACAGTGGAATTCGTGGCTGACTCTGTAATAGAAAGTTAGAAACAGCCCCGAACCATTATCCTACCACCATCTTTTCTTTAGTTTTTATAGCTGGTGTGAAGTTCTCACTGTATGTTCAAAGGCAGTCTTTGGTTTGTGCTGACCACAGTCTGGCTTTGCAGCACATAGTGCAGGACACATTACTCCAGAAGTCAAGTTCTAAACTCAGGTGACCTTCAGCAAACTTCAGAGGGATGTTTATGTTCTCTTTTGAAGCAGAAGCTTCTTTTTTCCTCAGTTCCCACGAAGACTGTGTTCAGTGTCTTTATGACTGCTGACTTTTTCACACTGACATTGACTATGGCAAAAAAATAAAGGGCTTGGATGTCCCCTGGTCTTTGCAAAATTAAACAAAGATGGGAGCACCAGATGAAATTACCCAAACTAGCTTTATTTTTTGGGATGGATGCATTTCAGCAAGGTGCCTTCATCAGTGTAAGAGATGGCTTTAAACACTTGATCTAAACTTGGAATTCTTGGGCATATCTCATTCCATTTCTCAGTGTGTGTGTGCTGAGCTTGATGGAACAACCTACTTTTTCTATATTGTCTGTGATTTGCGATTATTTCCATTTGTAAATTACCTTTCACAGTGTAGAATGATGGACTTACAAATCCTTCAGAAAGTCTTTCTCTTCTTCTCAGGCACATGGATGTCAACAGAATCTCTTCTTAGGTTCTCAGCTCTCTATAGAATTCTCAGCAGTATTGTTACATGTCAACCAAAGCTAGTTTGCCATTTTTGTACAAACTTCAACCCACGTTTCTAGCAAATCACATTCATGCATTCAGGTGATGATTTAGAGAGAAATCTTATACATAGAGCTGATGCTTTTCTCCAAAGCAACTTCCCATGATAACCTTACAATTAATTACAAATTTATACAGCTGGGCTAGAGTAAATACTTTGCTTAAGGGTACTACAGACAGAGGTGGGGATTGAACCTGCACCCTATGGAACTAAAGGTAGTAGCATTAACCACTATGTTACCAGCTACCCCATAGAGCTTACATAAATTTAACCATATCATAGAAATAAAGGTGTGGCTCTATGTATGGATATCATTATGCAATACTGGAAGACAGGAGATATATGCTTACTGGGGACAACCACATGCAGAGCTTACATCAAATCCCATTTCTTAATGAAGTCATTTTCGATCAGCCTTAATGGGCTTCCACCCAGAATTCATACCTTGTTATTTCTAAGTACATCATGGCTCCTGGTTAATGATTAAAGTTGAGTTTTATTTCTTTTGCCAAAGCTCAAAATAAATATCAACAAGTTCCATCTCCATAGCCCCTGACTTTTATCAATTATGGAAGGTCTTTCTTCAAGCCAGAAATTTACCTTCAGGAGTTGTGTTCACATTTATTCATTTAGCAGAAGTTTTTCTCCAAAACAGCTTCCAGTGAACACTATGTAGTAATATCAGCCCACACCTTATTCATCCAAGGCATACAATGAGTCACTCATCCAAATGCCAGTAACACGCACTTCCTCGCTGTCATTCACATACAAACACTATGGTTTATTTTACAGTCACCAATCCACCTGAACATCAGGTCTTTGGATGGTGGGAGGAAACCAGAGCACTCAGTGGAAGCCAACACAGAATAAGTGAGGACTGAACCCATGTTATCACACACCACCCAAGCACTTTGAGACAGAAACATGACTCTCTGTGCCACCATGCTGACCATGGATTCTCCTCCTTCTACAGCGTAACATATTTACATTTAAAGTCATTTGCTTAACAGACATTTTTCTCCAAACTGAAGTGCATCTCTGAGAACCATACAACACTGCATCACACCAACAGAAGCAGAGATCTGGATGCACACACATGATCTTGATCAGTCAATTTGTCTCACACCACTGTATAAAGCAATACACACAAGTAGCTGAATGCAGAGTTTTTTGTTTTTTAAATTAGTGGGGTAATTTAGGGTAAGTTCCTTGCTCAAAGGTCCTACAGCTGGGGGGGATCAAACCTGCAACCTGGGTACAAAGGCAGTAGCTCTAACCACTACACTATCAGCTTTTATTGTACAAAAAAAGAAATTAAAAAGTTTTGCATAAACCTCGCACATGAAAGAAGTTTAAAACTGTTAGGAATAGATGATCAATGTTGTTTCGGGAGTTTTGGATATTTTGGAATTCGGTTAGAAAGAATCGGCTTGTCTTTGTTGCTGTATGGGACAGCTGGTAGCGTAGTGATTAGAGCGACTGCCCTTGAGCAAGGGACTTACCCTGAATTGCTCCAGTAAAATTACCCAGCTGTATAAATGGGTAAATAATTGTAACTTTAACATTGTAAGTCACTTTGGAGAAAAGCATCAGCTAAATGAATAAATGTAAATGTTGTTGAGTCCCACGATTTTTTGTTAACAGCACACCAATCGCATGCGTAGCAGCCTACCATCGTTGTCAGTCTCACGCTCTGCTTTCGGATCACTTGTCATAAGTCATTCGTAAAGCATTGTTCCTAGCGTATCTCAAGTAAGTTAAGATTTGAGGTGTAAATTACCAGTAATTCACTGCTAATTTGTAAAATACTGGTAATTTTTATTGTAAATATTGCAGAAAATTAAAAGGATGAAAAAATAATTACAATTTTTATTCTGAATTACTGGTAATTTCTGCTTGAACTATGGAGAAACGTTAAAGTTACAGTGCTGTTTTTAAACTCAAAGTTATTGATTTCACAGAAAAACATGGCAACGGAGCAGCAGGGTGTGAGTTTACAGTGACTGAGCTTAATGTGTGATATTATTGGCATAAACAGAAACTTGCATTACAAAACACCAATAAGTCCAGAAAAGCATTCCGAGGACCTAAACGTGGAAAGTTTCCTACACTGGAGGACGAGTTATTTGAATACGTGTTAGGTTTGCATAAAGGTGGTTGCTGTGTTTCACACAAAGAGCACGCAAGCTATTATAAATCATAACGAATGCTGAGGATTTAATTATAAAAGACAATTTAATTTTTTCCTGAAAAACTTTAGTTTCCGAAAATTCCCACATATATCTTACACCTCGATCTTTGAATTTTGGGGAAAAAAGTGCAAGTTACATTCGAGTAAATACGGTATTACCTGAATTTCAATTAACTGCAGAGTTCAGAAACAAGAAAACAGCACTCTGCACCCAGCATAAGTACCATTGTATTACCTACAAGTTCCACAGCCAGCCGTTCTATTATCTTTTTCACCAGCGTCTTGAATTTAAATTCCTTCAGCAAATATCTAGCTGTGCTGATCAGTAAAATGTGGTCAACATTTTCGTTGTAATATGTGCTGTGGAACACGATACCATATTTATAGATACACAGAGCATGACCAAGCTGGCTGGAGATCCTGATCTCAGATACCATGGTTCCATCTCGCAGTTGGCATTTCTATAAAAAAATCTCAGATTCTTTTAAGTTTATTCACATCTGACCAAAATCAAAACCTTTTGCAGAGCAATAGAGAGGGATTTCTGAGATATTTTTTTAAATCATAAAGTATGACATCATGAATGGCCCTGGAATTAAAATGGTTGTTTTTTGTAACAATCTTAAATTCTATGAAAACAAATCAGTGTTTGTGAGAAATATTTACATAAATTTAAATATTTTTTTATATGGACATCTCTTTTATTAAGCTTTTGATTGTGCAGAAATGAAGCTGAAAGCGGTCGGAAGATGAGAAACATGACACATATATGTGGTCCTCGATTTACGATAGCGTTACGTTCCTTTACACCCATCATAAGTTGAAAATGCATTTAATACACCTAATATACACCTCTGCGTGACAGAACGGGAGATGCGGATCGCTGCTGCTGCCCAGCATCATGAGAGAGTATTGCTCCGCGTACCGCTTGCCTGGGAAAAAATGAAAATTCGAAGCACGGTTTCTACTGAATGTCTATCACCAGCTCACTCATAATCAACTCATCATAAAGTTAAAAAAATTCTAAGTCAAACCATCGTAAATCAGGGAGCACCTGTACTTATTTGATGAACTGTTGGGACCGAGAAGGAGATTACTTCACTTTTTCATTTTCAGTGATTTTGTTTTATTTTTAATTTTGATGCTGTTCATAGTTAATTTTGAAAAGAAATAAAAGTGAATAAAAGTGTTTTTATTCAATAAAGCTTCATCTGGGGGTTTAGAGAACCTAAGCAGCAAATAAATGTAAGGACACCTGTACAATTTCATTGATTTTGAGTTAGTGGTAAAAGTGAGTTAGGAATTAACAAACTGATTTACGGACAGGCCTCCTGTCCCAGCTGTGTTTATAAGTTATGAAGCCACTGTATTTGAATTATGGATTGCTTATAAGTTACAGGTTAGTTTGAAAGATGAATAATGGGGTGGCATGGTGGCACAGTGAGTAGCACTGCTGTCTCACAGTGCCTGGGTGGTATGAAAAAGCGTGGGTTTGATCCTGCCCAGTTTATGTGGAGTTTACATGTTCTCCCCATATCTGTGTGGGTGTCCTCCAGGTGCTCTGGTTTCCTCCCACAGTCCAAAGACATGGTGTTCAGATTCACCCATAGTGTGTGAGTGACAGAGAGAGTGAGTTCTGCTGATGTATGGATGAATGACCCAGTGTAAGTAGTGTACTGTACCTAACAGTGTAAATCACTGTGGTGAGTAAGGTGTGTGAGCTGATAACACTACATGGAGTTCCTTGGAAGATGCTTTGGAGAAAAGTGTCTGCTAAAGAAATGTAATTTATGCCAAGAGGCCTTGATTTGCATGTCCTAAACTGCTGCAGGTATTATGAGATTTTGTTAAAGCCCACATCATCATATGAATCAAAGCTAAACAATTCACTGATCACAAAAACAGTCACTTCTTGGTGAAATATGATTCGCTAAGGCAAACAGATCCTTTCAGCTCCTTTAGAAAACAGAGAAGCTGCCACAAAAATGCTGACTGAATTAAATATCATTAGTACTGCTTGTGGGGTGCGGTGGCGCAGTGGGTTGGACCGCAGTCCTGCTCTTCGGTGGGTCTGGGGTTCGAGTCCTGCTTGGGGTGCCTTGTGGTGGACTGGTGTCCTGTCCTGGGTGTGTCCTCTGGCCTTACGCCCTGTGTTGCCGGGTAGGCTCTGGTTCCCCGTGACCCCATATGGGACGAGCGGTTCTGAAAGTATGTGTGTGTGTGTAGTACTGCTTGTTTTGGATTGCAGGGCTTCTTAGGTTTATTAAGCAAACAAATTTTCCGGTCACAATTCTTTCTATCTTAATCATAAACTTCAAAAATTCACCACATGGTCGAGGTGCCACCTGCCCATATCCTACCAATACAAGTACATTGAACATCCAGGCGTGAGTGAAAAGCGGTTGTGTCTGTGGACAGCTGCTCCGTGTGTGTTTCGAAGGAAGGGATGGACAAGGAGAAGCCTTTTCAGTAGTGTCCTACAATGTTGCTGCAGAGAGAGAGGAACCTGGTGGGGTTCAGCAAAAAGTCAACATCTACTCCTCTTCCAAAAGTGAGCTAATTCTGTTCAAACTTCCGCATTCTATTAGTACCTCATTTCAACTGTCACCAGGAATGTTTTCAAACACTCTTAATTCTCTCAGTTTTATCTGAGAGTGTAAATATGGAGTCCCACTTTCTGTATTTCGCATTTATTTATTTAGCAGAGGCTTTTTCCAAAACAGATGAGTGTGGTGGTGGTGCAGTGGGCTTGGCCTCTGCCTGCTCTCTGCTAGGTTTGGGGTTCGAGTCCCACTTGAAGTGCCTTGTGTCAGACTGGTATCCCGTCCTGGGTGTGTCCCCTCCCCCTCCAGCCTTACGCCCTTGGTTGCTGGGTTAGGCTCTGGCTTGCTGCAACCCCTTTTGGAACAAGCGTTTCAGTCTGCATGTGTGAGTTTTCACCAAAGCGACTTACAATGGATACTATGCAGTAACATCCCATACACCTTATTCACCAAGGTGATTTACACTGTTAGATACACTACTTACAATGGGTCACTCATCCATACATCAGTGGAACACACACACACTGTCTCTGTCACTCACACACTATGGGAGAACCTGAACAGCATGTCTTTGGACTGTGGGAGGAAACCAGAGCACCCAGAGGAAATCCACACAGACACAGGGAGAACATGCAAACTCCACATAGACTGAGTGGGGATCAAACCCACATCCTTCTGCACCACCCAGGTACTGTGAGACAACAGCGGTACTTGCCGTGCCACCCATTTATAGCATAAACACAAATACTATATCCAATGCTTGAGAATCAGAAAGGTATTTCTTCTTTGGATGCACTAATAGAAACAGCAAAAAGACATTTGTGCAGTTTTCATAGCATTTCCTAATAGTAGAAATAGTTCTGGATAGCATCTCCTTGTTTCGTATCCCCAAAATGGAAAAAAAACAGAAGTTAATATTTGTACTGGGTGGGGTACCAACAACACTCCAGGCAAGTGAGGTGTCTATCAAGCAAGGAGGGTGTGATCTGGCTTGCTGTACTATCCCAAGAAAAATGCGAGAAGGAAGAACCACGTATCCCCCAAAGTGTGCCGTCAGCTCTTTTCAGTTCCTCTTTCCAAGTGGTGCCCCATGGACTAGGCGGTGGGTTGGCGGGGGCCCTGGGTCCAGTCAGCTCTGAATCATCACACTGCGCTGACCTCTTCCCTGAAAAAGACAACAGTCTTTGCTTTGAGGAAGTGCACTGTGAAAGGCAGTGAGAGTGGCTGATGACAGACTAACAGAATTAAATTCAAAACACAACAAATGCTTCCTAGAACACGAAACCTAAGGAAAGGAAGCTAAGAAAGATTTTGGGAAGAAAACAATTGTGGTTCATGGTATGGAGAGTGGAATGAAGGAGATTTTTTGTTTTTGACTCACCAATAAACATGTTTGATGAACTTGGAAAACATCTAGCTGCAGCCATCTCACTATACACACATTGTCTTGTGCCACGCTGTTCTTCTGGACATACTGAGATATAACTTTTTTTATAACCCCTTTTATGAATACTTGTAAGGTAGTCACCAAAACTAATATCGATCAGCCTTTTGCAGAGAGTCAGATGTCCTCAGGAGACTTTGTGTTACTTCATTCTTGCCTTCCAGTGATTGTGAGGAAAATTTGAAGATTCTGAAGAAAAAGATTGTGCTTTGAACAACTTCTTACCTGAAGTAGCTGGGTTTTGTGTCTAATAATTGTTGAAAGTTAGTTGGTTGGTGTCCTATACAATCCAAACGGTAGTGTCACAAATTGGTACGAGCCAAAATGTAACTGTTGACTGGTTGCATTGCACAAAATGCAAAGAAAAGTACTAGAGGACTACAGTAAATAATACATTTCATGTTTTGCTTAGCAAATGGCTTGTGACTGTTTTTAAAGAGACAAGCCCTTTCCTAAACCATATATATTAACTATTATCTATTAACCACGAGAAAGAAAAAAAAAACTGAAACCTTAAAACCCATTTTTCAATGGAAGCAGTACAAATACAAGTGATTAGGAGGAATTATTTAGTTACCCCATCATTGTAGCGTGTGAGCCCAGGTCAATGAAAAGAGCTTCTCTTCATCAGCCACTGATCTTTTTTGAAATAAGATGATTGGTGTTATGCAACCTTACACACCAAGCCTCACCAGTAATGTGCAAAGTTCCCTGCTATATATTTCAGAATCACTGTGGAATAAAGATTCAATCATTGTGGGAACAAAAGGAGGAGTAAGCCAGGACTGTAGCTGAGGACAGGCATGGGTCGTTCGAGGCACAGAAGTTGTTCTTGAGAGGAGACAGGAATCCAAGTTATGATCAGGCAAAGCAGGAGATCTGAAACCAGGAAAGCAACAAACAGAGGATGAAGAGGACTGGAAGGATGAGGAGGTAAGCAAGATTCTGCCACTATCTCAGGAGAAGCAGGCTTACTCAACGAGGTTCCACAACCAGGTGAGCCGGCACGGCTTCTTTTACACCCTGCTGTTCTATTTCGGGACAGATGCAATCAATTTGCACAAGGGCGTGGGTGTGACGCGTAGGAAGTGATGTTACGAGCCTTTGCACTGCTGCTGGAAGTGTCTTTGACCTGCAGATCACTTGCATGCATACAGTATATGGCTTCTTTTAAGGACCAGGTGCTATCACCTGTTTACTTCAATGCATTTCAGCTCCCCACAAGACAGCGACGGTACTCTGAAATGAATGACAAAACACCTGTAAGGGTGCAATATGCAGAGGGAAAGGTTTTTTTAAAAGCAGGAGCCGGTGGCTATTTTTACAGTGTGCTGCCTTTCAAACTCAGTGGGCTAAACCATTTGACATTGACTCCTTACTTTGTGTATACCCTTTTATGTATTTAATGCAGGGTATATTACTGAAGAACATACAGTATACAGCAGAAGTGAGTACACCCCTGTGCAATATCACTTAAATGTCAGATGATTCGAAATTGTATCACCTCTCAATAATTGCATTATTTCTAAGTTGACAAGTAGGGTATTTGCTCTTATGTAAAATTAAAAACCAACAGTTTACATTTACAATATTAAAAGTACAGGCACGTAGGCTGGGATCGAACCCTTCGGAGCCAAAGGCAGCCGCTCCAACCACAACCCCACCAGCCACCCTACTATAGGAAACCAAATATAGACAAAATAACATAGTAAATACAGTGCCATAATATAAGAAAAAGACAATGTAATAGTAAAATACACAATACAGAGAATTTACCTTGTTTATTGCTCCAGTTCCTTATTCGCTGATCCACTGGTCGACTAACAATAAAACTGACAGAATCTCATCGCAAATGTTATTTATTTCTGTAACAATTTCTTTTTCAGAAATCCACATTCACCGCAACGGTGATTTCAGGCAAAAATCCCTCACGTACCCATGTGTGTCAAAGGGTCAGGGTCAGTGTCACTTCTCCCTCAATTACTGAAAAGAGTAATACTATGAATTGCACAATTTCAGTTTGGTACATGATTGTTGCACATTGCCCGCTCAGAACAGGACGTACAGTACATCTCCAGCTACAACTACAGTACACCAGTGAGAGGGGGAGGTCGTTCCACGACAACGGAAAACTGAATTTCTGTTTCAACATGCCGATTTTGGCCAGAAATTGGCTGCCAGGCATCAAGGGTGCAGACTGGTGTGGGTGGTATGTTAACGCGGGGAATGTATCCTTCGCACATTGGGTGTAATTTGAATGCCACTACATACAATGTAAAACATTAGTTAGGGTTCGGGTTATTTGCATACTTTCACGGCCAGCTCCGTCTTTCTCAGATTGATACTTCCAGCGGGACAATGTGCCGTTCCACAAACTGCAAATTATCTCAGGATGGTTCCACCAACATTGCAGTGCTTTTACATCACTCCAATGGCCCGGAGAGCCGCCCCCCCCCCCCCAACCCCACCAACAGAGCATGTCTGGAATGAGTTGGAATGCAATGTTATCAAAAGCAACGTGTTGCCAAAAAATCTGCAGAAACTGTACGAAGCTATCGAGGCAGCATGGAAGAAGAAGCATGTGGAATGTGTCCAGCACCTTGTTGCTGAATTCCTGCTGTTCTGGAGGCCAAAGAGGGTCCCACCCTGTACCAGCTGCTACATGAACCCAATAAAGTGGATGGTGAACGTTAGTCGAAGCTTTTGAAGCAGTTACTTCCAAGTTTAAAGGAATTTTTAAAATTTTCTTTTCTTGACAACCGTTTAATAATAATAACCAGAAACACAAAAAAGTGGAAATGTTTTAGACTGTTATTTTAGTGGTCTCACAACACCTGAGCTGGGTGTTTGGATGTAGGTTTAATCCCCGCTCACTAAATTTATTCATTAACGAAATATTCTCACCCAACAAGCAGTCGCATTTTGCAGCTACTTCACTAGAGAGCTTCATTGTGTCAGTGCCGCCATTATTACATTGTAGTACGTTTATAATGTAATTGTTACTGGCAAGTTTACCTTAGTGAGTGTATACTCCTTTGACATGGCCTCATAATGTGTGTAAGCCTAATACACATCTCCTGGGTCTTCAAGAAAGAAGAATGTAGACAATGATGGGGTAAATATATTGCTTTTACATCACAAGAGCCATATATCGCAATCGTAGGCAAAAGGGAGCACGGTGGCACAATGAGCAGCGTTGCTGTCTCCCTGCGTCTGGGTGGTGTGAGATGACGTGGGTTTGATCCCCATTCGGTCTGTGTGGAGTTTGAATGTTCTGCTTGGGTTTCCTCCAGGTGCTCTGGTTTCCTCCCACAGTCTAAAGACATGCTGTTCAGGTTCACCCATAGAGAGAGTGTGTGTTCCACTGATGTATGGATGAGTGACCCAGTGTAAGTAGTGTCTCTAGCAGTGTAACGCTACATAGAGTTCACCAGAAGTCACTTTGGAGAAAAGTGTCTGATAAATAAATGTCACCAGAATTTTTTTTGTGTGGGTTGAAGATAAATTCATCATTTTACCTCCAGTATTATGAGGATGGTTAGTAAAAATGGTTGAAATAATTAGACAGGCACTTGGAAAAATGAACAATTAAGATACAGACACATGCATATATAGACATTTACATTTAAATTTACATTTACATTTATTCATTTAGCAGACGCTTTTGTCAAAAGCAACATACTACATCTCAGCAAAAGTACCTTTTATACATTACATTAAGAGAAGGAGACATTGCTGCAGACATGAAAGTCTCAAGCAAACCTAATTTGTTACCTACCTGGATGAGTGACCCAGTGTAAGTAGTGTATCTAGCGGTGTAAGTCACCACGGTGAATAAGATGTGTGGGCTGATAACACTACATAGAATTCATGGGAAGTTGCTTTGGAGAAAAGCATCTGCTAAACAAATAAATATAAAATGCTGCAGTATCAGTGTTTCGTGAATACCATGCAGCTCTAGTCCTCCAGTCTTTGGGAACATCGACTGCCTGTGAAGAGAGTTATCCAATTACTGTGTCCCTGGCTCCCTAGACCTTGTGAAACGTACTCCTCAGTGTAGGCAACGATCTCCGGTGGATGAGCGCTCTCCGGTCTAGGTGGCAGTCTGTTCTGGGTTTATGCGATTGTTCGTTCACACTCAGTGCGAGGGGTCTTTCTGGCTACCATGCGCAGATAAGACACGGAGGCTTGCGGCCGATGACAGGCAGGCAGAAGTGCATGCTCTGAAGAGCGTGTTTCCTAGGTGATCATATGGAAAAGCTGTGGCGCAGTCACTTCTGCTCTGTGGGCCGCGAGGCGTCGTTTCACTGGGGCCAGGGCGCCACTATCTGCAAGCAGCAGGACATCCGGGCAACCACAGGGGCGGATGCTGTGGCCCTCCAGGTGCAGATGGGACTATAAGCCGTCTTTATCTGGCCCTCCACCACCTCCGCCCCGCTCCCACCGACACCCTCTGATCTGGGAGATAAGTGTCTTGTCAGTGATCTGCTCCCCTCTTACCGTCACAGGAGTCCGTTCGCCCCAACACTAATCCCCCCACCCACCAACACCATATATATATATCTTATTGCAGAACATCATTTCCAATAATTTTTATGTCCATAGCTGTCAACAGCTTGCCAAGTTAGCTGATTCTGAAATGCAGTTATAATCATTTTATATGATGAGATAGTACCTCCGCATTCATGAGCTATGCTGACAGAGACAAGAGATTCGATTAATTGCAGAATGAGCAGAGAAAACACTCACATAAACACTAAACAGTCCTCGATGAGTGCTCAGTTCTTCCAGTTTGAGACGGGTTCCGGGTCTGACGGGTCACACATGAAGGCTGACCTCTACCCTCCGTCCTCATATTGATAAATGATAGAGTTCTCATGTATATTGGTAAATGAATATGGTGCATAGATAGATAGATAGATAGATCTGCATTGCAAGCTGACGTGGTGCCATTTCGTGCTCTTTTTGCTGACGTTAACTCCTCTCCATGGATTCACCGCAAGGGAGGGCATGGTTTGGACGTCAGAAGTGTATCAAAGTTCAAATTGGACATTAAACATCTATTGCAACAACAGAGGCCCCTGAAGCGCAAGGGCATGTCTCGTCCCAGAGCAAGGGCCTCGATAGAGTGAGCGCTGCTGTTGAAAGGCCACGACCTTGGTTGCTCAGATCCAAACAAACACAGCAGGGATGCAGATATGGGTCCTGGCTAGAACAACAACCTGGGGGTCACTGTCCCCGAGCCAGACTGGAGTCATGGCAATCCCTGGGGGGACGAACACCAATATATTACAAGCATTTCATCGCAAGGGCTTGCCCAGGAGAAGTGATGGCAGTAGTCAAAGCAGAGCGAGGGACATCTGATAATGTATTGCTTAGAGCTACTGCCTCTGGATCCAGAGGTTGCAGGTTTGATCCCCACCTCTGGCTGTACTACCTTTGAGCAAGGTACTTATCTTAAATTCCTCCAGTGAAATTACCCTGTTGTAGAAATGGGTAAATAAGTGCAATAGCTTGTAGTAACTATAACCTTTGGAGAGAAGTGTCAGCTAAATGAATAAATGTAGTGCAGGTGAGGTTCTGCTTGCTTCAAATTCATAATACTGCAAAGATGGGTGATATTGCAGGGAATAAAGTGCAGTAGCCATAATGCATAGGTTATTAAAGCATGAGGGAGAAGGAGGGTAAAGCCAAGGGAAGAGAACGAATGGAATTTTTTACTGCATTTCTCCAGTACGGTTGATATCCCCAATCCAGCCCTACAAACCACAGAGATATGATTACCAGAGTATCATCGCACGCAGTCCCCTCAGCTGCCATGGTGTAAAGTGCACAGCTAAAATTCTGAAAAATCACACAATCTCCTGCTCCGACATTAAGTGCACCTTTGAATAGAGGTTGCTCAACTGTGGATAGATTTTTTTTGGTAGGTTTTAAACTTCTCTATGTAATGCAAAATTGTACTTCTGCTGAGATGTATGTCGCTTTGGACAAAAGCGTCTGCTAAATGAATAAATGTAAATGTAAACCGAAATGTCTACATTATCGCTAACTGTTTCGGAACACTATGAGACAAGTGCACATTTACATTCATTTGTTGAACAGATGCTTTTCTCCGAAGTGATGTACTTCTCAGAGAATAATACAAATGCGGATTCCTGTAACGTTTATTGTTTGGCAGATGTTCATTATTGCTGAACGATGATGGTTTTTCCAAGGAAGACACAGAATGGTAACGGATTGTGATACAATGGAATGTGGAAAGAAGTAAAGGTGGTTCTTGCTACGTGGTGGATTGGTGGGTGCAAAAGTACTTGGTGGGTTGAATCAATATTTTGTAAAAATGATGACAAATGCGAATGTGATCAGACGTGGAGAAGATGCTCATCTTCAAGGGCTCCTATGGTGCCATGAATAACACTTCTGTCCTGTTGATGATGTGCGACTGGAAGCCCAATTCGCTTTACCACTCACAGCTCACTGAAGACTTCTACAAGGTCAGTGGTCAACTTCACGAAAAATTTGTCATGAATTTGATATTAAAGATGATGTGCAGTTTCCTTGTCACAATTTGATATTGTGGTGTGCTGTGCTCTGGGTTCGGATGGGGCGAAAAAGGATGCATAGGCAGTGTTAGTTACGAACATTTACTGGAACTCCAGTGCAGAAGGAAATAATTCTCTCAGTCCATGGACCCCTTTTCCTCAAGGCCTACTTCCCACTGGCAAACACAGTCACCCTCTCATATTCCCTGTAAATCTCCACAACGGTTAAACACAATTACATTTTACCCATAATCCAACTGTTTACAATAAACACATTTTCCCACCCAAACTCACGGTAACGTGGATCATTACAACATGCTTGTACAAGAAGAAAAACAACCTGCCCTCTTGCTGAAATTTTCATTAAACAATACTAAAAGATAACTTTCCATTTTATTTGCGGAATTTGTTCACGGGACTTTCAGTGACTTAATTGTTGCTTCATAAAAAACTGAGACTACTCTTTTGCAGTATTGTTCTCAAGTAAATATACTGTCATAGGTACTTGTTGCTCTTATTGCCTATGACAGTTCTGTATGAAGGCTTTCCATTTTCAGTCCAATAAACTGAGTGCAATTCTTTGCTTTAACGTGATTCTTAAATGGATCTGTGTCCCAGAAAAGGTTAAGAAGCAGTGCTCTAAGCAGTTGAGGAACTATGTGGCTGAAATGTTTGCAAATTCAGTTCCCAGGACTTACTTTAAATTCTCCAGGAAAAAAAAAAAAATTATTCAGTAGGAAAAAGGGATATTTGGGAAACGTTAAGTAGGCAAACTTTCATCTACAAAGCAAGTGAAAAATTATAAACACCGCTGGAAATTAAGCTTTTAGAAGGAACGATGTGGCCCTTTCTTCAGACCATCTGTTTCATTTTGAGAATTCACGCTTCCTCTTCAGTGAAATGCTTCCAGTAACAATCCCACAACATGTACTAAAACAGGCTTTCTCAGAACCCGCCGACGCTCACAGTACACTCATCACATGAACCGCATGACCACAGGCTCTCCCAGTGTTCCCATGGAGCTTGGGAGCCTCGCCAGTGAGGCTCGATGCTGTGAAGTTTTGCAGCAGCAGATCTCCAGCGATAAAAACGGGTGACAAGTGGTGAAATCAGGAGGACGGCTGGAAAACGCAGTCAAAGTGCACAGAAAATGTAATGAGTGTGTTTACATCAAAACCCGAATATTTACAACAAATGAACAAAAACTCCGAAAGCCAAACTACTGCAGAAGTACTCTTCCCCAAAACTGATGACAGAACTCCGGCTGTTTATGCTGAGTCTAAACAAAACCAGAAACATCTCCATTGTCTTAGATGCTTGTGGCTCACTATTACTAAAACAACAGTTTACAGAGGAGGCACCCAGCAGACAAGGAAGTATTATGAAGGCAGACACTAGTATATGTTTGTAAACAGTATCAAAATGATCATTTTGCTGGGGGCCGCTGTCTGTATTATAAGGGAACCGTCTTCATATGGCATGCAGTTCTGCGCTGTGCATTTTGACTTTGTGCTGATGCCGTTCGGCCTAAGCGCTGCCCCAAGGGCAATGTGTACGCAGAAATAAAGGTTGAAATGTGAACTTTCAATAGTAGATTTTATTACTGAATGTCACCCAGTGGCTGCTTTGTTGTCGTGAGATTGCATGGCTGTGCATAAAGTCTAGTCTGTTCAGCCTGCATGAGCAAAACTGGCCTTGGGATCCATCAGTCGAAGACTTGTTTCAGAGAGAATCACAGTGAATTTGTATCAATGTAAATAACCCCAGTGAAATATAAGGAACAATAAATATATATGTTTTTTTTTTTAAATAAAAAGCTTTTTAGAATTACTACTGAGAGTCAAATGTAAAATATCTCAGCAACAGTTCAACATACGGTATTTCTATAATATATTGTCTATGTGCCTGTGACATTATAAAGGCTGTTTTTTTTGCTTTGCAGAAAAGGTAAAAACCAAATGCATAAGTGCAAGATTCAAGTTTCACGAAAAACTGTTTAACATGAAAAAATATCATCCTTTCTCACAACAAGTCTTAACTTCTCCCTCTTTCCTGCGACAGATTTAGTGTCTGCAGCTGCAATATCAGAGAACTGTTTTTTTTTCTATAAATACACAAACAAGAAGAAAAACACACATTATTGGCTTCAACTTATAAAGTGAAAGTTATTGCAACAAAAATGAAATGTGGTAATTGTACTGACTTATTACTCACATTTCATTATGTGTATGATCTCCTCTGTATTATAAATGAGATTTTGGGTTTCATACAGTCTCATATTATTATGCGGGCCTTCTCCCATTTTTAAAGACTTATTTTTAGATGAAATGTCAGCTCTAAAGTTGCTCGAAAGTTGTCCTCGTTATGCAAATAACAGTGAGCATGTGCTGTGGGCTGGTGTCCAGTCGAGTGCCTTTACGTCATGAGACAGGGTCAAAGTCACTTGTCTGTCTGGTCATAACTAAACTGTGGATGATCCCTTATGACTGTGATTGCATAACCACATACTGCGTATATATAAGGGTAAATTCATGGTTTTCAAAAAACTTCTTACTATAGACTTTGGCATAATACACTGTTGAAAATATTGCTGGTCTGGCCATTCTTTCGATTCTGATTTTGATTAATAAACTTAATAAAAGTAATGAGGCGTAGAAATACAAGTGCCACTGGGTCTCAGTTGTAAAAAAAAAAAAAAAAAGTCATTAAAACCAAAATGTTGCCTTCTGCTGCAATATAAGAGTTGCAAAATTTCCATCTGAAGCAAGCAAAGAAACCTCTGCCATATTGCACCATGGGTTTATGTAGTGATTGAAGGAAAGCGATTCTGTGCTACATACTGCAGTGCATAACATCATCAAGTTTATTCTTGATTTAGTTTGTTTGTTTGCAGCACGGTGGCACAGTGAGTAGTGCTGCTGTCTTACAGCACCTGGGTGGTGCGAGAGGATGTGGGATCAATCCCTGCTCAGTCTGTGTGGAGTCTGTGTGTGTGTCCTCTAGTCGCTCTGGTTTCCTCCCATAGTCCAAAGACATGCTGCTCAGGTTCCCCCATAGTGTGTGAGTGACAGAGAGAGAGAGTGTGTGTGTTCCACTGATGTATGGATGAGTGACCCAGTATAAGTAGTGTATCTAGCAGTGTAAGTCTTTGGGTGCTCTGGTTTCCTCCCACAGTCCAAAGACATGCTGTTCTGGTTCCCCCATAGTGTGTGAGTGACAGAGAGAGTGTGTTCCACTGATGTATGGATGAGTGACCCAGTGTGAGTAGTGTATCTAGCAGTGTAAGTCACCTTGGTGAATAAGGCATGTGGGCTGGCAACACTACATAGAGTTCATTGGACGTCCCTTTGGAGAAAAGTGTCTGCTAAATAAATAAATGTAAAATAAGATCATCAAATATATTGACAAATTATATGAATGTACAGAAGGACACCTGGGTGTGATGCTGACCATGTGAGCGTAAGAGTGAAGTGCAGGAGAGACACGCCTGCGGGGCAGACACCTTCACACCTCATTGCTGATGCAAGAGGGCTGAGGTTGAGCAGTGTTGTCACTCATCATCACTTTCCCTGCAGCTCTACGCAGACAAAGGAACCCTTTATGGCGAGATTCTAGCTGAAAGCAGCACACCTCTAGGATTGATTTATTTATTCTTAATACACTCCCTCCCCCTGCTTCACATGCTCTGCCCCCCCCATCTCCAATAAACTAACACGTTATCAGAACAGCATGAACTCCTATTGACTTATTTGCTCAGTACACAGCTTTTCTCCTAACCCGAATGCAAAAGTGGGATCGTACCAGGTAGACCAGTGTGTAAATTTCAGAAAAGCGCTGTCCGCGAGCAAATGGAAGTGTCGGACAACGTCGCTCTCAACGTTTAACGGACCGCCGTCTTGAAACTTGGCGACAGACGTGCATCCTGTTTTCTGCATTCGGCCGAATTTTCACAGTGAAACTGTAGAGCTGAAACGTGCATCAGCGCGACCCCCCGCTGTCTGATGCTGTGGATCCATCAATTTTTAGTGCCAAGACTGAGACAGACACTGGACTGGGCAGCAACAAAGGTGCTGATGGTTTAGAGCAGGGGTTCTTAACCTTCTTGAAACCGTGTAAGAATAATGTGTTAAAATGAATAAAATAAAATACACGGGATTACAAAGGAAAGTTAAAAAAACTAACTGCACTTAAGAATCACATGTCTGCAAGTCTCTCTTTCTGCTGATGTAGTGAACACGTATTTCTATGGGATGTATGTTGTTTTGGAGCAAAGCATCTGCTAAATTAATAAATGTAAATGTAAATGAAAACAACTGGAGTAGAGCTATCAAAATATGAATATTGCCTGTATTCATAAATGAAGGAAATGCTAAATTTCAGTTAGAGGTAAGTGAAAATAAACATGTCAGTTTTTCCCCATCCAAGTTCATGGACCCCCATGGGGTGCAAAGGGTATCTGGAGTCCAGGTTTAGAGATTTGGGTGGTACGGTGAGTAGCGCTGCTGTCTCACAGTGCCTGGGTGGTGTGAGAGGAGATGGGTTTGATTCCTGCACAGTCTGTGTGGAGTTTGCATGTTCTCTGGGTGCTCTGGTTTCCTCCCACAGTCCAAAGACATGCTGTTCAGGTTCCCCATATTGTGTGAGTGACAGAGAGAGAGTGTGTGTGTTCCACTGATGTATGGATAAGTGACCCAGTGTAAGTGGCGTATCTAGCAGTGTAAGTCACCACGGTGAATAAGGTATATGGGCTGATAACACTACATAGAGTTCGCTGGAAGTCGCTCTGGAGAAAAGTGTCTGCTGAATAAATAAATGTAAAAACGTCTGGTTGAGAGGGAGGATCTAATATCCGAACAAGCAGGCGGTAAAGCTGGCAGTAAAGAGAACCTTGAGTGTGTGCGGAGACAGCAGCGTTCCCGAGGAGGGTGGGACTTGTGCACGTATGTGTTTTTGTATATGTGTGTAGGGTGCGGGAGGACGGGGGAGCGCTAACCACGGTGGGGAAGGGCTTATGTAAGAGTGCACAAGCCGGAGTGCTGTGTTCCGCCAAAAAGGAGATTCGGCCAGAAAGAGGAAGTGGCGTCTGTTTATCTGCCTGTGTCTCTGGGCCCATGCTTCCTGTGGCCAGGCTGGTAAGGGGAGGTGGGCTCGAGGCTCGCTCTGCGGTCGCCGCACACCTATCAGCCTGGCAAAACGCTCCCCGCTGGCACGGGAAACAAGGGGGACCATTTATTATAAAGGCCTTATGCGGAACCCCTTATCTGTGCTCCTAATTAGAGTCACGGCAGGTTGAATAAGAGGCCCGAAACGCCATCCTCCACCTGACTATCTCGTTTCCTATCTGACTCGCTCGCACCTACAGCGCTGCGGCCGACTGCAGCGAACCGATGAGCGAAAACAGCTTTTTGCCCAGGTCGGGCTTTTTCACCAAAACCACAGTGGAAAATGATTCATCAGTCACTGCAGTCATTGTCAAAATACACGTCAGGTGTTCACAGAATCATACAACGGCAAGCAGGAGGTGGTTTTGCCGCATTCACCCTCTTTCGGGCAGTTTGAAAAACGGGTGTTTGCGCCCTTTACTATCTGAGCCGCTGCCATTCTATCATTTATATACCTTTGTCAGTGTAATTGAGCTGTTTTGCAATTATCATCGTCATTCGTAATCCCAAATGCCAATGTGGAGTTTGCATGTTCTCCCTGTGTCTGTGTGGGTTTCCTCTGGGTGCTCTGGTTTCCTCCCACACTCCAAAGACATGCTGTTCAGGTTCACCCATAGTGTGTGAGTGACAGAGTGTGTGTTCCAATGATGTATGGATGAGTGACCCAGTGTAAGTAGCATATCTAGCAGTGTAAGTCACCACGGTGAATAAGGTGTTTGGGATCATAACACCTACATAGACTTCATTGGAAGTTGCTTTGGAGAAAAGCATCTGATAATTAAATGCAATAATATTAAAAGGCCAGAATAATTTACTTTATAAATTTGTGTAAGTCTCTGCCTAATGTGCAACACTTGACAGTTATTTCTTAGGAAAGTCAGTTCCCCGTTGCAGCACTTCCCGAGAGAAGGAGGAGAAAGAGGTGAATGAAAATGTCACTGCAGCAGAATTTTAGCCTTCTGACCACATGCATGAGTGTATGTGTATGTGTGTGTGATTATATGTGTCTGTGTGTGTGTGTGTGTGTGTGTGTGTGCAGCAGGAGGGGCATAATGGGAGGTGCTGAGGCGGGGTCCTCTGTGCATCGTTCTGCACAGGGTTTGTTGCAGTTGTGAAATGATCCTGTGCTCCGCTAAGTGCCGATCCCTGCATGCACACACACACATGCACACACACGCACACACACACACACACACACACGCGCGCGCGCACACGCACGCACACGTGGTCCGACCGAGCGCAAAAAAAAACACGGAATCTCCGATTAGAGCCCAGTCACGGTGGGATCACTGCTATGACGCAGGTGGATGTGGGAGACAAAGGCAGAAAAGCACGAAACTTTACGTTTGAACTCTTGTTAGACGCAAAGTTGCACAACAGGTGAATGACGCAGCCACACCACAAACACAATCATTCCTTTCCCCTTTTTGACATTTAAAGTGTTTTCAATTCTTACCTCAAAACCTTCAGCACCCACACCGCTCAGTGCCTTGGATTTTAACGTTTTAAGGCTCGGCGTTGTTCGCTCTTCGCAGCCGTCCGTCCATCCAGGTACCGTCACTGTTTCTTCTGAGCAGGGTCACGGTGATCGGGATCCTATCCGATCCCACTGAAGGGGGTTTCTGCAGAATCCGTACTTTGAGCATGCATGTTTTTTAGAAATATCATGGGGGGGGGCACCCATCTCACAATAAGTGTCCTGTGAAAGCTGCAGGGCAGCCTGTTAAGGTCGTGTCCAAAGGCACTGTGGGTCACCAGTGATCCCTGCCATGCAGTGAAGCTCCAACTTCACTCCCCAGGCGCACAGGAGCCCTAGGTGGAGGTAAGGTCCTCCAGCTCCGGAGCACTCAGTAC
Organism: Scleropages formosus; assembly: GCF_900964775.1. NCBI lineage: Eukaryota > Metazoa > Chordata > Actinopteri > Osteoglossiformes > Osteoglossidae > Scleropages > Scleropages formosus. Next base: position 25,285,121 of record NC_041816.1, read on the forward strand.
ATTCACACCGCTTAGATGTATAAACCTTGCAATTATGCCATCTGATAGGCCTAGTAGGAAGGCTTGGATCTCTGCTGCCATGTGCATGTGCTCCTGGAGCAAGTGGTAACTTGCTTTGGTACTTTTTCCCTGCTTTTTTCAAATTGTGCTGCGTACTCTCTTTCTTCACGCTCACCAGCGGCTACGCGAGGTGTCAGAACATGTCAACATTTTACAAGACACAATAAAAATCCTCAAGCGCAGATTCATATTTAAATCCTGGGGGTGTGAGACAATAAAGGTGATTTTATTTTTTTTTTTAAAAGAATCAAAAACATAAATTTTCATAATTCCATACATCCAGTTTCAATAACAAAGTCCTGAGCAGGGTCACATTTATCTGGAGCATGTCTCAGAAGCACTGGGAGCAGAGCTGGGGGGTGGTACACCCTGGTCAGGACGCTAGTCCATCGCAGGGTAAAATTTACACAATTTTATCTATAAAATTAAGGTTGTTGGTTCCTGTAGATGATCATATCAAGTTCAAAAATCCGGTTATGTCCTACAAGATGGTGAATGGATCTGTGCGTCAATACCAGACCAGGGTCTGATCTCTCTGCACTGTGCTTCCCCATCTCTGGCTGACCGGTGCTCCCACTCACAGGAGGTCCATTGTTCAGAATCTGTAGGATCTCGGTTTTGGCACCAGCGTTGTCGAATGAGCGCCCTCTCTCCCTCGGAACTGCTGAATCCTTTCAGTCATTCAAAAAGGCCTCAAAACCCATCTCTCTTAAACCCTTTTTGTCTGCATATCACCAAGGTAAATTTGCATCACACCATCTGCAAAGAGCGCCTTTGCATTTCCTGTCCAGCTCACTTCTACGGGCAGAAACAACCCATATGATGTTTCCTCACTATCTGAAACGCTTTGTCCTAAAAGGCACTTTTGTTTACTCTGTGCTGTTTGTTGCTTTGGAGGAAAACGTCTGCTAAATGAATACATGAAGCCCAAGTGAGAAAATATTTAAATTATTTCATTTTTTTGCATTGGTTGAGAAATAACTTTCAGCTGAGTGTCATGACTTCCGCATCTCCCCCCCCTGTTGTCAATGACCTTGTGTGAGATGCATTATTTATGGTGGTGTTGGACCAGAACCTATCTTGAAGAGACAGACCATGAGGCAGGGCACACTCTGGATGCGGAGGGCATGTTTTCTCCGGGTTAATGCCTACAATAACTTTACTACATTCACAGCAGGGTACACTAGTAGTATACACACTGCTTCATGAACAATTCACAGGGCGCAAAAGCCTCTCAGGCCAAAGAGACGTTCTGCTCTTTTTTACAGCGAAACCACAGCAATTTAGTCTCAACATTTCCATTATGATTTAAATTTTTATTTATCACATTTGTCAACAGTGGCTTAAATTGCTGTGGCACGATTGGTAGCACCGCCGTCTTAGAGCCCTTCGGCTTCTTGGACATAGTTTCAGCTCGATCTTAACTCATCTTTAGTGCTACCTAGTCGTTAAAACGGGTCAATAATTTTAAGAAGCTTAGTATAGGAAACCTCATATTGTAAGTCACTTTGGAGTGTCTCATAAATAAATAAATAAATGAATAAATAGTAAAAACAAACAAACTGAATTTCAAGCATCTTCAGCCTGTACACCAAGCTGTTTGCGATTTTGTTGCTTTTCTCTCGTAGCTGGAATGAGAGATACATACTTTTGAAGTCTGAATGAGTAAATGTTTCAAATAATAGAAATGGGCTTATTAATTAAGCAATTTTTCTCCTCAAGCCACCCAGCAATAAATATTATAATGTTTGTCATTGGATAATCTAATAAAATTTCTCTTTTACCCTGTTCACTGGTAGTTGTGAACTGCTCAAGACCTGGAATGTTGGAAGCTAAAATTCCAGGAAAAGCTGTGAGAGATGCCAGGCTAATGAAGGAATGTGTCTATGTGGAGCACAAGGGAGTGCTGGGTTTGAGAGCTATTTGTGGATACATTTCTCCACACACACACACACACACACACACACACACACACTGTCTGAACTGCTTGTCCCATACGGGGTCGCAGGGAACTGGAGCCTAACCCGGCAACACAGGGCGAAAGGCTGGAGGGGGAGGGGACACACCCAGGACGGGACGCCAGTCCATCGCAAGGCACCCCAAGCGGGACTCGAACCCCAGACCCACCAAAGAGCAGGACCAACCCGCTGCACCGCTGCGCCACCGCGCCCCTGTCTCTACCCACACACACACACACATTTTCAGAACCGCTTGTCCCTTACGGGGTCACGGGGAACCGGAGCCTACCCGGCAACACAGGGCGTAAGGCCAGAGGGGGAAGGGGACACACCCAGGACGGGACGCCAGTCCGCCGCAAGGCACCCCAAGCGGGACTCGAACCCCAGACCCACCAAAGAGCAGGACCAACCCGCTGCACCGCTGCGCCACCGCGCCCCTGTCTCTACCCAATAATTAGAAATTAAACAGTTATAACAAAAGCCGTTATTAAAAGAATCACTGAATGGACAGGCCTCTATAAAGCTAAGAAACCAGCTAAGAGAAACGGAAAGTATAGTGATGTGAAAATATTTACTTAGTCGAACCCAAACATCTGCCATTCTGAAACTTCAAAAATCACAGTCTCCAATTCACACAGGCAAGATCCCCAAAGGTCCCCAAGGTCCCCAAACTCCTCAGTTCTCCACTCTTGCCTTCCTCCTGACTCTTATTGCGAAAAAGTTACTTGATCGTTCTAACTGTCCACCTTGGTGCTCGTCTATTGAACCATCTTCAGATGCGCTTGTTAGTCTCAGTGAGGAGTGGGCGTGGCCAGATTCTCTTACCTGCCACACAGTAAAATGTACCAAAATAATTAACTTGATTTATTCATTTTAAATCCTGCTCTGTCAAATTTGTCAAAACTTTAAGCTAAGTTTTTTGTCTGTTTCGCTTCTTCAATAGTACTTCTCAAGTAGGTATTGAGCAAAGGAGGAAGAGTTGTTCTGAGGCACTTGTATCCAATTGCAGAACATCCCTGATGATGACATCAAGCTAATATGAGACACCGAATGTTCACGGTACTGTCAGTCAGGATCCTTGTTGAGTTGAGTTGAGTTGAGTTGAGTTGAGTTCAGGTGAGTTGAGTTGAGTTGAGTTGAACTGAGTTCAGTTGAGTACGGGGTGTGCAGGAGTAGCATGTACAACAATTTCCATGAATCCACTTCCATACAACCATATCCATGTTCCATCTCTGTATTCCCTTTCCCCAACTCAACCAGTAGATGTGAGTTCTTTTACTGCACACTTAAATAAGTGACCAAATAAACAACAAAAATGCAAAAACAAACTTTACCAGTAAACACTGCAACAGTGCTTTCTACCCACAGGGCTTTTCTTGTTTGTATGATGTTGCATACTACAAGATTCCCCCAGAAATCTCTCACTGTCATCATTCCTTGAGCATACCTTGTGGACCTAGAATCTGCTAGAATCACAAGGACAAACAAAATCAGTGAGTATCAGTAGGACGCTTTGATTAAAGTCATCTCAGGATGCAACTTCATCTACTTTTTCATATAAGTTAAAAGCTAGATGCATATTATTTTCCATATGATGGGGTTCCAAATCTGGAACCTGAATTGCTTGCTCTTATATCCCATGATAATTTGAATTACATAGAGACCACTTTAAACCACTTTTCCTAATCCAACATTATTCATGCTTAACCAGGGGAGGTCGTGTGATGCCCAGCAGAGTGTTGTCTGTTTTGAGTGGTGTGATGACCGGTGCAACTTTCAAGAAATCCTATCAGTGACCTATCGGGATTTGGACATCTTATCGCCAGCTCCTGTACTGAGACCTGAATTGTTTAGCAAGCACTGAACATCTGCTGTTGAGCTGTCAGTAGAACCCATTCCAAACCTGACCAGCTGAAGTTCTAAGCATTCAGGGAAATTAACTGAGTTTACTTCTCATTGTTTGTTGAGATTTTCCCCCATATTTTGATTGAAATGATTTTGGGAAGATCACCCTACAGATAAAAGCTTAAAAGGACACCATGGGCCAGTCTGCAAGAGGGACAACTTTTCAAAACAGTCTTCAAAAAAATGCAAAATGAGAAAGTGAATCAGAATGAGAATTTTTCACCTCAAGTTGGATCCAAATCACTGCTAAAAGTATGATTCATGTTCCTGTAGTTCGCTTGGCTTGGTTTCACTGCAGCTGGGATATTGGTGCTGCATGTAAATACACACACCTTTTCCAAGTGCAGATGTTGTATGGCTCAGATTCCAGAAGTTTGGAAGCTTGACTCTCAGTACTTTCCCTGCTTAAAAATCACACTTCTGTGGATGGTTCTTGAGACAAAGAATCTCGCAGGACGTTCATGGTTTCCATCATTGTGAAGAGACAAATGCAGAGTCGCTGTGTTTCTTTATTTTAACACTGAGGTTATCAGGGACCAGATAGACCAGATGGACCAGACACCCCCCATCCCCCCGTTGCCTTGACTGTCAATTAAACCTGGGGGGGAAATGAATTCCGGGTGCAGTTAATGAAGCCCTAGTGTATTCGGAAGGTGTCACGTCCACGGCCGCATCACAATCGACAGCACCTGACACCAATCAGTACATGCACCCTTAAAAGACCCTCCTCAGCTCCCATTCCCTTGTGGAAACTCATTGAGTTAATTGTTCTGTCTCTGCTATGTCCCGGTCTTCATTGTCCCTTGCTTCCTGTCTCTGTTCTCCAGCTTCTGACCATTCGCCTCGTCCCCTGACCACATCCATGGATCCTCACTGACCGCCGATTGACCAACTCTTTGCCCTTCCCCGACACCGAGAACTTGCCTGATCCCTTGGTTCCTGATGACCGATCCTGCACTTGGGTCCAGCCACCCCTGCGCCTTTGTCTCCATGTGACAGAAGAAGTGAGGAATAAACCCAGTGAGTTTTACCATGGTACTGAGCAGAGCTTTATCTGCTGTGGTTGTTGATGGTGTGATCCTTTACTTTTTGTGGTCATGTTACTGATTTGCTTGGAGTTAAACCTTACTTAGCTCCAACCCTGGTTATGTCAAAGAGTAACACAAATTCTTATACTGAAAGAGTTAAATGTGTCAAGTATTAGTTAAACCTGTTTAAAGTTCTTGCCCAGAATGTTGCGGATGTTTAAAAGAATAGCTGTCTCATGTGCTCATACACTAATATTTTTTTTTTTTAACACAATGTCAGTGTTCAGCTGAGAACAACTGCTTTGGTGACCTATTTAGGTCTTTTAGTGAAAGAATAGTTTTAAATAACACCTTAGTGCAGAGTGTCTGGGTTCACGTGGAATGAAGCGGTAACCTTACACAAGGTTACATGGGGTCAAGTGCAGTGTGGATAAAGGGGTGCGATACAGACTTATTGAAGTACATTCCATACAGGTAAACACTAGGTATCTTGCTTAGCGTGTGTCTTACGACCTGTAGTATAAGTCACATTTTATTTATGCCTTGGAGATGGTTTCTATCTACCTACGTTGTGGTTTGGCAAGGGATGCTATTTGGAAATCGCGATATGTCATCAGCCAGGTGTGTATTATTGCGTTAGAAAACAAGCAGGTGAGGGAGTTGCAAGAAATCCAGCTTTTCTTTTCTGTGTATTGTATGGCCCAAGGAAAAAACATTATCGATATGTTTTCAGCAATTAGTTACTCTATCAAAAGTACAAGCAGAGTTCAGAGTCAAGTGGAAATCATATGCAAGCTTCTACTGTCTTAGACTGTAGCACTAAACAGGCATAAAACTGTACAGTTGGCTATGCATTTGTTGGCTTGGGAAAATTATGGCACATTCATATTTGATACATTGTTGTGAAAATACATCAAACAGGATATTAATGGCCGCATTCTTTAAAACCCAACTGTTCTTTCTGACATTCATTTACAGCTGCAGTTTGTGCTGGATGAAGGAATGCTGTGCACAGATTTGTTTACCTTCACTTTTTAAGATGTTATCAAGGAGAAATGCTCAGAAGGCAACTGCTGGCTGCACACTCTGATTGCCTGAATTTGACAATGGTGTCCAATAGGATGATGATAAAAGGAAGCCTCCATGACTCTGCCCATCACTTCCATCCTCAGAGAAAAAGCACCCAGAAATGAAACAGTCAAAGCCTCCCCCCATTGAAAACATTGTTGACTTGTCTCCCTCCCTACACCTTCTTGCTCACCGCGCCCATTGCTGCAGCTGAACCATGTGGAAAGACATTCCAGCTTTTCAAAGCATGGTCCTACAACCAACCCCCATCCTATCAACACACACAGCCCTGCACCACATGTGATGTCAGCGAAGAGGAATGAACGGTGGAATCCTAGGAAGTTTCCCCCAAGGAAATCATCCTTGGTGCCCTCAACTATTCACCTGAACCCTGGGCATGAGATCATCAAAAGCGACTATTGTTTACAGCAATCTGAAATGTGAGATCTGGACATGTACTTGAGAGATACCGATGCGACTGAAAGTACGGCTGGTCAGCTGCAATGCATTCCTCAACTGCACGAGCCTAATGTGCGATTGACTAACAATGCTTCTCCCAACCTGAGAAGACCCCCCCCAACAACTCTATATGCATAGACATACATGCCTGTGTGTATATATATATATATGTGGCAATTCAACCAACAGATGGAGAATAAAGTGAGTAATAAGAACAGAGTAGGCCAATAGGACAGAGAGGGAGGAAAAGTCATGCTTGCAAATGATTTGGGGCAGCTAGGGGTGGTCCTGCAGTGGGAGTATCCCATAACTCCACGATTTTTCACAATCTGAAAATCTCCGCTTATTCCAACGCGCACTGTCTCCCCTCCCCTCCCCGTGCACACATGCACACTATCTTGGCCACGTGACCTGAAAGCAGTACTTACTGGTGGGCTTGGGAAAGCTGGAACATAACACTGAGGAATGGAATATACTGGGGAGCGAGAGGCCAGAACAAAAGGCTCAGTGAGGGATGGAGAGGAAATAAAATTATGCTGTGGGAAAGTTCACTTTGAGCATGAAATGTGTGTTTTATTATAATGACAATGACATGATCCAGCCCTACTCGTCTCATATTGTTGGGGTAAAATATAAATGGAAACTGGAGGGCAGCTGCAGCTTCCCAGCGAGACACTAACTGAGCAAAACTGCTGTTCTAGGGAGATAAAACTTCGAGGTGCTGAGGCTTAGGGATTTTTTTTTTTTTTAATTGGGAATCACATTTGATGGCATTTGTCCAGAACAGCACCTCCCCTACAGTGGGCCCATCTATGTGTGGCATTTTATCGTCCATTTGACTCATTAGTAATAAAAAGCAGTTACGTTGTCCTGCTGCTAAATCCCAACACTTGATTAAACTTGGCGTCATTGATAACGTACGGCAGCGGAGTCTAAACGCACACCTCTGGGCTGAGCCCGGGATTTTAATGGAGCTTACTTTGGCAGGAATGCCGAATTTCTGGGGTTAGCGGTATTTCCCCCAGCAGTGCTTGCAATTTTCATTATAATCCCTAAGGTGTCATTCCTCATTACTGCATTTTTTAATCCCACATACATTTACTACACTTGAAACCCAGTATTAATGGCATAGTCACACACCACCTGACTTCTACCCTTCTCCCCCTGAGAGCAAACATCAAAATCACTCGTCTGTTTAGGGAATGTTTCCGTCACTAGATTTGCCACTTTCAGCTGAAATAAAAAACAGAAGCTTTTTTTTTTTTTACTGTCTTAGGTCCGTTTTGTTGACTTACAGTGAGTCTTATGTTGCCAGTATTCACATCTGGCACAGTTCTAGTTCCCTGAGGCATGGAGACTGTGTGCCAACCCACAGAACCATACGCTGGTGAACAACCTTCTCATGCCTTATATTGATGAAAGGGTTAAAAATGGGACATGTCTCTGCTGTATCTTGCCCCGACTACAATATTTTACACCTTCGCAATAGCTTTCACACGATGAGAGGCCATTTCGCACCAAACCATGACACAAGTCTTTTTCACAGATTCTTCACACATTTGGAGAATGCAGGAAATATGCTGAGAATTTGCTTTAACCGACTTCATGTGCTCTACAACACTGCCTGATTCATTACATTAATTTTTCCCAATTTATCAGTATTCATGTGTAAAACTGGCACTGCTAAGATACTCGTGGCGCAAGAAGCTGCCAAATCTCCCTTCAAGTCTTCTAAAACAAAAATTATTTGCCCCCTTTCCAATTTTCCCTGTTCTTGCAACTTTTTTGACATTAATTATGATCGGGTCTTTTTGCCAGTTGGAAAGTGGAGAGGGAAAAAAAATTATACCAGCATCGCTACTCCTTCTTACTTATCTTGTTTTCCTTGGTGTGCAAAATAATGACAATGCGCTATTATGGGAGTGAAAAAGTAATTACTTGCTGACTTTACATTCATTTAGCAGACACAATGGATAATATTTACTATGGAGTATTTAACTGACACCTTTATTTAATGTGACTTACAGTTCGGGGTGTACAACACCAGACACCCTACAATCATTCACCCATCCAGAGTAATGTCTCTCTCACACACACACACACACACACACACACACACACACACTAAGGGCAGTTTAGAACCCTGAATTTACCTGAAACACATGGCTTTAAACCATAGGATTTAACTGTAAATGTTCAAGCTCTATAACTTTAAGATGATGCCCAGATAAACCTTTACACAGGTACTCCTGTAATGGAACATTAATATTTATATGTATCTCCAAAAAAAAAAAAATTACTAGGAAGGTGATCAGGAATAGTGGATAGTCTGATAAAGTTTTATGCAGCTACTCACGTGATGAACATTGATTCATATGGTGGAAAGAAACAAACTAACTGTATTTTAGAATCGCACATCTGCATCTAAATCTCTCTTTTTGCAAATGTAATGAACACCTTGTATTTTCTTTGAGATGTACGTCGCTTCGGGGACACAGCGGTGCGGCGGGTTCGGCCGAGTCCTGCTCTCTGGGGGATCTGGGTTTCGAGTCCTGCTTAGGGTGCCTTGCGACACGGTGGCGTCCTGTCCGGGGTGTGTCCCCTCCCCCTCCAGCCTTCTGTCGTGTGTTGCCGGGTTAGGCTCTGGCTCGCCAAGACCCTGCTCAGGACAAGCAGTTGTTGCCGTTGGTTGGTTGGTACCCAGCTGTATAAATTGGTAAATAATTGTAACCTTAACATTGTAAGTCGCTTTGGAGAAAAGCATCGGCTAAATGAGTAAATGTAATGTAAGTCAAGCTGGCAAAGCAGAGACTCATAGATGCACATCATGCCACGCTCAAAGAAAATTTCTGAAGATCTCTGGAGGAAAGTTGCCGAATGACAGTGAGTCTGGACAGGGTAAAACAGCCGTTTGTAAGTCTGGAATGCCATCAGAGCCATACTCATTAAATAGAAAAACTTTGAGGTACCGTCCTGCCAAAGTCTCTCCATGTGCACGTAAAATTAGTTCAAAAGCAGAACTTGAAAAGAACCCCAGCTCATCATCCAGAGAAGTGAAAGTCTCTCTTGGCTCAGCTCTACTCAGTATTCATGGTTCCACAATAAGAAAGACACTAGAAAAGTTGGATCCATAGAGGAGTGGCAAGGCGGAAGACAATGTTCCCTAAAAGGAACATGAAAGTCCATCTACGGTTAGTTGAAAAGCACCTGGATTCCTCTCAAGGCTTCAGGAAGAATGTTCTGTGGTGTGTTTAATAACAAATTTGACTTTTCGGGAAAACATGAGCCCTGTTGTGTTTACAGAAATCAAAATACAGCATTTTGGCTTTTTGATAGTCTGAGGATGTTTTGCTGCCACAGATGGCTGAAGCCTTGCTACCACTGAAGGAACCATGAATTGGTCTTTGTTTCAAAAAATTCTAAAGGAGATATCGGGCTAACGGTCCGTGAGTTGAACTGGGTCATGCGAAAGACGATGATTCCGAACATACAAGCAAGTGAACATCAGGACAGCATGAAAAAAAAGGTTTTACAATGGTCCAGTGAAAGTCCTGACCTCGGTCTCATTTATATACTTTGGCAAGACCTCAAAAGTGCAGTTTGTGCTCAAAAACTTGCAAATGTTGCTGAGTCAGAGTAGTTCTGCATGGACAAGTGAACTAAAAGGCCTCCGCTGTGATGGGACACCCTAGTCAGTCGCAACAGAAAGGGTTTAGTTGCAGTCATTGCAGCGAAAGGTGAAGCAACCACTTTCGGATGCTTACTTTTCACTTCAACACTTATAATTTCAAATTTCACCATTATTTTCTACAGCAAATTAACATAAAAATAATTCTGGTTTAGTTTCGCTCATAGGCTCTATATATATATTAATACAACTGGCAAAAACACTAATTTTAAATCTGAAAAGCTCAATAAATAGGGACCGGAACCTAAAAACGGGGACTAGGACACCTTCGCCCACTTTGGCCACCTTGACTTATCCTGTTCACTTGAACACATGAACCACTTTGCAGCGCCGACGCCCCTCGCGCCAAACGCGCACCAATGAAAGCAGCAGAGAGGAAAGGGAAGCTCAGACCATATGCCATGGTGGTGTTATTTCTATTGCTAATGTTCCTTACCTAGTGCAAAAAGGAAACACAAGCGCAATAATTGCAGTGCTCTGAGGGCAGTGAGGCATAGTGCAGGCCGCAGCGCCTTGGCACTCCGTGCTTCTGAGCACTGGCCAAAAGCACTGGGCAACTGCTGCAAGGTCAGGCGAGGAGAGTTTGCCATGGCCTGTCAATCACGGAGGAGAAAATTGGGCGAAAAAGAAAAGTGCCGTTCCTCCTTCCATTCCTCCGCAAGAGTAAAATACATACTACTTGTTTACTTTTTGTGGGCTATCAGAGGTCTGCCACACTGACAAAGAAGGCTGTCAGTTTATAGGTCTTTTGTGTCTTTTTTAAATAGAAGTTGCACAATAAACCTGCCAGAATAAGACACTTGCTCACGCTGCCAAGGGTAACAGTCAAACCAGCAACACGGGTAAAATGTCCGGGGAGCTGGGTGTGTTAAACAAAGCAGCTCTTCTCCACTTGGGAAAAACACTCTTTGTTTTTACTGGAGCATCCTTACATTTCTCTCTTTCACTCACCCTTCATGAGAACGAGCTCAAACACAGACAGCCTGATGGGAGCATGTGCTTCCTTTGTGACCCGTATGTGCATTGGGGCATCGTCACCTTCGTCATTGTAATTGTCATTATTGTGATTAGGGAGCTGAAGACTGCTAACATCTACTCACTCTTGTAAACAGCTTGGTCTAGTCAAGGTCATGGTGGTCTGGAGCCCATCCCAGAAGCACAGGCCATGAGGTTAGTTGGGGTGCATCCTGGAAGGGGGACCAGTCCATCACAGAGTAGTTAACACACACAGTCAGTCACGCATTAAGGGAAATTTAGAGCCACGAATTAACCTGAAACACGTCTTTGGAGGGTGGGAGGAAACCAGAGCACCCGGAGGAAACTCACACAGGCTAGGAGATAACATGCAAACTCCACACAGACTGGGTCGGATTCACACCTATGCCCTAACAGCCCAGGTGCCACCCACTGAACCCCTGTGCTTCCCATGATGATGGCGCGCAGCATAACAATTAGCCCAAAGACATGCTGTTCATAGTGTGTGAGTGACAGAGAGAGTGTGTGTGTTCCACTGATGGATGGATGAGTGACCCAGTGTGAGTAGTGTATCTAGCAGTGTAAGTCACCGCGGTGAATAAGGTGTGTGGGCTGATAACGGGTTCAAAGCTGCTTTGGAGAAAAGCATCTACAAAAGAAATGTAAAAGTAAATAAATGTACCCTGTCCTTTCACATGTCTTGTGCATGTCAATACTTGTTTCTGAATTTACAGCAAGCGAAAAGCAGACAGGGTAGTAACGAGTGTAGATGTTAGAGGTAACACCTCTGGTCTTGGAAGTGGCAGATGTGAATGTCACCTCCTGCTGCAAAGTCCAAACCCTAAGTTGCTCCACTAAAAATGATTCAGCTGTAGAAATGGGTAAAACACAGTAATTTGCTCAATACTGCAGGCTTCTTTGGAGAAATTTATCAAACAAACATCAATTACTGACATTCAGATCACAGTGTACACACACACACACATTTTCTGAACCGTTTGTCCCAGACAGGGTTGCAGGGAACCAGAGCCAACCCAGCAACACAGGGCATAAGGCCAGAGGGGAGGGGACACACCCAGGACGGGATGCCAGTCCGTCGCAAGGCACCCCAAGCAGGACTCGAACCCCAGACCCACTGGAGAGCAAGACCCGGTCCAACCCACTGCGCCACCACGCCCCCCTAATCACAGTGTATATATGATTAAATGTATAGCTCTTTAACAAACGCATATTGGACAATAACTATTGTGGCGTTTCTGATGACTTATGAAGTAAATAAGATACTTTGTTATTATATGCAATACAAATAAATTTTGTCTGGCAGCCCTCAGAACAACAGCAGCAGAAAGAACACTTGAAATAAATAAAAAAATAAGAATTAAGTTAAATTAAATTCAATTAAGAAAGTCACCTATGGGATGAGGTTAACTGTTATAATTACTCTAATTATTTTCTTAGTAAAGTAAAATAAGGGAAATGGACCTGAGTGCTTTCTTCACTGCACCGCAAATCTGGCGGTCATTTCACAGCATCTGAGCTATAATGACACAGCAATAAAATGATTATGAGCTCTCAATTTGTACGGCTGTCATTGTTCACCGAAAATCTCTCCATTCTTTTCGTCTTCTCCTTGAGCCTAAGATTTAAGGCCAGATCTGCCCACTAAGGAATAGGATAAAAGTGGCTTTCAGAGCACAGCACCACTCAATTAAAGGCTTTCGCTCCTGGATGCATCGAGAACAGTGACCTCACTGGTGTCTCGCTCTCTCCCATCTCTGTTACCCTCCTCTCCAATAGCACAGAAGTGGTGTTATAGGATCTAAACAGGGTTGGAACACATTGTCTCCTGGAGAAACAGAAGACACATGATCATCTGGTTTTCGGATCTACTTTACCTACTGTGCCTCAAGCAGAGTGAGATCTACCGAAAGGATGGTCCAGGTTTCTTCTAACACTTTAAAAGGAAATTTCCTCTTCCTCTCCTCTGCCCTCCTGTAGCCCTAACCCGTAACACTCAACACACACAGACAAACACATGTCAGCAAGCCTAGCAGCAAGTCTCCCCTCTTGCTTTTCTAGAGCAAAACCTTGACTTCCTGTTTTCAGGGCAGCTGCGGGCTGATGATAGCATCTCCTGGTTGCTAGACTTCCTCTTTTCATCTGCTGCCACCCACTTTTACAGTTGGTGGCCCTTGCTTTATCTGCTGGCGAGTGGCACAGGTAATGAAAGACCTCGGGAACCGTACCGTGTGTCTCAAAAAGGAAAGTTTTGGGTCCTTAAAGGCTTGAATGACTAGCAGAAGAAATAACCCGATGTAAGTAGTTCCAACTCAAACAATTTCTCGAAGAGATAGAGATTGAGTGGTTTTGGTGCTTTTTTTTCACCCCATTGGTTTTATGCACAGCACAGGGAGAGAGTACATGCAGAAAAAACAAATATGTCCACATTCATAGAGAATGGGCTCAGGGTCACACACACACACACACACTTTCTGAACCGCTTGTCCCATACGGGGTCGCGGGGAGCCGGAGCCTAACCCGGCAACACAGGGCATAAGGGGAGGGGGGCACACCCAGGACGGGATGCCAGTCTATCGCAAGGCACCCCAAGGGGGACTCAAACTCCAGACCTACTAGAAAGCAGGACCCAGTCCAACCCACTGCGCCACCACACCGCCGTGCCCCCCAAGGGGCTCAGGGTCAAAAGGTTACAATTCATCACAGGTATGACGATCATGCAGCCCTTTCTAATAACATCCAGAAGGGCGTCCAAAGGGTTTATATTCCTCCCACTCGACAAATCGACATTAAATTTGCAAGGTGCATTTTTTTTACTTCGTGTACATCAACATTATAACATGTTTTATATTATCTGTAATTATGGTTCATACTGCATGTGCAGTTTCCCAGAGGATGCAGATGGCAGATCTGAGTAGTTTTTGGGAACAGCTTATAAATAACTCTCACACTAGTGTTGCTAGAGTCTGCTGGGCCTTTTATCTGAGGTTCTCTGAAGGGAGAAGGATAGACTGTTGTGGTACGCTGTATCCGACAGGGTAACATCTGACCAGAAGCCGTGGTAGTAGAAATTCTGGGCAAATACAGAAAAAAAAAAAAACTTCATCTGTACTCGTTTTAACGTGAAGAACGCTATGGAAAATCTGCATAATGACCCCAAGCTCGCGGTAGCACGTGCACATCAGACCTGCAGTCGTGATGGTAAATGAACAAGGTAGCAGTAGCACAAATTGCTTATTTTCATTAATTCCGAAAGTAGTCTGGAATGCTTTCATTTCCACAAAGCCCAAAGTAATGATAATCCATCAGTTACACGGGCTCTGCTCCAGACACTGGGATCTTTAAAAGTTGATCAGTAACCTGACTGTACAAAAGTTCCCACACAAACAAGTTTTATGTGTTCCAGTTTAAAGTCTGTTTAGATAAATACTACTTAGGTGGAGCTAAAGTCTGGACTTTGCCCCACTACAGACAGACGGCTGTTGAACCGCTATTTAGTCTATTGTTATATAAATCATGTGTAATGTGTACTTGGAATAAACAAAGAGGGTTTGGGGCTGAATGGAGCCTTTATTGAGTTATGTAATGAGCAAGTTGGGGGAAAAGAGTCTTTGACTCTGAGGATCATGGGAGAGATGCCAGACTCTGATGTTTCTCCTTGTGGTTATCTTTCCATTGGTTCTAGTAGAACCAGTTAGAGGTCATAACCAGTCAGCAAATTCTTATAATGATACGGGCAGACAGCTATGTATGTACAATGACAAAATATTTATTTCACACCGTGGCTGCAGTAAACATCAAATTAATGACACATCTACAGTTCATACTGTTAATGACAATACCATAACTTACAGTTCTGGCTTTTTTTCATAACGGCACTTCAAAATAGGATCATATTCTCTAAGCTTATCAGATGTTTGACTGGCATGATACTGTGATTTACAAAGATTAAAAAAAAACAACAAAAAAATGTTCTACCCTTTCTCAACAACTTTTCTTGAAACTCCGGTTCCTTAACCACTGCATAACCTTCGGAACTCCTAACGAACCCATTAAAACAATTGTAAAAGAGAAAGCCATGATGCTGCTGTGGGGTGGGGTGGGGGGTGTGGTTCAAGGAAAGCATGACAAAGGGACAAGCAGTCAACGTGGCAGGCCCTGAAGAGAGGACTGACCTCTACAGTCAGGACAAGAAGCTGATGGTCTTTCTGGCACGAGGCAAAAGAGGTTTGGCTAAAAGTAAGTCAAGCAATCCTCCAAAAAATTCCTGAAGTGCCCAGTAAATGAGCCCCATAATGGCTTCATGTCAACCACAATCCCTCTTAAAGTAATCAAACCCACCGTTTTATGCCATCCCGTGTATAAATATATACACGTGATTTACGATACTGAGCTTCTTAAATAAATGATGTGAAATGAAGGATTTCCAGAGTAAACACATTTCTTTGCTCAAGGAGCCCAAAAATGTAATCCAAACACATCCCAATTGCACCGTTCATTCTGAACACTGCTTTTCGCGTGGAAAATGAAAACAAGACCAGAGTGGTGTGGGGCCTGGAACCGCATGGATCGTCTGCACTTCATACTGACTGGGAGCGAAACCCAGACTTAGCTGACCTGACCTTCAGGAAGACTTCTGACTGCATGTGGTTTAGGTCAAGAGCCTAGGGCAGT
Organism: Scleropages formosus; assembly: GCF_900964775.1. Lineage (NCBI taxonomy): Eukaryota > Metazoa > Chordata > Actinopteri > Osteoglossiformes > Osteoglossidae > Scleropages > Scleropages formosus. The sequence goes on from NC_041816.1 coordinate 25,300,954, forward strand.
GCGGCCCTCAGTGAGGTGAGAAGCGAAGACCATTGACAGAAGAAATCAGTGAATACACTCTTCACCAGATCTCCAACATTTACCTCTTGGACAGACTCAAAGGCTGAGAATGACATAGAAGGACCTATTGGCTTGATGCACAGTTTAAAAAAACCCAAAATAAATGGATTCATTCATACTGGCGGATCCAGGGAATTAAACTGCCCTTCCAGAATGCAAAGGGTTCAAGGTCTCTTAGATACGTGGCTGCTGTTCGAATCAACATTAGTTTTCTGCTAGTTGACACGCTACACCAGTCGTTGGGTCGTGATACGGTTTTTTTCCTCTACGAACGCTCAGCAAAAGCTCGGACGTCTAAATTATGACACGCGAGCAATCTAAGAAAGCGCACAAAATATATTTCCTCCTGCGTAGGTCCGGGCCCATGGCCCACACCGGCCTTGCACCTTTAAGACCGAGGCATGGCTCTCAAAGCAGACTTGTGGGTGGTTCCTCACCGAAGAATGCTCCTTTATTTACTTCTACAGAATATGTGGCCACCTGCCAGGTAAATACTACGCTACACAGATAGCAGGGCTTGGCAGTGCCGCCAGCTCAAAAACACAATCCTCATAATGAGTCATTGTTCTGGAGGGGTAGCAGCATGTTTGAAGTTCATACAAACCAATAGGCTGAGGCTTGAGGAGAGCGCTGCTCTCAGGCAGGGGCCCCATGGGGACACTTTTTAGGTAATTAGACACTAAACGTAGCTCTTGCTTATTATGATCCTCGGTTAAAATACACCGTGCGACATGAACCGAAGGGCACGACGCAGCCGCGGCGTGAGGGTGCGGCTCGAGCGGTCGCACATCCGAAACACGGCAGCATGCGAGAACACGGAGCAGTGTAAAAGTGAGGGTAAAAAGTGGCCGAAAGTGCAGGAGCGTTCCCTCCAGGCAAGACGAAATGTCGTCCTGCCGGACTGAAACTGGCTCACGAGTATTTGCGAATACCTGCGGAAGGAGCTATATTTACCATGTTGTGAGAGAGCTGCACTGTTGACCATGTTGGTTCCTCTTGTGCGATAAGTCTTTGGCCCTCAGCTTATAGATTTGGCCTTTAAAGTCCCTTTGTCCAGGATAACCCTATTTTTCGTCAAGTTCACTGCAAGTTTAACAGTTGGACTTCTAGACTAAGCATCTCATTTTCCTGGTCTTAATCAGATTACTTCATGTTCCTGGGCACCATCGAAGAGCAGCAAACATATTTCAGGTTTGCAAGCACATGCGACGCAGCAGGCGAAGGGTGTGGAATCATGGGAAATGAATGGCGTGAATGGCGCTCTGCTCGTGGTGTTAGCTGTCACCGCTGCGTGCGTGAGACAACTTTGGCACACAATGTCTCGGTAAAAGCGGAGCGCACCGTTCAAATCCCATGCCTCCGCGCTCTTAAAATCCCCGAGAGGAAATAAATCACAGGATTGTAAATGATTCTTCAAGGAACGCATTGTTCTATGCAGCTCGTATGAAAATTGCTGGCTTTCCTGGAGTAACTCTGGAAGAAAACCATAATGAAGCACGTTTAAAAACGGAGCCATAGGCTGTAGATGGAGATAAAATTCTGCCATCTTCCAGTCCCGATTTCTGGTAATCGTCCAAAATATGGAATATTATGAAAGGCTGCGCAACTGTCGCGTCGACGTACGAACGTAGACCGCGAAACGACCGCGGCCGTTAACGGACCGACAGCTAAGATCTCAAGGAGACAATGCTGTTGCCCAAAACAGCTTTATTAAAACGAGGCGACAAACCAAAGCCCCGAGAACTGAGTGAACTTAGTCCAAAGAATCCAACTGAACCACAACCACATGAACGCAGAGCAGTTTGTGCCTTCCCTGTTGGTATTGTGTCATCATGCATCCCTCCTGGCTACCTGGAGGGCCCCCGACGTTCACCTGTATCGCTCCCTGAGTATGCGTCACCGCAGCAGTTCGCAAACCATTTGTCGACGCGGAGCCGCAACGCACGTCAGTACCTGGCGCAGGTAAATGAATGATGTGTGCGGATGCAGCAAATGAGCTGTGGATTCTTCCCTTCCTTTTTGACAGCAGATCATGGGACTGAAGGGGCCAGGGGCTGGAGGTGGTGCACCATGCGGTGGGACAGGGCACTCTTTGGGCTCCGATGGTGGGAGGTGCAGACACTGCGGTCGAGTTGAGGAAGGGCCCTCGAAGCTCCATGCCACATATAGCTGCAGTACCCACCAAGCGCTGCCAGAACATGTCTCTAGAGCATGCCCCGAAGCATATCTCGAGAGCCTCCTGTTTATACAGTGTGTCGGAATTGTTTACGTGAGGGCCGAGAGCTGGCTCCCTAGGGTAGATAATTCGCCTCTACCATGTCATTAAAGTGTCCTTTGAGGTCCGCTTCCAGTTAGTTGGCTTCAACCAGCAAAACCAGGACTATTGTTGTCACAAACCTCCCATTGTGTCACTGTGATTTTATTTACAAACCGTAGCCGTGCTTGCTGACACAGGGGGAGCGCGTTCCCACGTCCGCTGCCTTCTCCAGTTTCTTCTAATTCCAGCCCTGCTCTGGCAGAGGAGCCCCCGACAGGTCGTCACAACTACATTTCCTACAATAAATCTGACAGGGTAATAACAGTCCTATGACCGACTGGAGCATAACCCGGAGGAGCGAACTGCTTCTTATCAAACAGTCACGCACTATAAATCCATCAAAACAGAAAGAAAAAAGGTAGTCAACTAAAGCCTATGAAAAATAGAATAAAACATATGAAAGGATGAGAGAAAAAAATGGTCACTCCCAATCAGGAGTTAAGCTTCTCGTGATATTTTATGTCTAATGTTTTTACTCTGTACATGTACGCTCTGTATCGTTTTTACTCTGTTCAAATTTAAGACCCTGGTTATGGCCTATAAATGCATCAATAGAACTGCTCCCAGATATCTACAGGACTTGATCATCCGCTACACCCCAACCACACCGCTACGCTCTTCTACTTCAGCCCGCTTGGTGGTCCCACGCACGAAAAGTAAAGCATGGAGGTTCTTGGTGCTGGCTTCATTGTGGTGGAATGACCTCCCCCCCTCTCACTCAGAACTGCTGAATCCCTGTCCACATTTAAAAAGGGTCTTAAAACTCACCTCTTCCAGACTCACTTCGCCCACGATCTCTTAAGTTCACGTAACGTGTACCATAACTTTAAGATGATGCCCAGATAAACCTTTACACAGCTACTCCTGTAATATAATGTAAATATTTATATGTATCTCCAAAAAAAAAAAAAAATTACTAGGAAGGTGATCAGGAATAGTGGATAGTCTGATAAAGTTTTATGCAGCTACTTGTGTGATGAACATTGGTTCATATGGTGGAAAGAAACAAACGGCACTTAAGAATCACACGTCTGCATCTAAGTGTCTCTTCCTGCTAATGTAACGAACACATTGTATTTTCTATGAGATGGACCTCGCTTCGGAGAAAAGCGTCTGCTAAATGAATGTACAGTAAATGTAAATGTAAATGTTCATGCTCATGACAGGTCACTGCAGACATTCTAACCAACGTCAAACACGATATTTCTACGTGCACGGGTTATGAGCAGTTAATTTGTTTTTTCTCTACAAAATATTCCATCATTTCACTGCCAGCTGAATACCTGGTGTGGAAATGGGAGGTCGCCTCCATTCTGCAATCGCACAAACTTAATAAAATACAATGTTGAACAAATTACGATTAAAAATGAACGAAAGCGGAAAATGCGTTTTGTCGTTGACGGTGCATAACTCGAAAGTGCGCAACACGAGGAACCAGTGTGTTGACATTGTTAACATAGCTAGCGGTTCTTACAAAAATGGTAAAAATCCCAGTCTGAGTCAAAGTAACAAGAAACTTGAGTCATTTTTTAACCTGATACTTTTTTTTCCTTTTATAATCAAGTAGACTTTAGAACAGGCTCTTCTATTATTATTTGAGTATTTTTTTAAAGTCGCTGTACTTTTACCTGGGTATTGTTCTGATTTACCCAACTCTGGTCTTACTTAACGGTCTCTTTGCAGTGTCTGTATTGGAACTCTTTGAATATTTTCTTTTTTATGTCTCTCATGATCTGTCATACTTGTATTTTATTGTGTCCTTAAACGTAATTTCTTTCCAAGAGCTTCACCTTTGCTCATAACTCTGTTGGTTCTTGCCTCTGTTTGAAACACTTTTCCTTTGTTTAATCCTGACAACTGTGCCAAGTCTAGTCCTGGCTGGATCACCATAATATTTCACCCTGCATTGTCAACATATGACGTAAACTTCTAAGGTTTTGCTCTGTTCAGATCTAACACTGCAGTGTAACTTTGGACAAAGGAATCAGATCCATAAAGGATAATAATACAGTTGACCCTCCCACACCACGGCTTCGATTTAACGTGGGTCGGCAGCAATTAAATGAGAATTTTTTGGGAGCTTCGCGGCCTTTGTGCGGGAAACTGCATAGCACTGTAGACGACAAGTGAAAAAAACATAAAAAAGTAGTAAGTCATAAATGCATAAAATATATGTGTAATATTAATGTATTTTATCGTCTAGTACCATTAATTTACACAATTTTTTTAATGACAGGTTTTCTCACATAAATTCTATTTTTCATGTTTCTTGTGAAATTCTTTCTCATTATTTTTTTTAATTTTTTTTTTTCTTTTTCTTTCAGGGGGGTGTGGTGGCACAGTGGGTTGGACCACAGTCCTGCTCTCCAGTAGGTCTGGGGTTTGAGTCCCGCTTGGGGTGCCTTGTGACGGACTGGCGTCCCGTCCTGGGTGTGTCCCCTTCCCCCTCCGGCCTTACGCCCTGTGTTGCCGGGTTGGGCTCCGGTTCCCCGCAACCCCGTATGGGACAAGCGGTTCTGAAAGTGTGTGTGTGTGTGTGTATTTTTTTTCCTCATATTTCCACTTAACACTGGCCTTAATATATGACCAAATACTGATCCCAAACAGCCTTAAAAACATCCGAAAACTTTGTTGAACCTCAAAAATTTTCTCAAAAACTGAGCCCCTAACCCCTGCAATGTGGGAGGATCACCTGTAATTTCAAAAATCAATGGAATAAGAATGAATATACTAGTAATTTTCAGTGTAAAAAAATGGAGATATACATGGTAATTATCCCTCGAAGCAGTTTAATGGGAAGGATTGACCTCAGTTGTCTAAGTGTCTGTTTTCCCATATTGTTACTCTCAGACACACACACACACACACACACACACACAGTCTGTAACTGCTTGTCCCAAGTGGTGTTGCAGAGAGCCGGAGCCTCGCCTGGCAACACAGGGTGCAGGAGGGGTTACACTCAGGATGGGACAAGGCTCTCCAAGCAGGACTCGAACCCCAGACCCACCAGAGAGCAGGACTGGGCCAAACCCGCTGCACCACCACATCCATCTCATATTGTAACTGTCTTTCCATATTATTACCGTACCTCCAACCCCCACCATTTACCATGGCAAAATGATGGAGTATTGCATTGTTAGCGAAGAGGGGCTGGTGGAAAAATGACCTGGCGCTACTACTGAACCACATGCACGGCTATCCTGAACGTGAGCCTTCAGTCCTACGTTACTGCTTCAAAAAACTACCCTAAAAAACTACCCTGAACCCTTAAATGTTACAAAAAAAAAATGACCACTCACAGCCTGATATGGTGTTTTTAATTCCTATTAATGAACTGAGTGAATGTGAAGGTTATGTGCATAAATGCTGCTTCACAAATTTACTTTGAAGGAAAGAAATAAGACTGAGTGTCAGCAAACAAACGCATAATTGATGGCTTAGCATTGACCCATGTGTACCGCGGTAGGTCTAGAAGCTCCAAGTTCCATCGGAGTGACTGTGGTAAAGAGGTCATGTAGGGCAGGTCCGAAAATGTGGTTGAGCAGTTACACCCAGTCTGTTACGATGCACACCTGAGAGAAACCGGAGGAAAATTCTCCTACACCAGGCCTAGAGCGCAGCCACACGCGAAGTGACAATGCCATGAAGAATTTCAGGAATCCGAACCACAAGTGTTGTTTGTGAAAGTCATCGGTGATACGGCCGGGTAAGAAGGTGCAGACAAAGGCGACATTATGTTGCGTTCTAACCAGTAATTTCTAAGTTATGACACTAAATCATTCGGGAAGGAAAAATGCCAACAGCTGAACTTTAAAAATGAGACGTAGGCATCTTCAGCTACAACCTAACATTGGAAAGTGATACATTTATTCATTTAGCTGATGCTGAAGTTACAATTATTAACCCATTTACACAGATGAGTAATTTTACTGGAGCAATTTAGGGTAAGTGCTTTCCTCAAGGGTACTACAGATGGAGGTGGAGATCAAACCTGCAGCCTTTGGGTCCAAAGGCAGTAGCTCCAGCCACTACGCTACTAGCCCCATGATAAAAATTAAAATAGAGAAAAATGTCCCTCATGATTAAAAAGTCATTATTCATATTCTGTTGTCTTTGTCTAATGAGGCAGCCGTTCCAAGAGAAATCCTTTAGTCGGTCGCGTATTTCGACCGAATCTCCGAACCAGCTGTCTGACTGTAAATCACCTGCTGTCATATTTATGCACTTGTGAGGTGTTTGGTGTGCATGTGTAGGGTGGCTGATGAAGCTGCTGCCTTTGGATCCAAAGGTTGCTGATTCAGATTTGTACAAATGGGTAAATAGCTGTGATTAACTTAACATTTCAAGCTGATTTTGAGAAAAGTGCCAACTAAATAAATTAATGTAAATGTGTCTTCCCTTAGGGGGTGCGGTGGGTTGGACCGGGTCCTGCTCTCTGGTGGGGCGGGGGTTCGAGTCCTGCTTGGAGCATCTGGTGCTGGGTGTGTCCCCTCCCCCTCCAGCCTTATGCCCTGTGTTGCCGGGTAGGCTCTGCAACCCTGTATGGCACAAGTGGTTCAGGAAGTGTGTGTCTCTTGCCTTGCTCGTGTTTCTTGATTGGCTTCTTCTTGTATCCAGTTCAACACTCATGCTACAGCCTGCAATGCAGTCAAAGGATCTCCACCCCAATGCCTACAGGACCTCATCGTAACCTACAGCGGAGGAGTGCTCAGCTCTTCTTTCTCTGGCAGCTTAGTGATCTCACTCACAAGGCGTCCAAAGTCTGTAGGTTCTAAGTCTTGGCTCCCGAAGCGGTGGAGTGAGCTCCCTCTGTGCCTCAGAGCTGCTGAATCCTTCATTCAGTAAAGGTGTCAAAGCACGTCTTGTCTAGAACCAGCTCTCTCCACATCTCCCAGTAGCTACATAAGTTTGCATCATGCCATTTGTTGCAATGACCTTTGTGTTTTTCATCTGACTCAGTTCCATATGCAGCTATTTGAGTGATCTGGAGGGGGAAAAAAATCAAACAAACTGATTTGCATAGACAGTATTCCGTGTGCATCTAAAGGTTTTCCTCTTTTGTGAAATGCGCTTTTGTGTGCTCTGCGCTGCTTAAACGAATTAATTTAAATATTTAACGAGCATGGCTCAAGCATGTCAACAGAACTAGCAGAGCGCTCTCATTTCAGGCTTTCACTCCGCTGACAGTAGCAGTTTTGCCGTCTCAGACGGCTACTTTATTTTTACTTCGAGCGACTTCCTGAGTGGCAGTGGTCCGCAAGCTAGGAATGACCAGAGTCATGTGAAATAACTGCACTATCAGCCCTCAGCCATCGTGCCTGTGCATCATAGCAAGCCCAGTGCATCATGGGATCCGAAAGACTGGGAGCATGTGTCCTGTGTGATGACCACTTCCTCTTACTGAGAACACTGCCGAAAGTCAATTCGCTTATTAATAGGAGGATCGAAGGCGCTCGTGAAATGGGCTACGGACACATGGAACAGGTTGCATTTTTAAAGAAAAATTCTTCATTTTTCCTTCAATTTCATGTGAAGATCGAATTTAGCCTCACGGAACTTCCTTTCAAATCCAGTGGGACCCTTAAAAAGTTGGAGAACTTCTGAATCACATGCACTTCTCTGGCCAAACCATTGTTAATGCATCCCATCCCCTTACCCCCAACATACCCAACAGAACCCCCCTCCCACACACACACACACACACACACACACACACACACACACACACACACACACACACTCCTCCTCCCCTGAGCTGTGATCACAGCCAGATATTCACTGAACGTAATCGGTTGCTCTGCGTCACCACAGCGTTGGATGTATGACAACTGCCTGGTCACCCTCAAGCAACAAAACAAACACATGCTCTGAGATCCTTGTGTTCATGATTCACTTCCCAGGCTCTGCTCTACACTGTGCACATGACTGAAGAGCATTCTAGAGAGGATATGGTCATTTGGTACAATTTGCCCATGTTGCTGATCCAAAATTTATATTTATTTAGCAGATGCCTGTCTCCAAAGCGACTTCCAATGAACTCTATGTAGTGTTATCAGCCCACACACCTTATTCACTGCGGTGATTTACACTGCTAGATACCCTACTTACACTGGGTCACTCATCCATACATCAGTGGAACACACACACTCTCTCTGCCACTCAGAGACTATGGGTGAATCTGAACAGCACGTCTTTGGACTGTGGGAGGAAACCAGAGCACCCGGAGGAAACCCATGCAGACCCAGGGAGAACAAGCAAACTCCACACAGACTGAACGGAGACCAAACCCACGTCCTCTCACGCCACCCAGATGCTGTGAAACAGCAGCGTTACTCACTGTGTCAACATGGCACCCCAAAATTAACTCATGTATTCTATATCCCATGGCACGGATGCTTCATAAAAACAAAAAAAAAGGCTGGAAGTCTCATAATTCCAACGCCCCTCTCAGGTGGGAGTGATGAGTGTAGCCTATAGGGTGTGTGAAGACCAGCAGACTGATGCAACATGAATCACTATCACACAGCTAAGCCCAGGCTTTCAACAATGATCTGGCGTCTATTTACCGCGTTACTCTAGACTAGCAGTGACAGTGGGTTCTTAGAAGACACTCTTTTCTTGCCTAGTGAATGAGTCACACTATTAATGGAAAAAAGCTAGCAACAGAACTGTGTTTTTTCTTTTTTTTCCCGACATACATGCCCCCTGATACATGCTTTTCAGTAATCTATTCTGATTTATTCATTACCATTAGTCATCACACGGAGACAAAATTAATTTTGAAAAATGGGTAACGCACCTACGTTTACATTTCTTAATTTAGCAGCCAAACAGGGTGCGGTGGTGCAGCGACACAGCAGGTTTGGCTTGGACCTCCTCTCTGTTGGGTTTGGGATTCAAGTCCTGCTTGGGGTGCCCTTGCACAAATTGTCATCCCATCTGGGTTGTGTCCCCTCCAGCCTTGCGCCCTGTGTTGCCAGGTTAGGCTGCGGCTCGCCTCTGCACATGCGGTTCCGGACGGCGTATGTGTATTTATCAGACACTTTCCTCCAAAGCGACGTGCATCCCGCAGAAAATACAAGGTGTTCGTTACATTAGCAGAAAGAGAGGCATAGATACAGACGTGTGATTCTAAAGTACAGTTATTTTGATTCTTTCCACCAGATGAAACAATGTTCATCACACGAGCAGATGCATCAAACTGTCAGAATATCCACAATTCCTGACCACCTTCCTAGTAATTTTTTTTTTGGAGATATGTATATATATATATATATATATATATATAACATTTACATTGCATTACAGGAGTAGCTGTGTAAAGGTTTACCCGGCATCATCTTAAATTTATGGTGCATGAACATGCACACTTTACATGAACTTAAGAGATGATGGGCAAAGTGAGTCTGGAAGAGATGAGTTTTCAGACCCTTTTTAAGTGTGGACAGAGATTCAGCAGTTCTGAGTGACAGGGGGAGGTCGTTCCACCACAACGGAGCCAGAACCGAGAACCTCCGCGCTTTACCTTTCGTTCATGGGACCACGAAGCAGGCAGATGTGGAAGCGTGTAGCAGTCTGGTTGGGATGTAGCAGATAATCAAGTCTTCTAGACATCTGGGAACAGTTGCACTGATGCGTTTGTAGGCCATAACCAGGGTCTTAAATTTGATCCGGGCAGCTAGGGAAGGCGGTGCAGAGAAACGAGTAGAGGAGATACGTGGGAAAACTTTGGTAAGTCAAACACAACTCGAGCAGCATCGTTCTGTATCAGCTGTAGAGTTTTATTGAAATTGAAAGGTTAATTGAAAGAAGCAAACTGAGACAGCTGTATAGACAGAGGTGCGCAAGCCGGCCAGACGAGGTCTCGTCCCACCGGGCCGTCACGACCTGCTGAGGATGTTTTGGGGTAGTAGGGTGGGGGTGCTGAAAGGCGTGGATTATTCCAGATCTAGGTACGGCCCAGAGTCTGAGCTCAGAGGGTTTAGGAGCCACTGGGAAGCAGAACGAGGGATTAGCACGAATTAGCGTGAACCACAGAACATGCTCGTGGGCGCCGCTTCTCCCGACATCCGCAATGAGGTTGTGATGATCTCATGTTGTGAAACCCGTCCTTGGGATGGGTCCACGAAGGGCTGTGGTCCTGGCTTCGACTTGCAACCGCGGCAGCCGCCGCCGCGCAGGACGGTGTTTTGACGACAGCTGTGGGTCTGCCGAATGAGGCGTAAAAGTATTTTGTGCGACACAAAATTTTTACCCCATGTGTTCCCGCAATACACTACTATGTGAGGCCAAGCATGGAGAGATATGAGTTATCAGCCATCTGGGTATCTGGTTTAGAGCAACTTCTGTGAATAGGCCAAGAGGCACGGTGGCACAGCGGGTAGTGCTGCTGTCTGAGGACGCGGGTTCGATCCGCACTCAGTTTGTGTGGAGTTTGCATGTTCTCCCTGTGTCTATGTGGATTCCCTCCAGGTGCTCTGGTTTCCTCCCACAGTCCAAAGACACGCTGTTTAGGTTCACCTGTAGTGTGTGAGTGACAGAGAGAGTGTGTGCGTGTGTTCCACTGATGTGTAGATGAGTGACCCAGTGTAAGTAGTGTATCCAGCAGTGTAAGTCACCACGGTGAAGAAGGTGTGTGGGCTGGTAACACTACACAGGGTTCATTGGAAATTGCTTTGGAGAAAAGTGTCTGCTAAATAAATGTAAATAAGAGCAAAAAAATACTGTGAGCTTTATGTGGTTTTGTAGTATAAATTAATTACACTGTAAAATACATCAATTTCAGGATTTATTCACTCATTATGCTGTTTGATCTTAATTACACTGCTATAGTTCACGCTTCTTAGCCATTTATACTGCTCAGGATGTTATTAAGGATAATATGGCTTGCCCAAGATCAGAAGTTTATAGCATAGTAATCAACATGAAAACCTTCACTGATTATGGTGAGACAGGTTCTTCGAGTTATTCGTTCTACCTGCTTTCTTCAATCAGTTCAATTTACTTACAATAAAGTAAACAAGCATCATATCCCAAAACACCGGTGAGGTCAGCGACAAATAAATACGACCAGAGGACGGCCTGTCGACTTCCTAGATCATTTTCACCTTCGCTCAAACAGCAAGTGTGGCATCAGCATCCATATGTGGCAAAAACCTCTATTCTTGATGATGCCCATGCTGCATAAACATTTTTTTTCTCAAGCTATAATAAGGCTGTGCATTGACTCTGCTGAGTAGGTGAATAGGTCTTTGACCTCCAGTGAAGGCAGCCGGCCCGAGGCCTCCTCAAAATGCCATCTCGGCAAGCTGTCGAGGTCATGTTTTGTTTTGTGTTGCTTTGTTTGCATAAGAAATATTTGTACTTTCTGATGAAGACACTGGGATGGATCCAAGAACAGTTGAGAAGAGCACAATAGAAATGGAACCACAAAAAAGAGACTCCCGGGGGGGATTTGGGCGCAGAAAGTTATTTGTCGCAAGCCATGGCCGAAATACTTTGCATGGTATGTCTGGGTTTTCCTGATGAAATCAAACCGACCAGACGTGACCAGGAATGCAGTTTCTTGGCGTTTCGTGAAATAACTCACAAGATGAAATTATGTGTATTAGAAGGGTGCTGAGCAACATCATAACGGCTTCACTAAGCGTTCTCGCTAATGAATTACACATAGAAACGGACAGAAGGACTGAACTGTTGAATGAAATTTAACCCGCTGTGCAGATGTGACACAACAAAGAGCTTCCAACTAGAGAGCATAAATAATAAATGATAAACCATAAATGTCCTGTGTATCTACTAGAGCTGATCATCTGCTACACCACAACCAGACTGCTACACTCTTCCAGATCTGCATACTTGGTGGTCCCACGTATGGAAGGTAAAGCACGGAGATTCTCGGTTCTGGCTACGTTGTGGTGGAACGACCTCCCCCTCTCACTCAGAACTGCTGAATCTCTGTCCACATTTAAAAAGGGTCTTAAAACTCATCTCTTCCAGATTCACTTTTCCCATCATCTCTTAACTTCATGTAAGGTGTAAATGTTCATGCAGCATAAGATGATGACTGGATAAACCTTTATGAAGCTAATCCTATAATGTAAGGTAAATGTTCATATCTCCCCCAAAAAAAAAAAAAAAAAATTACGAGGAAGGTGATTTGGAATCATGGATATTTGGATAAAGTTTTATGCAGCTACTTGTGTGCTGAACATTGGTTCATGTGGTGGAAAGTAACTAACTGTACTTTAGAATCACACGTCCGCATCTATGTGTCTCTTTCGCCTAATCCAATGAGAGCATTGGATTTTTTATGAGATGTACGTTGCTTTGGAGAAAAGTGTCTGCTACATGAATACATGTCAATGTAATGTAAATATAATAAAGAAATAATACTTCTACAGCTCCACAGGAAATAGTATAGATGTCAATGGGCATCCTTGAGGAGCCTTGGCATGCCGACAGCTGCGAGTTACCAACAAATTGCCCAACACACCGACGAACAACTGGCAAACTTGTCATTCGCTGACTGACAGCTGACATCCCACTGATCGGCTGGCTGACCGACGAGTGACTCGGTGACCCGTGGCCCGGAGATCAGCTCTGGTTCCATTTTTTGGACGTACGACGCCGTATCGCAGCATCTTCGACTCCATCTGAATGCGCTGCGGGAGAGCCAAGAGAATCCATGAATTAAACTGCTGTCAACATCCTCTGCTGCAGAGCGTGACTGAATACGAACAGCGCGGCAGGAACATCTCAGCAACGTCTCGGAAACATCTCAGCACAAAGTACACATCCAATGGTTACGGTTAAAGGGGGAGGAATAAGGAAAAAAAAATAATACTGCAGTCGAGAGCTTTTACCTCCTTACGTTCATAGGTTTGACGTGTGTTTTGAAGAGGAGACCACCCTCAGTGCTTTGTGGCGTCCTGCTCGCCTGTTACATTCCTGCATCTTGGGGAAAGAGAAACATCATGGATATTGTGGTTGGTGTCAGCAGGGACAGTCAGGGCTTTATGGTGCTTGTTAAAATAATACCGATGAGAAGTCCACCGCTTGGCTTGTTTGTCTCTGTTAAATTCCTTGAAAAGCAAACAGCTATGGCGGTTGGCTAACCCTGCGCTGGGTCCCCACAGCTCGCGGTTACCAGAACTTTGTTGTGCTGAGTCGGTTTGGCTCAAGCGGGCCGTCTGCAAGGCATGCTGGGAATCGACTTGAATGCCGATATCTGCATAATGCAGAATGAGAAGTCACCGGGGGAAACTGGCACAGATTTTCCACGCGTTTAATGACAGCTGTAAAGAAAACAAGCACGAGTTCAAAATTAGTATTCAGTTTCTTTCTTGCTATTCTTTTTTTCCCCCCAACTCCTTTGCCTTTCTCTCCAAAGCACTGCCAAAAAACTGAAACAATGTCATGGCTTTGCCAGTGCCCCCCGGCTTGAAACAATACCATCAGTCAGTGGGAGTCCAATGAACGTACAGATAAAAAAAATGGAATGTTATGAACTCACTGAGTGGCACAGTGAGTAGTGCTGCTGTCTCATAGTACCTCAGTAGTGTGAGAGGACATGGGTTCAATTCCCCACTCAGTCTGTGTGGAGTTTGCATGTCCTCTGCATGGGTTTCTTCCAGGTGCTCTGGTTTCCTCCCACACTCCAAACACATGCTGTTCAGGTTCATCCATAGTGTGTGTGTGTGTGTGTGTGTGTGTGTGTGTGTGTGTGTGTGTGTGTGTGTGTGTGTGTGTGTGTGTGTGTGTGTGAGAGAGAGAGAGTGTGTGTGTTCCACTGATTTATGGATGAGTGACCCAGTGTAAGTATTGTATCTAGCAGTGTAAGTCACCATGGTGAATAAGATGTGTGGGCTGATAACACTACATAGAGTTCATTGGAAGTTGCTTTGGAAAAAGGTGTGTGTATATATATAAATAAAACAATGGGTTTTTGGCATGTCTAGTCATCTTCTGTCTATTCAGCAGGGTAATCACTGGGTCTGACTCCAGCAATACATCAGCAATGTCTTGCAGGTATCAGCTCTGGTAAGTTCACCCTAACTATTTCAGTGTCCAGTGGAGTCCCAGACATGACCAGCAAACATGATGACAACACACAGTGCTCCTCGAACAATTGTGAAGCCTTTGTGTTCCTTAGTTTTACTACGAAACGGATGTTTAATGAGAATCAGTGTTTCTCATATGACGTAATAGGTGCGTAATGACCAATTCCATATGTTGTTCCCTTCAGAGGAAATCGAATGTGTAGCAGAAACACACAAGTAGTGCAGGTGTGAATATAAGTGAAGCCCAAGTTACATTGATTAAACCAAGTAGGTAAGTAGAATCGGGGGTGTAAATAATATTCATTTATTCGTTGTATAAGTTCTTTTTAACATTTAGACAAGTTTATTTTTATCCAGCTGTAGTACCCTTGAGCAAGGTACTTACCTTAAATTGCTTTAGTAAAAGAAAAAAGTTAGCCAGCTGTATAAATGACTGAATAACTATAAGGAGTTTAACATTATAAAGTTGTTTTGGAGAAAAGCATCAGCTAAATGAATACATGTAGATATATAGAATGAAATGACGTCCCTAACATTTGCCAACAGATGAGTACACACCTTAGGGGTCCTCTAACCAATGTGTGAGAGATGTGATTTTTGGCTGCTTAGAAGAACTTGCAGCCACTTGGGATTTCAAATTTCATAATAATAATTAATAATTAATGAATTAATAATTAATAATTAATAATTAATAAAGAAATTTAAAAAAATATTCAACAAGTGGACTGTAGGCCTCTCATTAGACAAAATGAGGAAAGGAAAACTGCCCCATCAGCCAGAAAACCAGATCTCCAGTTCTATTTGCAATGCTGGAACAATGGTTTCCCGCAGTGAGACTGAACCTTTCAATACGATTTCATTTTCATTCATCAATGTGTCTGAATATAGCTTTTCTATATTACTATAACTGCTTTAGTGTCAGGCTGCTTTATTACCGTTGTGAATTTGATGAAAATGAAATGCAGGGAGCACTCCTTATACAGTGGGGAGCTCTGTTATTGCAGAGATTGTACTAGTCTCCGGTGTCCACGTGCATTACTGAACCACGTTAGGTGTAATCCTACATATTTATTACGAAGCGAACACAGTGGTTACTTATATCCTTGGAGTTTTGAAATAATTTATAAGAGAATTACTTTTTGGCAACGGCTGCATGGAAGCCGGTTTCTCGATAGATCACTGTAAACGGCCGTAGTTTCAACCACACCCCCTTTTCCCAGGATAATGGTAGTACATGGGGAGAGCTACTGCTATGAGGAAAAGAGTACTAAGTGCAGTTAAACACAATTAAAAACTGTATAGCATGAAGAAAGACTGAGAGAAGGAGAGAAATAAGAGTAATGGATTTATTTAAGGTAGCATTATGTAAGGAGTTACGTAAGGTAGCATTAACTGAACTTTATAGCTTTGAGAATTATTGCTCTCTGAATTGCTAAAAGTTTGAGTTGTGCATTGCTGTTGCTTTGTTTCTCGGTTTGATTATAAGACAAGATAAGATAAGATAAGGTACTTTATTGTCACTGTATGAAATACAATGAAATTCCATGTGGTAACACCCAGAAGAGCAGCAGTATAATAATAATAATAATAATAATAATAATAATAATAATAATAATAATAATAATAATAACAACATTCATTTTACACAATCAATTCATTCTTCACATAATGATCTTTTCAACAAAGTAATATAACAAACTATAAAAAACAGTATAACAAATATAATAAAGTAATGAATGAAAGCAAAGAAAACAATAAAGGCAGGTAATAATGAATTACACAACTAAATAAATAGTAGATAACATAAGCTGGCTTTTCAAAGGAAAGAGCAAAACTGCCAGGCCAAGATATTGAGAAAAAAAACTTTGGTAGTTTGAGGATTGGGGTGAATTTGAGGTGAATGCCAAACTTAGCATTTTCTTTGTGCACGTTTTTCCTGCGGTCCAGGTGGCATCATCAGCACTCTGAAAGTAAAAGGGGGTTCTGAGTGTGAGCAGTGTTTACATACAGCACATTTACAGGTGTTCCAAATAGGTGGATGGTTGTTATTGGCTGAGACCCTGTAGCCTGAGCTCCTTACCTCTTACTGGCTCATAAAGACCGTCAAGATTCATGTGCCAGTTGACTGAAATTAATCAGGAGAACCAGGCTTCCAGAAACTCAACACCTAATCTGGATCTGGCCAGAATCCTCTTGCTGTCCCCATCAAAGATAGGAGCGGTGTCACCTTCGGTAACTGAAATACTGTAGGTGGCAGTGGATTGTGTCTCTTTCCATCTGCCAACGTTCATGTACCTGTGCTGAAAGTTTCTTGGAAAAAAGACAACATTCACCTAACGAAGCTTCTGGAGCTCCATGTACCAGTGCCTGAGCATTCCTGCAGGCCATTCTACTGTATCACAACTAGTTCGGGGGAAAGGTACATTTCAGTCATCCAACTCTGCATCATTGTGGGTAGGATGAACAATCCATTGGTCTCAGCCAGGCTGATCCAGTAGGTATCAGTGTGCAGTGGCTGGTTGGGGCTTCTTGGTTGGCTCACGTGATGTCTCAGGAAAGTATTGTGACACAGAAAAAATTAGTGTAACTGGAGAAGGAAATAGAAAGATCAGAACAAATGGTTGTATGAACAAGAGAATCAGTAACCCACACACACACACACACACACACACACACAGAGCGCATTAAACTGTATTATGGAGCCAGTGCAGAATGAGGAAATTAGTTGGAGAGGGCGGATGGCGGACATTAGAAGACTAGTCAAAGGGAAATCGAGTGATCAAGCCTGGAGAGAACGAGGGCCTGGACAAGGTGCTGGGCAGCATAGCTATCATAGCATCTAAGCTGCCAGGCCGTTTTGTTTGTTTGCCTTCTGTCAGCTTATTTTCGTTAACATGGCAAGAAAAAGTAACGAAAGCTGCAACGAAAGTAACGAAAGTCGACTAAGCGCAACCATAACCATGGTCACAGGCTAAATCAGACATGGCCTGGCGTGTCGCATTCAACACGCACACTTAAAACGGCAAGACTGCAGGGCCAAAAATGTGATATAGCTCAATATTAGAGTTTCCGTATCTGTGTCATCACTTTTTACCGAACACAGTGCAACTGAAGACCTCTTGAGTAAAAAAGAAATAATAGAGGGCAGAATGAACCTCAAATAGTCCATTCTTGGAGTATCAAAGTGGTCCTTCTTGCTGGCATTGACCATCGGATTGCTGCAAGAACGTTGCTGCCAAGCTTGAAGCCTACGCTTTGTCATACCAACAGCTGCTGGGGGTCTGGGGCACAAAGAGGGGTATAAGTGGTGTCCCAAACCCACATATTACCACATCCCATGTTGGGGAGCATATTTGACAGAGCGCTGCAGCAGAACTCCGCTACGTCTCTTGCTAAGTGCGATTATTCTTGCAGACTCTCCAGCTCTTGCTGGGTAGATTGACAGCCCAATGCGTGAAAAATGGGCTCTCCTTGATTCTGGAGATGCTGGAAGCTGAGGCTGAACTAAAAGCCACACATGACTCCCCAAGGAGCACAAAGGAACAGTTCCTTGCCAAGACCAATAAAGCCTGGTGCTTTCTGTGCAGGATCTCTTTTAAAGTCACAGCCCATAATCAGTATCCTTCCCTAGTATATAGGAAACCTGAACCTATAGCCATCCACCGGATCTGCCAATAAGAGCAGCTAAGCATGTTATTGAGGACGTTCAAGAATTATTCGTGCTTTAAATTTCAACTGCGAAAGGTCATTTTTCATCTGTGAGTTCGCCAACCACCGATGGTCATATTTCATTCTTCATATTTTTTTATTTGCTTGACCCCTGGCTCGAAATCCTTTCTTAACTCTTTCTTACACGATTCGCTGTTGAGCAACCATAACATTTATATGGAGGTTGCTTTATTATGGGTGAAATCTTGAATCGGAATCTGAAATTTTGTTGACTGCATGAAGGCTGGATGGCGCGTAATTACTTTCGTGGTGAAAAGGGGGGATCAGTGTGTATTATTTCAAAACACTGACACACCTATTTAAACAGAGATGAAAATTCTCAACCAAACCAATGTTACGTTTTCTTGTCTGGTACAAATACCTCAAGACATAAGATTGTTTCGACAATTTGTAGTGTGCACGGGGATCAACTGATCAACCAGTCGGCCCCACAAATGCACTTTAATTGCGTTCGCTGTGAATCATGCTTTCTTTCCCAATCTTTGCGGGGCGCAACACCACCGTAACACACAGAGGACTCCACCACCCATCTAAACCACACATGTGAACCAATTTTACAGCCTCTCATCCGTTGATCTTCTATGGCATGATACAGAGGAGAGGCTCTTCCAGGTACAACAAGATTTTCCTTTCTACTCTTTTTCTTACTTGTTTTTTTTTCCCACACGATTCCCACAAAGTCCCAGCAGGCTCCATAATCCAAATATTGCCCTCTCTGCTGTCTGAATCCAGACCACAGCCAATTCTGCTTCACTGCCTAGAGTGTCTTAAAATTCACCAGTTATATATTTTATCATACAGGGAAAAATCTCATGAGTTCACTAATAATGGTCCCTTTGACATTTGGCTGAAGTACGGCAATGTGGTTGTCACGCCCCCCATGGCAGCGCAACAGGGAACACCTGCCACGACTTGTTAAACGCAGGTATAAGAAGGGAATGCGAAACTCAGCACGGTGCGGAACCTTGTTCAGCCTTATTGATCACTCGCGTTCCTTGTCTCGATCCTCGATCCTCGCCCTGCTCCTCATCTCCGACTCACTGGTTTGCCTGATCACTCGCCTTTTTCTTGGATTACGGTTCTTGGATTTGCCCCTTTGGTTTCTGTTTGCACATCGGTTACCCTTTGCCTGTTTTTTTTGACAATGTCTACCGCACCGCCCCATGACCAAGCTTCCTGTGCTCCGCACTTGGGTCCGACATAACCGCGCCGGGGAAACGACGTGACAGTGGTGAAGCATACCCTGTTTCAGATCTACAGTTTTTCAGATTAGGACATAACTAGCCCTCATCTAATCGTCGCCAAGTCCTAACAGTAAATAAATCTAACATTTGACTGTATTAATATTGATCTGGCCAAAAATAAAGTGAAGAACAAATCTGAGAAAAGGTATTTGCATCTGTCCGTTTCAAAAATCAAGGGTGGTGCAGCAGGTTTGGCTGGGACTAGCTGTGTCGCTGGTCTGGGGTTCGAGTCCTGCTTGGGGTGCCTTGCGGCATACTGGCATCCTGTTCTGGGTGTGTCCCCTCCCTCCGGCTTTGTGCCCTGTGTTGCCAGGTTAGGCTCTGGTTTGCTGAGACCCCTGCTTGGGACAAGCAACTGTAGACAGTGTGTGTATCAAGAATCTGTTCTGTATCTATTTTCTCTACAATAAGTACTGAATGTATCTAATCTGTATCTGGTAAGAAGGTGATTAGACCCAAATGTGGTTGATTAAGTGCCTGCGATTACTAGATCATTAGGAAATGTGTATAGACGTGGCCCCCGATTTACGAGGGTAAACTTGTGATTTTTTTGACTTTACGATGGTGAGCTGGCGATAGACATTCAGTAGAAACCGTACTTTGAATTTTGAATGTTTTTCCTTGGGGGGGGTGCGGTGGCGCAGTGGGTTGGACCACAGTCCTGCTCTCCAGTAGATCTGGGGTTCGAGTCCCACTGGGGGTGCCTTGCGACGGACTGGCGTCCCGTCCTGGGTGTGTCCCCTCCCCCTCCGGTCTTCCGCCCTGTGTTGCCGGGTTAGGCTCTGGTTCCCCGCGACCCTGTATGGGACAAGCGGTTCTGAAAAGTGTGTGTGTGTGTGTGTTTTTCCCGGCAAGCAATATAGGGAGCAATACTCTCTCGCAATGCACGGCAGCAGCAGCAATCCGCATCTCCCAGTCTGTCACGCAGAGGTGTGTATTATGTGTAGTAAATGCATTTTCGACTTACGATATTTTCAGCTTATAATGGGCTTTGCAGAACGTAACCCCACCGTAAGTCGGGGACCACCTGTATATACAGTATATATACTACAGGCATCTACAGGTGCATATAGGGTCCTCACCTCTTCATCCCTGACAAAAACAAGCGGCTATTGAAAATGGATAGATGGATGAATATCTACTGACCAGGGAATAAAAATAATTATGTTTATAGCTAGTCATGAGACAAGCGTGCAAGACATACCTTTCTTCGAACCTTACACTTTTTCTCAAAAGGTATTTTTTTTATAGTAGCTCTGGATCAAAAAGTTCCTCCTTTGTTTCATAACTTTTTTCATGCAGTTGTAGGAAAGGTTTTCTTCTGACAACTCCCCCCCCCACCCACCCCCACCCCCCAAAGACTGCACTCATTTTTTTGAGTGAGCACCACCGTAGTACTGCTAAGCTGAGAAGCACAACACGAATTTGTGGAGGTCCTTTGCAATGACATGTGAGCTCTGCTTTGCATATCTGATCGGTTTACAAGATCATGTATTTTTCATTGTCTGCCAGATCTTGGCTTGATTTCATGAGTTTTCCACTTCCATTTTTAATGACGTCTCTGTAACCTTCTGTTTTCGCATCAATCGTCTGTCTGTGCAAAACACTCAGCTGCTTTGAGGAGCCCATGGTTACTCAGAACAGACAATTTCCTAAGAGGTTACAACAGCTGGAGGAGTATTTACGTAATTCTTGAATTGTCTCCCTCAGACTCAATTTAAGGACTAAAGAGTCCATCAAGGTTTGAGGTCAAAAAAATAATCAATGAATGTACTAGAAGGTGCTCATTCAGTGTTTTATTTATTTATCGTTCAAATTTTGCAGGAATATTGGGGCATAAACATGTGCAAAATATGCACTTAAGTTTTTACCCTGCAGAGATCAGCTCCTTTCCCCCTTAAATTCTGTCATGTCCATACCTTTGCATTCAAGTGGAGATGGAGTTTTTCTGCAGTAAAGCAATCCTAACGTCATTCTAACGACTCTGGCCAAGCTGCTGATATTGTTGATGCAGTTTTGTGTTTACATCCCTGCATCTGATTCTTTACTGATATTCTCTGCTTACTCAGTCGATACAATTTGTCTGAAAAGTGCTGATAGACATGGCAAAAAAACCCACACACATTTCATTTATTCAGAAGACGCTTTTCTCCAAAGCAACTTCCAATGAACTCTACGTAGTGTTATCAGGCCACACACCTTATTCACCTTGGTGACTTACACTGCTAGATACACTACTTACACTGGGTCACTCATCCATACATCAGTGGAACACACACACTCTCTCTGTCACTCACACACTATGGCTGAACCTGAACAGCATGTCTTTGAAGTGTGGGAGGAAACCAGAGCACCCGGAGAAAACCCATGCAGGCACGAGGAGAACATGCAAACTCCCCACAGACTGAGCGGGGATCGAACCACATCCTCTCGCACCACCCAGACGCTGTGTGGACACATACACTTACTATGAAAATGAAAGCAGAAAAAAAAAATTTGAACAAAAAATGAATATGAAAAAGCTTCAAAAATCACCAGTGTTTTTAACATGAGTCGTGTGACTATTGTAACAAATTTATTCGGTTTCCTTAAACATTTTTTGCAAGCAATATTTTGACTTGGGGCATGTTGACTTAAAAGCAGATCTTCGGTCCATACAATATTCATAAACAGAGAACACACTGTTTAGCCTGGTCACTTCCTTATTGAACAGAAACAGCAATTTTCAACATCGAAGTAATACGGTATATTTTTTCTTTCATATTAACAATGAGAACTGCGTTCCGTATCCAAGAGAACTCACCAAGCAAGCAAAGTCCCTACTCTAAACTATAAATAGATAATCATTTGTGTTTAGCTCCATGTTGAGTAAGGAAATTACAAAATTCCTCCTTAGCAACATACCATGTGTGTGCTTCTCTCTCTCTCTCTTTTCATCATTTTTCAAACGAGAAACATGTAATGTAAGATGTAGGAATGTAAGAAATGTAAACATCAGCACGGTGGCACAGCGCCTGGGTGATACGAGGGGACATGGGTTCGATCCCCGCTCAGTCTGTGTGGAGTTTGCCTGTTCTCCCTGTGTCTGTGTGAGTTTCCTCCGGGTGCTCTGGTTTCCTCCCACACTCCAAAGACATGCTGTTCAGACTCACCCATAGTGTGTGCGAGACAGAGAGAGTGTGTGTGTTCCACTGATGTATGGATGAGTGACCCAGTGTAAGTAGGGTGTCTAGCAGTGTAAGTCACCGCGGTGAATAAGGAAGGTGTGTGGGCTCATAACACTACATAGTGTTCTTCGGAAGTCGCTTTGGGGAAAGCGTCTGCTAAATAAATAAACGTAAATATAACTCTGTAATGGAACTAAACAGAAACTGAACTCATTTACAGTAAATCTGGGAAGTTACACTAAAATTTGCATAATGTCTTGTCAATGGAAACAGACAGACACACCCCTTCTGGTATATGTCTTGAGTGATGACTTTTTCAAAGTCATTAGTACGGTTTGAATTCAAGAGCTTAGTTGTCCGTCATGTAATAGAGCAGAAAAAAAAAAGCTCTTAGAATGTCAAATTACATAAAAATAAATAAGTAAATGTTTTTTTTGTGGAAAAAAAGTGAAGAGTATAACCAAAGAAAATATACAGTGAATTTCAAGGAAGTAGAAGTAATGGAACCTCAGAAAACACTTGACTCATTCTTTCTACCACTTTTTGATCATTTTTTTGCTGTGCAAGCAATGTACCAGTAACACATTCCCGAAATACCATGTTGTTTGAATGGTAGTGCAAACCATTGCTGTTAAGATCAGAGCCAAAACAACACAGTCCATGGGAAATGATTTGATGGGATCTATCAGTAAAGGATAGAAAAGAAATTCCAAAATACAATTTCACTTTTATCATGTGTGTTTCAACCCATGATCTCAAGATTATTAATTAGCCAATGAATATTTTTTGCCCTGAAGCCAACAGGCCAGTGTCAGAGAAAGTCTCAGTAGGGTCTCTTAGCCTCTTCTTTTTTTTTTTTGGTTTGCAGTTTCTTTGTGGGAAACACTTTTTCTGTGAAAGATCTACTTCTGAGATTACTGCCCAGTATAGAAACCAGGAAAATGAAATGTGAGTCACAAATAATTCAGGCAGAATGGATTGTTCCATACTAAGACATACTGGATCCAAGGACTATAATTTTGTGCTGTATAGGAATAAGGAGAGGACAGTGAGGGGAAATTAGATGTTTGTATGGTTATATTTTAGCCGTTGCAGCGTGTGCACATTCTAAATATGGCAAAAGACATGTCACCAATTGTGAGCTGAAGGCAAGAGCAAAAAATCTGAGAAAATTTAAAAACTGATTTTTAACCACCTAGTAGAAGAGACACAGACATGCAAGTGTGTTGAAGGATGTGGGGGTGAAAAATACCTTTACTGGTATTTTGTTTAATTTTGGTGACTGATTTTTCCACTTGGGAACTGATTTTTTTGTATGAAATGATAGCAATTCCACCCCCTTCACAACAGATTTAGGTTTCTTAATATTACTGACTCACTCATTCACTGTTATTAACCACTTGACCAAGCAAATGGTACAAGGCCAGTCAGTTATATTTAGTTTTTTAATGTAATTTTCATTCATTCATCTGACTTATTTTTAAAGCTGGAGCATGATGTTTATGGGAGGTTCTTACTGAAAACAGCTAATCTGCCAGTAACTGAGCACAGAAATTCATGTTGAGCACTGATTGCTTGAAGGGAATGTGGTTTTGACCATCTGTTTCCAATGTGCCTCATATTTTTGCCTCTTGTAGTAAAACCGTATCGAACGTCAGCTGTTGAAACTCCAAGTAAGACACCTGCGTCTCATGTTTTTGTGTCGGGTGTTCATTTTTCAGGTTATTTCCATGTTTCCCTACAGTACCTGCTGGACGCTGTCCATAACAGCTGCAGTAGCTAAAATTCTTAGGATTGTCAGAAGAAGAAAATATAACTCCAGTTTCACCTCAACTGACACATCATACTTGAAAAAATTCAGTGTGGCTTCCACCTTGGTCAGAGTACCGAAACAAAATTAACTTTGTTGTAAAAGACATTTTAGTGTCATCACATGCTGGGAATTCCACTGTAATTATGTTGATAGACTTAAAAGCAAAATTTGATGCGACTACTTATTTTTTTTTTTTTTTAGCATTTATTTTAATCCGAGCAGAATTTTAAAATTCAGTCTGCATAGTAAGCTGTTTGTAATCCATTTATACATCTGAGTACTTTTTACTGGATCTGGTCAGGATAAGTACATTGTTCAAGGGAACTGTAGCAGGAGGTGGGATTTGAACCCTGGTCCTTCAGCCTGAAAGGCAGCAGCACCTGCACCCCTATACTGCTCGCTATATTATGTATGGAAGGTTATGTTGGATTGACAGGCACTGTCCTTAAGTGGTTAAATTCACATATATCATATCATATCATATCATATCATATATTAGCATCAATATGTGCAGAAGTCTGATAACAGTGTGGGGCGGTGTGGTGGTGCAGGGGCATGGCCTGGGGGCTGTTCTGTGGGGGGTCGATGGTTTGAGTCCTGCTTTGGGTGCCTTGCGGCAGACTGGCATCCCGTCCAGGCAGTGTCCCTTCAGCCTTACGTTCTGTGTTGCCGGGTTAGGCTCCAGCTCGGGACAAGCGGATGTAGAGATTGTGTGTTTGTGTGTATGATGAGAGTGCTTTTTCATGTTCGTCTGAAGTCTGATACGGTGTGCCACAAAGCTCAGTCTTGGGTCCATTTTTTTCCCCTTTATGTGCTGCCATTGGGTGGTGTTTTGTAAAAAACATTATATTAACTTTCATTCCTACTCTAATTTTACTCATCCTTACTTAACAATCAGATCTATCGGTCAAACAGTGTTTGTTTTATAAATTTTTAAAGAAAGAAAAAACTGAAGTCCTCTTGGTAGGTGGCAATCAGATGCAATACGGCAGATCTGTGGTATTTCAGTGACATCTTTGGAGATCCCTGTAGATGTCCGCCCGGTGTCGGACAGCTGTCGAATTTAAATCGAACTAGCAGGCTCATACATCAGGGGTGGTCAGCTGGCCCGCATTGCTCCATTACTGTCGTCTGCCTACTTCTTCATCATAATGTACATTTTAATAACAATGTAATTGTTTATGTTGCGCAAAGCTTACAATCACATATTTGTTTTTGCTCCTATTATATTAGATGCACACATTATACTATTGTACCTATGTGTTATTGTGTGTTGGATGTGATGGCGTTTCTTTTCCTTTGTTTTTAACCCTGTGAGGCAGTCAGTTTTCAAAGTAGAGGGCTATAGTATGGTAAATTGTACTATACATACTATAACACTGACGCGCGCCACCTACCGACAACGTTTGTAACATCTCCGCTGTCAAAATAAGTGTAAGAATTTCAGGAATTAAAACTGGGGAATTAACTTCTTCAGTCATAAATATATTAATGTGTTTATACAGAGTGTAACAGATCATGGGTATTGGACAGATATATTAGCTGTTTTTCCTCATCACTGAATAATTAATATGAGATATACTGCATATTTTTATAAAGCAAAACAAGGTGTTTAGGATGTATCATGCATTCATGAAAATATCCTTTTACGCTTGGAAAGTTCTGAATTGTTAATAAATAATAGTATAAACAATAGCTCGTGCACAGAGATTCTCAGCGCCAATAAAACGTGCGTTCGGCTGTTTTTAATCGAACCAAAAAAGCACATCCAGCGTATAATCAAAAGAGTAACAAGGAACACAATGCACGTTGTAACACAATCATGGTCTTTAATCATAACTCATGATTTTTGGCATATATATATAATGTTCATTCATTCTAGAATTAGGAAGTATTTAAAACATTTGTTTTACATTTGCAAGGTGGCACTTGTTTTTTTTTTTTTTTTTTTGTTGAAAAAAGTGCTTCCTTTTCCTTACTGTTTATTTGCAGCAGAAAACATTCAGTAAGTGGAAAAGACGAGATCAAAAAGGCACTGAATTCCAGCTCCGCTTCGACGGAACGCAGTTCGCACGAAGCCAGGTTACACAGGTAAGTATTTCACTGCAAAACCAGTGAGAGCACAACGAAGTGGTCTTCGCGTGGATTCGTGAAGAACATCGGCGACGCGCACTTGTGGAGAGGCGCCCGTTCACATTCGGAATTATTATAACAGCATAAATATTATAAGCGCCTGGACTCGACGAGTCGAACGCGGGGACGCGCTCAGCACATCGGCACCCAAAGCATGGGACGATTATTTAATATTCATTTCTGGGTTTTTTTTGTCCCCCCCAAAATACAATGTGCTTCCTTCGCCCAATCCTGGCGAAATATATATAGTGCATAATGCGAAGTGCTCGCGTGAAGCACACACCGCAGTATTGCAAACGCGTTCCAGTCCTTGGCTTTGGCGTACGACTCAGTACATGTGACACTTTTCCGAAGATATCTACCGGACCTTGAAAGGCAATGCAAGAGAGAGAAATCGGCGCGTTCAAGTTAAAAAAAAAAAAAAAAAAAAAAAGTTTAATTCTGGAGGGAAGCGTTGACAGCACATCATGTGCGCGCTTTCTGTCCCGCTGAGAGACGGGAGCGCAGTCCGAAAGCGCGGTGGACGGGCGCGTGTTGGCACGGCTCGAAAAGGCACGGCGAGTTGTTGTTTTTTTTTTTTTTTTTTTCAGTTCTGGGCACGAAAGGGACATGGATACATCGCGAGGCTTAAAAAAACGAAAGAAACAACGACTAAATCCACAGCCTACCTTTGCTGTACTGATATGTTTTTACGCAGCTAAGATCACACATATTCTTATAAGACAACCGCATATCCACACTGTTAATAGGTGTGAGGGAAATGAGCTTATCACTTTGTACAAAAGGCACATACATGTTTAATTCAGCTGCCTGGCTCCGTTAGACACAGGGTTGGTTGGAGGGTCTGTCGGATGTGCGGTGGAAAATCCAGCAGACGCCATGGAAAAGTTCGCCCAAGTCCTGCGGAACGGCTTTTACGCGCAGCTGCCCATGGCTTTGACGAAGGAGCCGTCGGGGAGCTGCCTGAAGATGCCCCGCAGGGTCTCCAGTTCCCGGGTGAGATGCTCGACCCTCTTGCGCAATCTCTCGTTGTCCGCCGCCAGCTCGATCACCTTCTGCTGCGTCTCGGCGTTGCGCATTTTCGCCTTGTCCCTGCTCTTCCTCACCGCCACGTTGTTGCGCTCCCTCCGCAGGCGGTACTCCGCGCTGTTCTTGTCGATCTGCTTCTTGGTCTTCCCTCGCTCGCCCCCCATCATCTTCATGGACCGCCCGGGCAGGCTGTTCTGCTGGTGGTGCGGGCTGGGCACCGGAGTCGGGGGAGGGGTTGGGTGGCCCGGCTGGAGGTGCATGGTGGTCTGCGCGCAGTGCGCCACCTGGTACTGAAGGTGCGGCAGATGCTGCGCGTGGTGATGCTGATGAGCGTGGTGCTGGTACGTGGGGGGCATGGAGGGCGGACTCGCGTCCCCTTCTTCTCGGGGCTCCTGCTTGATGGCCACCGGCTTGAGTCTGGTGGCCGCGACGCTGTCGTACATGGGCTCCAGCTTCGACGAGTCCAAGAAGCCCGACATGCAGCCGTACACCTGCTGCTGGTGGTGCGTCACGGGCGCGCCGCCCGCCGCGTGCGCCAGCTCGTACTCGTCGCTCGCCAGCTTGACTTTCTCGGGCTTCGAGCTGTTGTGGAACAAGTCTGCGAGGAACTCGTCGTTGAAGGCTGCGGGGTCGATGTACGCGCTGATATCGATCGAGTTCTCGTTCTCGCAGATCTCGCTCAGGTCTCCGGGGGCCGCGGGCTCCTTGTAAGAGAAGGCACTTTGCGCGTTCGGTGCGAGGCTCGTCATCGGGGGTCGAAACGCGACCTCGTAGATGTTGGGCTGCTCCATCGAGTACCTAAAAGCCGCCAGACATGGTGAAGAGCTCCGGGAATCCAGCTTGGCCGCGGTGCTGGAGAAAGCCGCGCTGGCTGGGCGAGCTGGGGCGAGCGAGTCTCGCGCTGCCGCAGCAGGAGCAGCGGCAGGTGTGTGAGCTGCAGTCAAGAGTGTGAACTGCCGCCGCAGCAGGACGCCTGAACCACCGCGACAGTGGACTCTGAGGGAGGGGGTGGGGAAAAGGGGGTGTGTGGATTGTCAGAGAGGGTCCGAGGTCGTCTTCATCGGACAGCTTCTGCGAACCGCCGTACTGCACTACTCGGGGACTCGTGTGAACTCACCTATTTATGCGCACTAGTGGGTTGGAGTCGCCGCCTCCCGGGTCCTAGCGCCGACCGCATTTGGAAGCTGTCCTGCACCGCCAACAGCAATTATTTGCAGAAATATCTAAAGACGAGACACACACGAGACGTATGTGCAAGTAACAATTATTAAAGCTAAAAGTCATATAATTAACAAATGATCGACTTTAACACTCTGTGTCGTGGTTTTTTAATGTATTTTTTTAGGTGTACTTAAAGTTTGTTCCAAGGCCACTTAAAATGTTTTACCTATTTAGACATTAGGACTTTTTTTTTTTTTTTTACTGTATCTGTTATACAGTAGAAGGTGCGATTCAAACAACGGTCCTTAGTTTGGAAGGCGACAGCGGTAACAACTTCGCTCTGCGCTCCCCTTCTTCACTTGAGAAAAAAGTTGGCTTAACAGCAACTCATCCCCTAAGTACTTTGTTTAAAGTCTCCTCGCCAATTTCATCTCTACACATAATATTTAAATAAACGATGATCTTGTTAATGTAGGTAAACCTTCATACTCGTTACGGCACACGTACGTACGTCATTTAAGATGCAAAGCATTTGAAGTCACGTAGAATTTCAGAATTTGAAACGAATAACTGTTAACAGATAAAAAGACAAAAGATGTTAATAGCCTAAATGTTGGCCAGTTTTGTGAACTTTTTGGTACTCCGATGAGTATTTACGATAAGCCCTCATGGTGCCTTAAAAATGGAAAACGTTGCTTTCAGTGGTAAAGTCAAAGTGTCAACGTGAAATGAGAAAAGGGAAATATACATAATTTGTGTGTGTATATATTATATATATATATATATATATATATACATACATAGACTTTGTAGAGTTATATTACTAAGACTTTGTGATAAATAGATCAATGATCACTGGTGCTTTTCCAAAGCATGAAACTCGTGCCTGATAATACAAGCTCAGTCACGGAACTCCGCGGAAGGGCTCTCCAACATCCATACTTTTAATAGCCATAATGAATAATATTCGGAAACGCGCGCGCGCACGCATCCAAACGCGACATTTGTTCACCCATCCCCAGTTATTGTTCTTACGCACATGTCATAAGCAATGCCTCGCATCGCTCTATATGGACTGCGGGGACGATTCCATGCTTTTGTCACATCCATGCATGATTTCGACGGTTTGGGGAGCGCGACCGTCTCAATCTGGCAGCGCTTTGTGCCGAAAGAGGGAGCGCGGGCGCGCGGGCGCGATGTGCGCGCGACGAGATAGCGCTGCCCCGTTATCGCAAGAAACGAGACGTTTCATTCATCATGGCAGCAGGAAACTCCCGTCTGCGGGTCACTTGTGCAGAAAATGCAGTGGCCATTAATAAAGAGCTCGGGCATATTTTTGCACTCAGATTTGTACATGTTGTTGGCCTGACTAATCCAAAGTGGGAAAAGACGAGAAGCAGATCCAGCAACTGAACCAATCGCTGGGCGAACTCGACTGCAGCCCCTCTCTCTCCAGAGCCAGATATAAGTACTGTAATATTGTTCTGCACTTTGACACACATAATATGCTGCTTGGCTGCTATTACAATAAGCAGAACATTGCAATTGCATTCCATGTCAGACACACAGCGTTATACGTAATATTATATTTTATACGATGCACTTAAGCACGGATAAATGAATGAAAAGTATTTTAGGCTTGTTTTTTTTTTTTTTTTTAAAAAAAAAAGAAGAAAAAAATCTGACTAAGACGCATTTAAAATATGTTTACTCAAAAGTACCATGTCAGAGGCGTTTCTGCGCTACTTGGACGCGACGTAATGCAGCGTCGCGCGCCCAAACCCGTTACATGGTATAAACCTACAGAAACCCTGGTGCGGAGAAAAAAAAAGTTTAAAAAACAATCCCCAGATCATATGCACTGTATGCGAGTAGAAATTTCTGTGCAGCGGTGTGCAGATTTAATCTAACGGCTGCGCACACATCGTAACAAATGAGCTCCGACGCGGACCTGACAGCAGCGTGTCGTGGGCGTCGAATTCGGAACGTGCGACGGGCGACCGTTGGCGACTAACTGGCAGGCGCGCGCCGGCGCTGCTCGCGGCCCGAGAACTCTCTGCGCGCTCCCGCGTCGGGCCAACGGCGTCAGGAACGAGTTCTAACGGAATCACACGGTTCCAGGCAAAGGTCTGAGTCCAGCTGCTGCAAACCAGTTCTGTTCACGAGGCATTTGATTTGGTGAACAAATTAGGCCAGGAGAGCAGCCGACGTGACTGTCTTCTTCTGCTGCACTTCGACTTCCCCGAGATGCAGAGCACGCGTGAGTTACTTTGCTTTAACTCTTCTCTCTACTCTACTGCAGATATTGTGATGTACTGCCATTATTTTGGAGTCCCAGCACTGTAGTGTACAATACTCTTTATAATACCCTTCTCTCTTTAATTTAATTTTGGAGAGCGCTAGACTAATAATAATAGGGATAGGGACTAGACTAATAATAGCAATAAATTACCTTTTACTATGATCATGTTAAAATGTTAGGTTCCCTGTTAAAACATTAATATTCCATTGCCACAGAAGCCCCTGAAAGTTACAACCAAAGCACCATTACTCTATTATCAGGCAAAATAATATATCCCTGCACTCACTAGTATCATTAACAGTTTGTCCAAGTCAGGGTCCAGGTGGTCTGGAGCCTATCCCGTAAGCGCAAGGCACCAGGCCGCTCAGGGTGGACAATGGATGGAATGCCAGTCCATGCAGGTCACAGGAAACATGGGAAATGCCCAGATATCAGCCTTGATTTCACTAGTGTGTCTGTATATATATAAAATATACTTGCAACTTGTTATATATATAATTTTTTTTCATGATGACAAGTGCATAGCTAGTAACACCCAGTGCTTGTCCTTTGAGTTAAGTTACAAGTGGAAATACATTATACTTGGCATTCCACCTATTGTGTATGAAATGTTAGTATATTTTGTGGAATATACCGACGTCACACTTACCTAACTTAAGTAATGTGTTATAAACTCATTAGAAAATGTTTTACGTGGATGTAGGCCTTACAGTAAGGTATCGTCACACAAATTAATGTGCTAACCATTATGTTACATAAATACAGTAAGCTCTCTTTCTCGCACTCCTGCAGATTCTATTTTATTATATATGAGAGTAAAACAGGCTCACGCTTTCGTCGGAACTCAAAATGTTTCGTAACTATGGAATGGGAGCGAGATCCACCCCCTCATCCATGAGCACGCCCTCAGCTTCGGATCCGCTTTTCAATTGGTCGGAGTGGCTGTCAATCATGCCGCAGATTGCGCCGCCTTGCGGGATACGTGTCTTCCATTGGCTCACCTCCTGTATTTCCCTACACGGTTAGGTGGGTACCCTATTGTCATGCGCAGTTCCCGTTCCCAACAAAAAACCTAAGTTTTATTTTTATTTCTGTTGTACTGAAAAAGGATGTAATTAAACCTGCTGTCATCGTTGACCGATTAAGGCTTCAACCGTTTAAGGTAACCTGTTTTTGACTTCATATTGTTGTAAACCGAAGAGTAGGTGGATTGGCGTATCAACTCAGCTGGGACGCGGATTCGCGTGAGGGATTTCCGGGAGTGTTGTGTGGATATCGTTAAAACACGTCGATTAACAGCGGTGTTTGTCGCTTACACTTACTGTAACAGATTGAGCCAGACAGCTACTAACGGCGAGCTCGGTATCCTGCATAAGGCGCATACCCCCCAAAAAACAATGTGTGTGGGAGGGAACGAGCGTGTGATTACGGCACAGTCAGCTGTTCTTAAACGTTGTGGAATACAATGGATGTACTGAAAGTACCATCTCTGTTAATGGGCGGCGAATTACATGTTTTCACTTATACACTTGATCAGCGTAGTTGCCTGGGACCTCTCTTGGGGAGACATTTCCGTGGACGCGGTTGTTGACTCGTGGAAGCGTAAGGAATTCCCCTTCCTCGTGCCGGAGGGGCAGTCGTGACGTAACAACCCGGCAACGCGGCCTCGCTCTGCAGCCTGCTTCCGGCGCGGGACTCCGCCTCGCGCCGCGGCCGGACAGTTCGTAACCGTAACGCAGCCAGATTACCGGTGTTTTAGGTGTGTTAAACTTCAAAAAAGTTTTTTACCAGCTTTTTGGCGCAGCTCTTCTTTTTTTTTTTTCTTTCTTCCTTCCAACATGTCCTGGCTGTGCTTCCAGTGGGACTTGCCTGGTTTAACTGTTTTTTAGGACATGGAACTGCCTCAGCAGAACGAACCTTCTAGATCCACCACTGACTTGTTCTTTTGGTCAATTCCTTTAGGTTTCTACATTCAGCAGTCACTTTTCTCCATGCCAGTGTCCTATGAACACTTTATAGTATCAGCACACACCAAGGTGACTTGCACTGGTAGATACACTACTTACAGGTCGTTCATCCAATGAAACACGCGGTGTGTCACACACACTATGTGTGAAAGGCATGTCTTGGGACTGTGGGAGGAAACCAGAGCACCCGGCGTAACCCCGACAGACATGGGAAGAACATGCAAACCCCACAGAGAGTGAGCGGGGATTGAACCCACGTCCTTTCGGACCACCCAGGCGCTGCGAGGCGGCAGTGTGACTCGCTGTACGGGCGGTGAGCCAAGAGCTTTGTCCGAAAACTCAGCTCCCGCTTCTCCGGCACAGGTGGTACAGTTTTCCACCTGCAGCATCCAGGATCTCTGACCCTTGCGTGACCCCAGGACACGTGAACTTCTCCAGTAGGGCACTTGTTCTCCATCACCCACTCTTTTCTGGGGGAGTAATAATGTTTGGACCCTGTGCGTTTTTCTCACTGTGTTTAGATCTTTTTTTTCTTCAAGCCTCATCGTCATCATTATTGTAGATGATGAAGAGTCACAAGATTTTGGCTGTTTGACAGAATTTACTCAGCTGCCTGACAGCGGAGATGTGCAGGAGAAGTTAGATCTCTCATGGGCAGGTGGGGAACCGCTTGTCCTCTGTGATGACTGTTGATAGCATAGTGGTTAGAGCTGCTGTTTTTTGGATCCAGAGGTCACAGTTTTGAATCCCACTTCCAGCTGTAGTACCCCTGACTAAGGCACTTACCATGAGTTGCTCCAGTAAAATTACCCAGCTTTATAAATGGGTAAATAGTTATAGGTAGATTAACACTGTAAGTAGTTTTGGAGAAAAGTGTCAGATAAATTGAAATTTCTCTCCTCCAAAAGGCATAAAATTTGCTTAAAAAGCCATCAACTTGCAATTAATTGCAAATTTTACACCTTACAGAGGAGAGAAATTTCAATTTACATTTGCTTTTAAGTCCAAATTCTTGTGAAAAGAAGCCTTTATTATATGAGGAAAGCCTGAACTTCAGCTTTTTTCCAGCTCGGTCACTTTAGCTCAATGAGAAGTACAGAAGGGAGACTCTTTGAACCCATGGTCCCTGCTGTAGAGGTAAAAATAAGGGAAAAATGTAGCTGCGGGCAGCAAATCCTCAGATATGAACTTGAGGAACCACATGAGGTGTTTTGGTGTGACGTGCTTGTGTGGTAAAACCTTTATTCCTCTAGTGTGTTGCAAAAGACGTTTGTCTGCTTCTCTAATTTCACATCGTTTAAGATTTCCAGATACCTTTAGGTGGGATATTTGGGGAAGTTTTGACATTTTTAATTGGCTTATGGTTGATTTACAGAGACAGTATTTATATTTGTATCACTGTTCATAGTAAAAATACCGCGCTCATGTCTGCAATCGTGTTGAGCTGGTATTCCATAGATTCCAGGATCGCTGCTGTCAAAACAGTTTACATTTATATATTCAGATGATACTTTTCTCTAAAGAAGGATGTAACTGTAAATACCTTTCTTTTTGCACTTGTAAAAATATTTAAAAATGATGAAAATTGGTATTTATTAAACTGTTTTCCTTCAAAGCAGCTTAAACTGTTAATCTACCTACAGTTATTTACCCATTTATACAACTGGCTAATTTAGGGTAAGTACCTTGCTTAAGGGTAATACAGCTGGAGGTGGGATTCGAACCGGTGACCCTACCAGCTGCCCCTGCATCTAAATGACATAATGTTGCATGTAAAAAAAGTAGTTCGGCTCCACAGGTTTGACTTGAAACAGTTTGGCACGTTTTACATCAACAGCTGTAACAGTTTAGTGTTTGTTACTTTGTAAACAATCCCTGTATATAAGCAGTCCTCAAGTTATAAAGGTCCAAGTTATGTACAACCCGTAGTTGCGAACCACACCCCGTAATGCCCATTATATTAAAAACTATAAATAATAAAGAAAATGGAAAAAGGTGAAAAGCCAGTGAACATTGGAAAAGTGTTTGGCTACAGTCAGTCAACAATCAGGACAATTTTAAAGGCCGAAGTGAAAATAATGGCGCATGTAAAAGGTTCTGTCCCGATGTCTCTCTCTATTATAAATACTACAGTTAGTTTTATTATTACTGTATTAAGTTAGATGTTTTAGTGTATCTAAAGTGTTTCTTTAATGTTTTTTTATGCACAGAAAGGTATGCAGTGTACTATATATTTACGGTTTACAATGGGGTTATGTGCTGCGAAACCCATCGGAAGTTGAAAATTTTCTAAGTCGAAAATGCTTTTAATACACATAGTACACACCTCTGCGTGACAGACTTGGAGATGCGGATCGCTGCTGCTGCCCAGCATCGCGAGAGAGTATCGCTTCGAATATCACTTGCCCGAGAAAAAAATCAAAATTCGAAGTACAGTTTCTACTGAATGTCTGTCGCCAGCTCACCATGGTAACTTGGGGACCACCTGTACCAAGATAAACATTTGACTGACGTTCGATATGAACCATACCTAACTGTTCTGACTTAAAGACAGGCTTAAGAATGGAACTCTCATTATCCGGGGACTGCCTGTAATGGAATGTATCAGAAAATCAGAGCAATGATTGTAATTGTGTATGTTTTCTGTGCTTTGGGGATATTATGGTCACGTGTTAAAGGTCTCCAACATACAGAGTGCAAATTCCCGTGTGTAACCCTTGACACTTGGACTCCTTTGTGTGTGGGCACAGTGTTTTTTTTTTCCTCTTTTCTCCTTCTCCTATATAAAGTTTCTATGTTTTCTATATAAACTTTCTGTTGCAAGAGATGGTGCCATCATGTGGCCAGCTGGGGTAAAAAAAAAAAAAAAAAAAAAAAAAAAAACTGGTGAGCAGTCCCTTTTACCTCAACTTTCTAAATGCTGGCCAACAGAATGAGGGGGGAAAAAAAAAACAATGGAAGGGGACAGGAAAATAATACAAGTCCTTACAAAGATAAGTACAGTTCCATCAGCTTTTGTTGTACCCCCCCCACCCTTTTAGAAAATTCCACTGAAATTCTGTTGTTGGTGTTTTAAAGGCTTAAATTAAACGTGTGGATGTAGCTGCTGCCAAAGGTACTTTGCCAAATATTAGGACTAGAAGTGTAAGTGCTTATGTGACGAATGTCTCTTTTTGGTTTTCTGTTGCAGCACATATTTGCAGGAATGTGCGCTTTCATCGGTCAAACCTTAATATTCTGAAAAGCTTAAAAGGTTTTTACAAATAAAGTACGTGTCCAAACTGATTCTCTGAACAGAATCAGATTTGTAAAGAGGGCTAAGTCTCGAGGCCTCCTGACAGCTGAGCTACAGGAGCTTTTTAGGTGAGGTTCTTGCTGCTGAAGGAGGTTCCAACCGTGAATAAATCGGAGGGATCTCCGTAATTTTTTCATCCTTGACTTTGAACGTTTCAACAGTGCTTTCAATAAAGATGTGACGGTGTAATTTTTTGTGTAATCTTTGCATTATTTCGAGGTAGACGAAGATCAGATCAGATCACATTAGAAGCCATTCATGAAGAAATCCAGGTATTTCCGGAAGGCTCCCACACTTGTCTTACTGTATAAACATTTTAAAATTGAATTTAGGAGCATATGAGCAACTGTGCTGTGATTCTGAGGGGACAAACGACTGAAGGGCTTCATATCTGTCTTCCAGGCTGGCCTGCTCTGTGACGTCTGGAGTCTGGACCTAGTTTTTCGGTCCCTTTCAGGGAAGTATTGGCAGAACCGGAGCCCAAAGTGGAAAGCACCCGGTTGTCACGATGGACCGTAGCGGTGTCAGCGTCATCCAGACACAGGGGAATGGCAGCACAGGCCTGCAGCAAGTGCCCCAGGTGGTCCCCTCAGGCGCCAGGGGAGGTGGTAAGGCAACGCCCCCCAGCAAGGCGAAGAGGTCCGCAGCTGACAAGGAGAGCGAGGAGTACCGGCAGCGGCGCGAGCGCAACAACCTGGCTGTAAAGAAGAGCCGCATGCGCAGCAAACAGAAGGCGCTGGACACCCAGCAGCGGGTCAACGAGCTTAAAGAGGAGAACGAGAGGCTGGAGGCCAAGATCCGGCTGCTCAGCAAGGAGCTCAGTGTGCTGAAGGACCTGTTTCTGGAGCACGCGCACAACATGGCCGACAGCGTGCAGCCGTTGAGCGCCGAGGGCCCGGGGCCCCGCAGCCAGAGCGGCAACCACAACGGCGGCGGAAGCAGCCAGTGAGCGCGTGGGGGAGCAGCGTGGGATGTGCCGAGGGTCTTCCGGGAGCTCGAGGAGTCTGGTTTTCTGAGGCTTTGTGTTGCGCCATATAAACACCTTCTTTAGTTAATGTGACCAACCTTCTGCTTGTTCTGCCGCATCGGTTTGCGTTTTTTATATTTTGTCACAGTGTTAATGTGTCTAAAGCAGTCTTTGAAACGGTGAATAGCGGTCACTTTCATTTTATGCAGCGGCGACCCCGTCAGTGGCGTCAAACTAGGATTGCACATTTTGCCTATACTTTATACTTTGGTTATCCACATACGCTGACAGTGTGATTGTTCCAGGCTTTTTGAAAGGTTTTCCATGGTATGCTACTAAAGGGCTTGCCTTTGGGTCTTCTTTTCAATTTGACATTTTCACAGGAGCTCATCTCAACATTTGTGATGCTCAACAAATTTCCCAGCTAAACATTAGCTTGAAAACCACCCCAGTGGTAAAACAGAGCCCTCATGTAGTGCTGATGGAGTGGAGAACGTGGCTTTACCATTAATTTACCAGGTGTTCCTCAAAGCACGGGGTGGGTGCTGAACTGGTTTTCAGGTTCTCCTGGTCCCTGAAGGCAGCAGGTGCCAAGCAGGGGAGTAGTCGGTCATCAGGTCTCCAAGGTGTCCATATCGTCCTTGTTTCTAATTTCATTTGTCAGTTGCAGTTCTTTGCAGGGAAAAAAATGTTCTTTTGAAAGAAAATTGACATTAATAGGGTAAGAATCACATTTTGTTGTTTTACATTAGTACAGGTTTTAAAAAAAAAAAAAAAAAAAAAACTGGATTCCAAAGCATGTTGAACATTTTTTTCTATTACTCGGTTATTAAACAACCTTCTTTATAAATGCTGTCCAAATATTGTCTTTGCACTGCTCAAAGGAGGAATGAATGTAAATTATAATGTTATGTGGATGGTTGAAACTAAATTCTAATGTGGATGTAATAACTTGTGTAAAGGAAAAACTAAAGTAGGTGTTTCCAGTTGGAGATTTCATTCTATTTTGCTAAACTACGAATGTTGCAGGACAGCGTCGTGATTCTTGTTTTTATATATGAAAAGGTATGATGCATTTTAAAGTAAAATCAAATAAACTTCCTGAAAGTTGTACAACCTTGTTTTCAGGGTGTAATTTAGCTCCAGAAAATAGTTTCGGAAGACTTGGAGGTTGTCAAATAACAATGGTGACGTTATTTCTGTGCTGCTCAGGCGCAGGTTCGAATCCAACTCATGTTGTTTGCATTTCCTCTCCCTGGGTTTCCTCCCACAGTCCCCAGATGTGTGTCAGGTAAACTGGTGACTCCAGATTGCCCCCAGTTTGTGTGTGACTACACAGTAGTTGAATGCCACCCCCACAGGTTCCACGCTCCCGTGACCCTCCCAAGGTCAAGCGGTTAACGAAAATGTGTGAGTGTAGCGAGTGTAATTCCTTCAGTCGAAGACAATGGAATGGACTGTTTACTTAAATTAACTAAACGATAAATGGCGATAAATATTAAAAGGGCTCTTTGATTTTTGAACTTTTGCTAACAGTCATGACACAATAAGTCCAAGACAGAGAGTATAGAGATATATATTTTTAGTAACGTTGAAAGGCAAAGCATTATTTACGCAAGTATATTTGGATAATAATAGTTACACAATCTCAGAAGCTGGTTGAGTAGCCAAACGCTGTACTCAAGTAAAAGTGCATGTCCAAAAAAAATTACAACAACAACCTACGTAAAATGTTATTTCGGAGTGTGGGTGAAGTTCACGTTCACTGAGACTGACATCTGTTGCGACAACACACGTGAAGTGTAGGTATGTGTCATCGAAATAACTTTGCTTTATTGACTTTTAGGTTATATAGTAACCAGCCTTTCTATAAATAAATGTTCACAGAATTCAAAAGTTTCATTTAACATTAAATTACATGAAAGGTAAACTCTTTACAGTTTAGTTCCACAACCCAGTGTTCACTTTCATATGTAAACGCATTAGAAATTTATAACTAAATTTCAATAAGATTATTGATTTTTAAATTATTGATGTCTAATGTGTATACTTTTTATTTCTCTTTTCAAGTATTTAAATTACAGCAAATTATAAGCATTAATGGAAAAAATGTTAGTGCAGGCACCTATAGTAATAAAGCAGGAGGCACACATGGAATAACTGATTTCAGAACTAAAGATCTATAATACAATTAAATTTTCAGAAATTAAAAAACATTTTACGTTTATTCATTTCGCAGATACTTTTCTCCAAAGTGACGAACATTTCATAGAAAATACAATGTGTTCATTACATTGGCAGAAAGAGAGACTCAGATGCAGATGTGTGATTCTTAGTTCAGTTTGTTTCTTTTCACCATTTAAACCAATGTTCATCACAGGAGTAGCTGCATAAAGCTTCATCCGAATACCGACGATTCCAGATCACCATACTAGCAGTTTTTTTTTTTTTCTTGGAGATGCATATAAACATATGTTACAGGAGTAGCTGTGCAAAGGTGTGTCTGGGCATGATCTTAAAGTTATTGTGCATGAACATTTACACCTTACATGAACTGAAGAGATGATGGGAGAAGTGAGTCTGGAAGAGGTGAGTTTTAAGATCCTTTTTAAATGTGGACAGAGATTCAGCAGTTCTGAGCGAGAGGGGGAGACGTTCCACCACAATGGAGCGAGAACCGAGAACCATCGTCTTTACCTTTCGTTCACGGGACCACCAAGCGGGCAGATGTAGAAGAGCATAGCAGTCTGGTTGGCGTGCAGGGATTGATCAAGTCTTGTAGCCATCTGGGAATAGTTGTATTGATGCTTTTGTAGGCCATAACCAGGGTCTTAAATTTGCTCCAAGAAGCTACAGGAAGCCAACATATTCAAAATTTTTAAAGTATTAAAATAAAATTTTTACACATTCTTTCACCGACTTAGTTCCTCGCAAGCGAATGAACTAGGTTGTCAATTCAGGCAGGATGAAGCTCAACTCTGCCTCTGATTGGTCAACATGGAATTCTGTTCCAAACCGTGAATGGTTTCCTATTGCTAGAAAAGTTGGCCAGTGAAATCAACAAAGGAGATCAGCAAAATCATTAAAGTCAGGGAAGTAAAATCATTTCTTTATTTTTTTAAACTTGCTCCATATGTTCAGAGCAGGGTCTCAGACTACAGGTAGCGTATCGAGTAAGGATGGAGTAAAGTAAGCTAACTGCATAAATGACCCATTCCTGCTCTGTAAATTAAGCAGCTTATTTAAGCAGTGAACAAACAATGGCAGTAGTGCAGGGTGGGGAGGGATAGTAAAGGCGAGCCTTTGCTCCGGCAAACATTGGTTAATGACGTTCACTTTTCAAGCCTTCAGCTTCGCTCATTTAACGCATCATGACCTGCCAAAAACCGATTTTACTCTAACTTTGACTTGGTTTTACACGTGAAACAGCATGATTTACACAGACTGTTTTAAGGAAGCCCACTTTGTGTCCTCTGGTGACTGAGAGGAGGATGAAAAGACTTGTATGGCCTATGATTTATAAGAAACAATCAAGAATATTTTTAATTAAACTATTTAATTATGCGCAGGGGTGCGGGGGCGCAATGGGTTGGACCACAGTCCTGCTCTCCGGTGGGTCTGGGGTTCGAGTCCCGCTTGGGGTGCCTTGCGACGGACTGGCGTCCCGTCCTGGGTATGTCCCCTCCCCCTCCGGCCTCACGCCTGTGTTGCCGGGTAGGCTCCGGTTCCCCGTGACCCCGTATGGGACGAGCGGTTCTGAAAATGTGTGTATTTAATTATGCATATGAAATTATTCAATTAGATTATGTCATTATTATGAAATTACATTTTACACTATTTTGGAGGCCAACATTAAAAAGAAATCTTCCTATTTCTACAACTTACATGCACAATTGTATCTTTTTACATCTCAGTGGGTTTTTTTTTTTTTTTTTTACCCAATTCAGCCACATTTCTCTATGGTACTTACCGTGTTGCCATAATATGGTACTCACAGATACTCTCAATTACAGACACTTATGTCCGATTCACTGTTATTACAGCACATAATGAGCATCGTGACGATGTCGGTAGGGTGGCACAGCGAGTAGTGCTGCTGTCTCACAGCACCTGGGGGGTGTGAAAGGACATGGGTTTGATCCCCACTCAGTCTCTGTGGAGTTTGCATGTTCTCTCTTTGTCTGTGTGGGTTTCCTCTGGGTGCTCTGGTTTCCTCCCACAGTTGAAAGCCATGCTGTTCAGGTTCCCCTGTAGTGTGTTTGTGTGACAGAGTGTGTTCCACTGATGTATGGATAAGTGACCCATTGTAAGTAGTGTGTCTAGCAGTGTAAGTTACCATGGTGAATAAGGTGTGTGGGCTGGTAACATTATATAGTATCAATTGTAAGTTGCTTTGGAGAAAAGTGTCTGCTAAATGCAACTGTACAGGTCCGATTTCAGGCTTTTCCAAAGTTCACCAGCCGAAGAAAAACTCAAAGAAAGGGGACCTGCTGCAAATCTGTTCCCAGTCATACAGGCATCCACTGTGCAAACTGTGAAGCCGCGCCCCAGTTCAGCGGTATGGCTCGGCTTTTTATTTACCGTAGGCTTAAACAGGGTTCGAATGTTTTCTCAGCATTACGCACTTAACGCCAAGCCTGTTAGGTCCGGCATGGGGCAAACTGCTCGGCAAACCGTGGGCTCAGGTAACTGTTGTCACGGAGACAGCTGAGGCTTTGCGCGGGCTGTATCGCCGCAACCCATCGGCGGCCGAATCTCAGCGTCGCCGAAACACAGATGTGGTAGCGCGGTCAGGTTAAGCGGTTTAACGTGAACATCTTTGTTCCGGGCATCAGGTGGTGCCGTGGTTAAAGGGGCTGCCTTGCACCTGAAGGGTGCAGGTTTGCATCCAACCTCCCGTTGTAGTACCCCTGAGCAAGGCACTTACTCTGAATCGCTTGCTGCATACATTTGTATAAGTAGCTTACTATTGTGAGTTGCTTTAGGGAAAGGTGTCATCTGAATGGTTAAAAATGTAAAGAAAGTAAAAAAACACGGTATCCCAACCGACCCACATCAGTCTTTCCTTCATGTGTATAATTAGATTTTTTTGCTCCTATAGAGAGAAGAGAGGGAAGACCTGGAGAGTAAATAAAAATCATAAACCAGGTCTTTTTTATTGTCAAAGAGTGACTGTGTGTGTTGTGTGCAGGACGGATGAGAGAAAAACAGCTGCAGAGGAAACACGAAGAACCCAGAGTAACAGAGACAGAGACGGGGAGGGAGGACAGGGCCTCGTAAACACGCACTCCACCGGCGGGCACAAACTGTCCGAAGCGATTAGCAGCGGCGGCGGTGATGTGGGGTGGGGGGGGGGGTGGGGATAGCTGCCTATAAACACGGTAACTGCAGCGTCGTTTCCCAGCACGGCGGAAGGAGAAGGAACACGGTGAACCCTGTTGCCCCACCCCCCTCCAGACCAGGTTTACACAGGAATACCTTATCGCTGCCATTAGGGCATCGGCACATGAAAAGTT
Organism: Scleropages formosus; assembly: GCF_900964775.1. Classification (NCBI taxonomy): domain Eukaryota; kingdom Metazoa; phylum Chordata; class Actinopteri; order Osteoglossiformes; family Osteoglossidae; genus Scleropages; species Scleropages formosus. The sequence goes on from NC_041816.1 coordinate 25,343,716, forward strand.
CAATGATGCCATGATCAAATGTACACTGAGCAAATTTGCGCTTGGTAAATACTAATTTTTTCCATCGCTCTGAGCTGGTCGGGTAACAGTGTTTAAACTGCTGAGGACAATATGAAAAAAAGTGCGTAAGGTGCTGCTGAACGCCCGCTGGCTATAGAGGAGCCGTCTTTAAATAGTCTGCCTGAGTTAGAGAAGAGGAACAAGCAGGAGGGCTGGGCGTTATGGTCAATGATCTAAAGGTAGCGCTCCCCCCCCCCGACCCCCATCCCCACCCCCACCCTCAGTGGCCTCTGCCCCTGTGCAATGTCGACGTGACTCACTGCAGTGCGGACTGTGTGTTCTCGGTGTGACAGCACGAAACGCCTGGTGAGACGCACGCGAGCACCACGCTCCCCATGGACAGCCGACGTGGCTGGGAACACAGGTGTCATTCCGGCAGAACAATTTTATATAGTTATTTACTCATTTTTGCTGACACTTTTCCCTGAAGCAACTAACACGTACAATTATTTACCCATTTCTGCAGCAGGGTAGAGTAGGGTAACTGGAGCAAGGAGGCAGCTGTAACCACCATGCCACCAGCTGCCCCGAATATTTATATTTACATTTAAATTTATACATTTATTTATGTATGGGGACAGCTGCTAGCGCAGTGATTAGAGCTACTGCCATTGGACCCAAAGACTGTAGGTTTGATCCCCACGTCCGGCTGTAGTACGCCGGTGCAAGGTACCTATCCTAAAAATTGATCCGGTAAAATGACTCAGCTGTATAAATGGGTAAATAATTGTACCCTAAACATTGTAAGTCGCTTTTGAGAAAAGCATCAGCTAAATGTGTTCATTTAGCAGACACTTTTCTCCAAAGCAACATACATCTCGGGACCTGAACAGAGTACACACACACACACACATTTTCAGAACCGCTTGTCCCATACAGGGTCATGGGGAACCGGAGCCTACCCAGCAACACAGGGCGTAAGGGCGGAGGGGGACACACCCAGAACAGGACGCCAGTCTGCCGCAAGGCACCCCAAGCAGGACTCGAACCCCAGACCCACCGGAGAGCAGGAGTGCGGCCCAACCCACTGTGCCACTGCGCCCCCCTGAACAGAGTATTTTCAGTGATTTCACAGCAGAATCCTCCAGGACAAACAGTCCAATAGTGTGTGGATATACTGTGTGTGTGTGTGTGTGTGTGTGTGTGTGTGTGTGTGTGTGTGTGTGGGTGGGGATATATATACACACACACACACATTCCTCTGTCCATCACAAACCCATAAATAGAAAAGGATCCATGTAACATATTAACAAGCAGTGGGTCAACACGGCCGATACTGTCATATCACATATTAACATATTAACAAGGGGCAGGGTTTTATTTTATTTATTTATTTTTTACGGATAACATTGTCTTCAGTAACAATACGTCCTAAGGACAGTTTCACTTGGTCGAAAGGCAGTAAAACACCGTGAAGGGCTCCGTTTTGAATCACTCCTCCAGCGAGACCAAGCCCCGTGCTACAAGACTAGTCCCACCTCGATCCCGTGTATCCTCGCTACAGCGATCTCTCCATCTTCCGACACAGTCAGGCGAAAATGTTGTTTTTATCACGTTTCTACTTTTTTCCACCACCAAAGGTATGCTTTGTCATCCGGCACCTACATTTTTTTCCCCTTGGCCCAGAAGAAAGATGTTTGCCTCTGGCTTATCTTTTGTGCTCGTACCTTATCCGTGTCCTCAAACCCTTGCGATAAGTGTGTTTGTAAAGGACCCTTTAACAGGCCGTCATTTCACACAAGGTAGATACGGCACGTTCGGAGATTTTGGCCTCTTCGCAATGTTCTGGAGCACCTGTACGAGTTTGATCCTTGACATTTGCGAGAAGCCGTTGGCTCTGACATCTGGATAAATATGGCAATGAATGTGAAGTAGAAATTTTGCACATCTACGAATTTATCAAATAACCGAAATATGCTGGTTTGCATCAACGTGAGTTTCAAGGATCACCCCATCCTTTGCCAAGGTAATCAAAAATGCCACAGATGCTCATTAGAGAGGAGAGCACATGGTGGGGTTTGTGTCATATACTCACATCAGGAATTATAGAATTCCCACACTCTGGTAACTTTGCACATAAAAGTGTAATTGTCTTTTTTGGGAGTTCCTTGGATTTCCTTCTTTGCAGCTGTGTTGTATTTGAGTAGTTATGAGTTACAGGCAGTCCCCGGGTTATGAACACCCAACTTACGTACAACCCGTAGTTACGAACCACCCCCCGTAAAGTATATTATATTAAAAATTCGAGTTAAATACAATGATTCGTAATAACAAACAGATGATACTTTGCGAAGCGAGTCAAAACATTGCGTGTCTACAGTGGTTCGTTGGCTCGTGGGCACGTGAGCACAAGGTAGGACAAGGATTTGATTCTTTTTAGTCGGTCCATCTTGCTTTTAACAGTGTCTTGTGTGTTATTGTATTTGGCTATAATGTTTTTGTTTTTACCCTTGAAACCATGGCACGAAAGTGTAAATGTGAGTACATTTCTATGAGATGTACGTTGCCTTGGACAAAAGCGTCTGCTAAATTAATAATCGTAAATGTAAAAGGAAAACGATCACGATTGAAACTAAAGTGGAAATAATACAGCGACTGGAAAAAGGTGAAACGCCAACGAACATTGGAAAAGCGTGAGGCTACAGTTGGTGAACAATCAGGACAATTTTAAAGGACAAAGTGAAAATAATGGAGCATGTAAAAGGTTCTGTCCTGATGTCTCTCTCTGTTATAAATACTGTACGTAGTTACATTTATTATTATTATTATTATTATTATTATTATTATTATGTTAAAGATGTTTTAGTGTATCTGGAAGTATTTCTTTAATGTTTTTTATGCATAGAAAGGTACACTATATACTATATACTAAGACAAACATTTGACTAACTGACGTTGGATTGAACCACATAACTGTTCCGATTTACATTCAAATCCGACTTTAAGACAGACTTAGGAACGGAACTTGTTCGTAACCCGGGGACTGCCTGTAACTGGACTAACAGGTCACTTCAAGAAATATCATAAATCATCTGGAAATCATTGTCATAAATGATTTTTTAATGCCATGTATTCACTGCAAAATAACACGCAGTATTATTGATTTGTACTACTGTACATTTTTACAATAGTAATTTAGAAAAGGATTCAAAAGTCAAGCAGTTGCCTGGTAGCGCTGTTAAATTGGCTGAAGTTGGCTTCCCTGAATGGATTCCCTTTATCTGTAAGCGGGGGCAGTGGAGGGAATGTGCCTTCGTGTATCTGGAGCACAAGGCATAAATAAGTTGGCTTGATAAACTATCTAGGTGGCTGTTACATCTTTACATAAAATCACTTTCCTGAAACAGATAAATTATTTTAATTAAATGTGACCCCTGTTTCGTAATGCCATGTGTCACGCCCGCCAACTCGGTAACAAACAACACCGGCAGCTGATCGGGGTCCGGGCACATAAAAGGGCAGCCCGGACCACAGGGAGCTGCGGAACCTTGTTCGGCCTCGTTATTCACTCGCGCTCCTAGTAATTGCTCCTCGCCTCCTCGCCTCCTCGCCCCGCTCCTCGTACTCGACCTCCCGGCTTGCCACAATTCCTTGCCGGTCTTCTGGATTTCTCGGATTCTACCTTCGGACTACGTTCTCACATCGGTTTCTCTTGCCTGTCTCCTCGACCATGTCTTCTGGATTGCCTCTTGAACAATCTTCCTGTGCTCCGCACTTCGGTGCGGCACACCCGCTCCGGGGAAACACCGTGACACCTTGGCATATCTGAAAATCAATGTATCTGTTTTATATTGAGACCAAGATCAATATTGACATTCTTAATAACTCTGTTCTCATTTAGAAATACGTATAGAATGAAAATACTAGCTGAGTGACTGTGTGTGCATGTGTGACTTCCCTGATGGACTATTGACTGACCCTCTGCCTTGATCCCAGTGATTCCAAAATAGGCTCTGAACCACCACAACCATAGCCAGTGCAAAGAGTTAATGAAAATGGATGGTTACGTGGATGAGGAAGTTTCTGTGTAATGCTAAGGTCCTGGAGCTCTAATATTATTCTAGAACTTCTTATGATATACCCTGCTTTTGTAACATCATTTCTAGTTCCACTAAAATATAGTAGGTGTAGTAGTTCTAGAAGTTTGTCTAATGTACAAGAGTTCAGAAACATTGATTTTTACCTAGAAATTCTTTTGAAGCTCAGTGTTTCTGCAACAGTACATTCACGTATACATTTATCTCCGGTGACATGGTTCTATAGCATTACACCTTCTGGAGGTTCCAGTAAGATAGTTCTGAAACATTAACATTACTGTGAAAGTTCCTCTAAAGTACTGTGGTTTGGAAGTGATTAAATTCCACCAGACACTCTGCCATAATTCTACATGAGACACTAAGAGAAGCTCAATAGCTGCTAAACTGCCTTTAGTGTGTGAGGTTTATTCAGGTGTACTCCATGTGTATCCCATTTTGAGACCACACTTAACCATGAACATCGTCCATCTGGATTGATGTGGAATCCACCTGTCTTCATTTGCACGAGTCGTGAATAAATATTACTAACAGTGAGCAAGCATATGATCTCATGGAGACTAAGCAACTGGCTGTCAAACTTGGAAATTAATTGAAGCAAAAATTAGAGACGTAATTAAATGACTGGCATAGACTCAAAGCTCTTGACATCCAGTTATAACAAAATGGATTGAGTCAGGACCGGATCATTACAAAAGGGAAAAGATATGGCACAACCCAGATACTTCTCGGGTTAGGTTGTCCTACCAACCTGAACAACCAGATAAGGGCAGTTGTCAGTGAAATGACTGAGAGCCTAGCTACAGCACTGATTCATAAAGCTCATTGGATGAAACAGGAAGCTTTCTCTAAGGCATTACTTTGATCTGGTCAATTTGGGAGAGCCTTGTGAGAAGGGCCACCATTGCCTCAGACCTGGAATTCATTAGAAGCTATGTGACAGAACCCATGAGCTTCTGAACAAAGAAGGTTTTCAGTCTGAAAGTGAAATGTATAGCTTGGCCAAATCAAACACAGCCTATCACCCCGGTAGCACCATCCCTTCAATTCTGTGGTGGCAGCATCATGCCATGGGGCTGTTTTTCACCATAAGTGACTCTGAAGTTTTTTTTTTGATCATCAAGGCCAAGATAGCGCTAAATGCAGAAGATGCCACTTGAGAGATGTACATGTATGTTGTTGGTGGAATATAAATCAGTCTCTGAAGGTTATCCAATGCCCAGAACTAAATTCCTTTGAGAATCACTGTATGGGGAGTGTTTGTGTCAAAGAATTAAAATATGGCTTAGCCTTAATTTTAGGTAAGAATTAGTTGAATTATAATGCTTTTAGCATGATACATGTGTTGAATTTATGGAATTGTTGGTTAAGGGGAAAAACATCAACAATGCGATTCTTTCTAATGCAATTTCCAGCGGCCTGTGGAAGAAGTTTCTCAGCTGGATAAACATAACGTAAACATAATCTGGAACAATATTTGAAACATGCAAAACAGCGAAATAAAGCACTCTCACTGCTTAAAGTTCTGTAAGTAGTTAAATCGAATTTCAGTCGTTATTTCAAGATCTAACAAATGAGAGGATCTACACATATGAGATGTATAATTTGAAAAAGCTATGAGTTATTTCCTAAGAAGACATTTTTGAAGGATGATGCCAGATATGTTTATGTAAAATTAACCTCACTGGAGAATTTGGCACACAACCTGTGGACAACATCTGGAAAACATGTCCCGTGTTTTCATTCACGTATGTGTTTTACTTAAGAAAGACCCTAATGGTTTTTATAATTTAGCATAAAGTTGGGGGTATTAGTTTCTGCAATCTTTCATTCTTGGGGCCTCGCTCATGAAATATAGTTGAGCTGAACTGTCATTACTAACAGAGTATCCGGACCCCAGAAGCCAAGAACACTGCGTTTCATTAAGCAGTTCAGATAAGGCAACGCACAGAGGTATCCTTTGATAGCCACGATCGCTGAGCCCAGAATGATGCTCCTCTCCAAAAACATGCTCTCATTCTTGCTCTCTGTTCAGTGGGAAGCAATCAATCTGCCAGATTTTCTAGGCAGTTCCGGTCCTCGAGGGCCACACGGCATCCTGGGGTTTCTTTTTAACCTCACTGATGGGTTTCTTGCGACTGAAGAAGCTGCCTAGGCATTTTGTTGCGAGTGTCAGGTGTCATTCGTTCCCTGGTAGGAAGGTATCTCTGAAACCTGAGGGACCGCAGTCCTCGTGAAGGGGGCCTTCATTAGCTGAGTTACTGCGGTAAAAGAGCCAAGGGGCCCCTCATTGTGACAGGAGCGAAGACCTCGGCACTGACAGAATGCAAGGTATCATGGGGCGAAGATGGGGAAGATGGAGACGATGGGGTGGCACGGTAGCACGGTGAGGAGTGCTGCTATCTCACAGTGCCCGGGTGGTGCGAGAGGACGTGGATTTGATCCCCACTCAGTCTGTGTGGAGTTTGCATGTTCTCCCTGTGTCTGTGTGGATTCCCTCCAGGTGCTCTGGTTTCCTCCCACAGTCCAAAGACATGCCGTCCAGGTTCACGCATGGTGTGTGAGCGACGGAGAGAGTGTGTATGTTCCACTGATGTATGGATGAGTGACCCACTGTAAGTAGTGTATCTAGCAGTGTAAGTCACCGTGGTGAATGAGGTGTGTGGGACCTTGTTCATTGGAAGTCGCTTTGGAGAGAAGTGTCTGCTAAATAAGTGTAAATTTCAGCTGTGTTCAGCCAGCCGTTTGCGCTCCCTGTCACACCCCGTGTTATTTGACACATGCCAAGAGACAAAATTCACACAAGTCGAGAGAAAACTAAAGCAAACATCCTCCCTCTGGGCTGCGGAGAAACCGTGCGTTTGAGGAAAAGCCGTGTTTTCTGGGTAGGCCTCAGAGCTTCTCCCCTTGCTCTGCCAACAATGTGAAATTTGTGCCGACGCAGCACGGGCTATCGCGCGCTGGAGATAAATGGACAAATTAGAGGAAGGGAGTCACCGGGCCTAAGCCCTCGTTCTCCCCGCGCGGAATAAATCTGGGCCCGGGATGCGGTGTCACGGCTGGGATCGCTCACGCCGCGAGGCGATGAGGCTCAGGGGCCCCCAGATAAAATGTCTGGGAAAGACCGGGGTCTGTCTGACAGGAACCAGAGGAGAGTGACATCCCACATCTGCTCCGCTGCTCCTTCGTGCTCGCGGCAGGAATGCGAGCGGCGCGGCGCGGACATGGCACTGAACCCCGGCGCGCCGTCTCGCGCGCCCCGGCGCCGCTCCGTTTCAGGACTCACGTGGTGCTGTTGTTTTGTGCAGAAGAGGGGACTGAACTTTGAAAGCTAAGTTTCAGTGACGGGGAGCAAAGAGCTGGGGGGTATTAACTCGTAACAAATGGCCGGATGCATCGAAACACAAGCGCCGAGAAAGCGCGTCCGCGTCGGAGGGCCGTCGCGCATTAATCAGCGGGAGCGCTGCGTGATGCCATTCGAGAAATATTTTGATTCGCGGCGCCCTGGCGTACAAACAATCGCTAATCAATGCGCGAAAGCGGCCTGGAAGCAATTTCTCTCGAACTCGGAGTGCTGGCCGCTGCGATGTAGAGGGATGCCAGTGCGTACGGGACGGGAAACGACGCAAAAGCGCTGCCGAAAGCCCGGCCGTCAGCTGCCTTTGAGTCGGGTTCCAGTTTGCAGAAGGACTGCGGGAAGCCGCTTCCAACGCCGCTTGGCGTTTCCTGTGAAGCGGTGTGTCCCTGCGTCGTGTTCCCCCCCAGTCCCGCGAAGGGGGGGAAATGTCGCATCAGAATCATCGAGTAATTGTGAGCCATGCGATTCTATTTTTATCAGCTATAACTTGGTATTTTAGTTTCACTGAGCCATAGTGTTCATAAAGAATGGCAGATGAACCAAGATATTATTCACTTATTGAAGCAAAACCATTAATATTATTATTATTTCTATGCTAGGTCTCATCCTCATGACTAAGGATCAGAAACCATTTGACCCGACATCCACGTTGTGGGTATATATTACATTTATTTATTCTGGGGTGTGGTGGCGCAGTGGGTTGGACCCCAGTCCTGCTGTCGGGTGGGTCTGGGGTTCGAGTCCTGCTTGGGGTGCCTTGTGATGGACTGGTGTCCTGTCCTGGGTGTGTCCCCTCCCCTTCCGGCCTTATGCCCTGTGTTGCTGGGTAGGCTCCGGTTCCCCGTGACCCTGTATGGGACAAGTGGTTCTCAAAGTGTGTGTGTGTGTGTTTATTTATCAGACACTTTTCTCCAAAGCAGCTTCCAATGAACTCTATGTAGTGTTATCAGCCCACACACCTTATTCACCGCGGTGACTTACACTGCTGGATACACTACTCACACTGGGTCACTCATCCATTCCATACATCAGTGGAACACACACACACTCTCTCTGTCACTCACACACTATGAGGGGACCTGAACAGCATGTCTTTGGAGTGTGGGAGGAAACCAGAGCACCCGGAGGAAACCCACACAGACATGGGGAGAAGATGCAAACTCCACACAGACTGAGCGGGGATCGAACCCACATCCTCTCGCACCACCCAGGTGCTGGGAGACAGCAGCGTTATTATTATTATTATTATTATTATTATTATTATTATAATACTGATTCTACTTCTACTATTCAGATAATAATAGGTGAAATGAAAAAGCAAGGGGTTAAAAAAACCTCCGGTAACAGCTGTTATTTCAGGAATAACATATTGCTGTGTGTATGAGTTTAAGATTCAGAGAACTTAAAACCCCAAATTTGTCACTTTAGGAGACGTCATGATAGGAGGAAAGAATTATATCCTCCAGACATCTGAATACTCTTGCTACGAAATGAACACAGATGGGTGAATTTGAGTATACGCCGTGCCATTAAATGTCATTTAATCAGCTATCAATTTTGAAAATTCTATAAAGGGAGTAAAAAAAATTATAAAATGATTAAAAGAAGGGCTGCATATGAATGTGTTTGAGAGAAAGATCAGGATCGGGATCAGGATCGGGATCAGGATCGGGATGAGGATTATGGACATCTCAGGATGCAATGGGACCAGTAGACAAAGGACGCTGATGTCGCAAATTGAGCCGACGTCTGGCTCTGAGCACGTAGTAGTGCGGCTAAAAGGCTTCGTTCCAGCCGAGTGCCATGTTTGCGGAGCAAATGTGTGAAGGGTGGCTATGCTGTCTCCCAGGTTACTGCCCATGTGCTCTCCTGCAAGCGGATGCTGACATCCACCTTCCGGTCGGTTAGGCTGCGTGAGGAGCGTGTCGTCCGGCCGCACCGTGTTCGTGCCGCCCCGAGGGTGGGTTTTGCCGTAACGGATGGAGCGTTCAGGGCTCCGTGCACAGAAACGCAGTGGATCACCACCACCGTTCTTATGCTCCAGCACTTTTCTGGCACAGACCTTCTTGGGAAGCTGATGAAAAGTCATGACAGTTTTAAAAGTGGCCATATTTATGTGTTCCCCTCCCTTTTACTCTGACCTGCAGGACCTCACCATCTGCACTTCCTCACCCGCTAAAGACCACCAGTAACCAGACTGTGCATGTCCACATGAGAACTTGACCATTCCGAAGACCGCTTACTGCTTCGTAATAATAATAATAATAATAATAATAATAATAATAAAGTAAAGCGTTATCATACCCAGAAAAAGTGAGCAGACAATTGTCCTCGGACCCCTACGGGTCTGCTCTCTTATTTCCAGAATCCCTGCGGTTTTACTTAGGCTCATGGTTCCGTGCCCGTCTATGGTATTTACATTAATTCCGCGTTAAGTGATAGGGAACAACTTGGGAAAATAAGCCGCAATTAGCGGAGAAAAAAATTTAATGGAATAAAGACTGAAACAGAATTTTACTCATAGACTTTTTGCTCAACTGTGTTCCCAAGGGCTCGCAAGAAAACCGAGGAATTATCAGGGGCTAAGAGCATCACAGTAAGAAAACATTATTTCAATCTCCAGTAAGAGTCACGCTCATGCTTTTCGTTGCTCACATTTATTCCTCTGTCCGTTCTAGGAGCCCCCCCCCCCCCCCATGTCCGCTGCGCACGTAGGGACCCATCCTCTGACCTACTGTGGCCCAGCCCTCTCGCCGAATTTTGTTCCTGGCTGCACTCTCTGTGCACGCTCCCGCTGGTACGGCTGCAACCTCACCTCTCTGTAAATATAGTCAGAGATGATGGTGCCATTCCAATTTCATTTTCGAAGAGCTGAAAACTCTTCTGAAATCCCTTCGCTGAAATCAAATGTGGGGGTGGAGCGCTCCTCATGCTAAGAGACTTAATGACCCGGGCACTTGGGAGACTTCTCTCTTTCCAGCGTTTGTGAGATTTACTGTTTATTGCAGAGGCGGGTTCGGGGGTGGGGTTGGGGAGTCGGGTGGGGGTGGGGGTGGGGGGCCGGTCGGCCTCATTCAGATCAATAGACATAACCTTCGGCACTGAGCTGGATAAACCCGGTCTGGGCTGGTGCAAAAGCAAAACATTTCGATACGCGTGAAGCCGGTTCAAATGTAAAACGCTCTGGGACATTGACTAGTCGAAGGTAAAGTCCATGTTTAGAGGTCGAGAAAGCAGTAAAAGTAAAAGAAAACCATCCCGATGGTCCGGATATCTGCAGACAACAGGGATTCGTTCTGATCGATGAAGCTGAGATAAATAAACTGTGTTGTAAATGATAGTACTGACACACGTGATGTGTCATCTGAGATGTAACCCGGTCGATAACTTCTTCTGGAGACGCTTGTCGTAGGATTTCCTGAGTTTTCCTTTAATTTTCAAGTACGTGAAATAAAAGACATTTTTATTTCAGCCTTTTGGTTTTTTTTTTTTTTTTTTTACATCCTACAGCTTTTTAAAATAACACTAAAGGCTCTGCAAATTTCTTAATCAGACACTGCAATGGATCCCAGGACAGCCAGGTGGGCAACCATGCATCATCGTACTACCATCGTTACCCTCAATTTAATAATTGATATAATAACAATTAAAATAACAGTATTTCATATGGATATACAATCTTTCCAAACCAAAAATACTTCACAGTATTCCTTACAAGCAAAGACGACATGACGACATTTCCAAAAACACCAGAGTATTTATTGGGTGGTGCAATAGGTATACGAATCACAGGCGGCATTTTTAAAAAAGCTTTGGGAGGATTTTGACGAGTGGGTGATGACTGGAGCAGAGCGTGTGGAGTCATGCTGACAAACGCAGGGTGAAGGCTACCGGCTCTCGCATGTGGCTGCCAGTGGCCATATCCAGCTGGATGCGATCTGACACTGTCCATGAGGAAATATTGACGCGTGGGCTGCTCTGTTCGGGTCAACCCCCTCTGCTCTTTCCAGCAAAGTCCAAAAACCGCCTTCCTCTGCCAAACTGGGGATGCAGGCGGCCAGAGGTCGGACCTCTTGGGTTCCAGGGACCTACTCATACGATGAGTTTGGGGGGGACAGCGATGTATTCTTGGACTCAGGACCCTTTGCCATACTGAAACTTGTGCCCCGGAAAATGTGCCGATGAGCTTACATTTACATTTATTTATTTAGCAGACATTTTTCTCCAAAGCGACTTCCAGTGAGCACTATGTAGTGTTATCAAGCCACACACCTTATTCACCATGGTGACTTACACTGGTAGATACACTACTTACAATGGGTCACTCATCCATATATCAGTGGAACATACACACTCTCTCCGTCACTCACAGACCGTGGGTGAACCTGGATGGCATGTCTTTGGACTGTGGGAGGAAACCAGAGCACCCGGAGGAAATCCACACAGACACAGGGAGAACATGCAACCTCCACACAGACTGAGCGGGGACTGAACCCACATTCTCTCGCACCACCCAGGCGCTTCCTGCTGATGCTTTTGTCCAACGAGACTCCGGCGAACAACCCAGACGAGCCCCAGCAACCAGGCAAACTGCTCCCTGAACCTGCACCATGTGGGCCATATCTAGTGAATGAGCATTGTCTTGAATGAGAGGTGAGCAGAGATAAATGGGAATATAAAAGGAACATGAACCAGGATACCTGCTTCATTTGGCTCTTTGCTTTATACAGGTGTGACCTCAGATCTGCTGCGTTATCTTCCTTTCACTGACAGCGCAGGTTTTCAATAAGGACCTCAAATACACGCTGGACCCACGAGTGCAGGTCGACTGATAAAGTGCTTTAGTGTTTAACGGCTGTCAGAAAATAATTAAACTGAGCAAACACACTTTTAGCTGCCTGCCATAGAATCGCCGCATCATTTTGTACCGATGCCGAGTTCTAGGATGTATCGATTGCCACAAATGAAAGCGGTGTAGACATTAACCGTTCCAGCTCGTACCCTCAAAGCCATTTGCCAACAATCCTCACGTCTGAATAGGAAGAATTATAGGAGGCTTATGGTTATTTGATCGTAGGTCATTGTGTCTTATCAAATAAGAAACCGTATGATGTCATACAGGCGATCAGAGACCCTTCAAAACCACGTTAAAGCAAGACTCCCATTCTATGCGAACCTATAATTTTAGTAAGTCATGCAAAGAACTTACTGATTTGAAGCTTAAATTTATAGTTTGTGTTGTAAGGGAACAGCTATACCATAAAATTAAGATGAATTTGGTATATTTAATCATTCAGCTGAGGAATGCTGCAGTTTAGAAGTTATAGTTATAAGTCCCTGCGACCCTCACCTGGACAAGCAGGTAATGGAAAATGATGGATGGATGGATGGATGGTAATAGGTTGTCATGTGCTTGTTCATGGATAAATGTAATGACTGAGTAGCTGTATAATAATAATAATAATAATAATAATAATAATAATAATAATAATAATAATATCATGCTCATTGTACACTCATTGGATTCAATCATCCCTTGTCAAGACAGACCTTGAATCCAGCTATGGGCTCTTGTTTGTGCAACACCAGGCAGGTCAGCTGGTTTCTAGGCTCATACTGCATGAACCCAATGAACTGAATCCCCATTTCGTCAGAGAAAATGAGAGACGGGATGTGCTCTTTTCCATGGTCTGGCTCTGTCTAGCAGCCACTAGCTGGAATCCAGTGAAAGGCCAACCAGTTCATGGACCATTTCTGCTTCTTCACATCGTATCAGTGCCTATCGAGTGGCACGTGCAAAGCACTCGGGCTTTAGTGTTTACTCACACACTGTTTGTGAAACCATGGGACCCTCTTGCTTCCACCGGCTCTGCTTGTGCTAAGTAGCAGGTTCAAAGGCTGACTGCTCCTGCATGGTGTGTGGACTTGTGGAATGAATGGGTCCGGCCTTTGGAGAGCGTCAGGTCACCGATTTCTAAACCGAATGATCACAAAGGGTCGTCTCATGTTACCTGAAATTGCACTTGATCACTAAGACACAGATGTAATTTTGTGTTTAATATTTTGAGAAATTACCCTGCTGAATAGTTTTGCAGTTGTTTACAGCAGCTGCAGCTATAGGTTGTCAGTTCAAATCCCAGAAAGGCTCTGCTGTAGTACCACTGACACCCAGTCTGTGTATTGATCTGAACAGCTGTGGCACAGGACAAAATTGATCATCGCCGGCTTTGCTTTTCCAGTTGCGAAAGCGTTACACCTGAAAAGCACCGACGGAGTAGAAAAGAAGTCCAAAATATGTCTTTCAAAAACGCTGCAGTTCCAGAAACACACTTTTCCCTCAATAAGATACATATAGATTTCTCCGTGAAACTATCACTGCTGCTCCAGTGTAATTGCATGATGCAGTGAGTAGACCTTATGTCCCACATCTCCTAGGCTTTGGTTTTGAACCTTGGTTCAAATCTTCCTCTGCCAGCGTTTTGTTTGCATGCTGTTGCATTATTATTATTATTATTATTATTAAAATTGCCAGATTGACACCACAGAAGGACAAACACCCTTCAGGTTTGAGACACCAAGTGTGTATCTCTGTCCTGAAAATGTCTGATACAAGCACCTGGTACAAGTCCTTGTACAAAATAAAATGACCATCATGGAAGTAAAATGACTGAATAATTGAAGAAAGAAAACACAAAAAAAACATGGTTGCGCAGAAAAATAAGTCCTCTTTTTAAAAACGCGTCCATATTTTCCTAAGCCGTGAAGTCTTTCGTTGCTTAGAGCACAAAAGTTCGAAAATGGCAAGGAGCCATGATCTCAAATCCCTATTAAACATAAAACATACTGAATCAGCATTGTGGCAAATGTACTGGCTCTTGGGACAAGAAGACACTCACTCAGGACTGGACTGAACAGCCTTTATTCTGGAACTGTCAGGCTGGGTGAGGTGTCAAGGAGAAGGAGGGGGCAATCTTGGCCTTTCTCTGTCTCTCGCACCAGGGTAAGTCCTTTCTCAAGGTCCAGCAGGGGAGTCATGGTAAATGGGTGTTTTATTATGGTAACCAGGTATGGTCTGTGCTAGGCTGACATGGCTACCAGCATGGTAATCAGGTGTAGGTCCTGCTGTATATGCAGTGATGTTCCAAATGCTCCATTTGATATGTATGCATGTTGTGTGTGCTGCGTACAGTACTGTGCAAAAGTCTTGGGCACTTAGATGTTTCACAGAAATATTTGTTTTAGACAGTTATTTAATGTCTTCTGCATTAGTGGCCCTCGGGGGCACGGTGGCACAGCGGGTTTGACCAGGGCCTGCTTTCCGGTTGGTCTGGGGGTTCAAGTTCCCCTTGGGGGGCCTTGCGATGGACTGGCATCCTGTCCTGGGTGTGTCCTCCAGCCCTATGCCCTGTGCTGCCGGGTTAGGCTCTGGCTACCCACGACCCCGCTTGGGACGAGGGGTTTCAGCCAGTGTGTGTGCATTAGTGTCAATGGGAAAGAGCATATTGTAATAACCCGCGTTACTGTTTTAGGCAGGAAACCTGCTAAATGTGGATAGTTGCATTATGGGGAAAAATGTGAAATGTAAGTGTGCAACCACTTGGGGCACTTCTGGGGAAAATGATGGGGTGATCATGTGTGGGAGTGTGCTGAGAGAGAACTTGGGGGTGCTAAGAAGGCTGGGAAGGCTGGCTTGAGGTACAGAGCCTTGAGGAAACGGGGTCCTTGGACCGAGAGCATTATTTCCCTGTGTGCCGGTGTTCAATAAAACGTTCGAGATGAATGCTGTCTCTACGTCCTTCTTCGCCTCATCCAAATCCATGTCACTGCATGCTGCAATATTTTAGATTTCCAGTCATTTCTTCTGTAGAGAATTACAGTATTATAGTAAGGATTTTGTACGTCATTGAAGAAAGAAAGTAAAATAGTAATAAACCACCTTCCAAATAGAGAACTTGAGGTCCTTGTATGGCACACCACTTAACTGAAGCAGAAATGGCTGTATAGACGCAATAAAACTGGATGAGGGACGACCATACTGAAAATGTGAGGTTTTGTCAGATATGACAGTTTAACTCTCAGATCTTACACCATGGCAAGAGTGAGTATAGCAACAAGACACGAGGCGGTCATCCTTGGGACAAGCGGTTGTTGACGATGGATGGTTACTGAGCTTTGTAGGAAGTTTATTAATTAAGAGAATTATTTTTGGAATCATTCTCACCTCGTAGCTTTTTTTCCCCAAGTGCCTAAAACTTTTGAACATCACTATATGTACATGTGTTGCTGTGCTGTTTTCCTATGTCTCGCAACCATTTTTTCAGTTACTATAGGATCGATGACTAAGCGCCCGAATTTGTCCATTAGATTCTCAGCCATTGGGCCGGTGCCAGAAGCAGAAGAACAATAGAAGAGGGGGTAATGGGTTTGTTTGGTCCAGATTGGGCAATATAAGATTTAGGCGACCCTTGCCACAAAAATATGGAAAGGGCTGTCATATGTGGAGCAGATATCATTGCTCCGAGGGATAGAAGTATCTACTTGAGAGATCAGTCAACGTCGTACTTACCAGAGGCCACCTCATTGGGTAATCAACTAGAGTGTATTGCACATTCCGCTCAGCCGTGAAATTCCCATTGACACTGAAGCGGCACCATTGTTTCAGCTGCAGGAAGAAGTTGTACAACCTCCTCAATGGGAAATTGGACACCCACCAAGAGGTACACATCACCCTCAAGGTGTCTGGCGTGGCACAAATCAACAGGAAGACACCATCATCTCCAGAAGGCTGCGATGTAGAGATACTGTTGTGTACTGACATTTACAGCAGTATAAATGTGTTACTGCTGCTTGACTTGGGTGTTCAGTATTAGTTCAGTCATGTGCTGTTCATATTCTGAGGGTTTAGTGCACATGATACTTGTTTCCTCCCACAAGTACAGCCATTGTTCCAGGAGTTGGGTGTAGGGTTAGCTATTGCTGGCCACAAGTCCCTTTGCTGAGTTTCTTAAGTGTTGCACCACCGGCAGTAACAGGACTTCACAACGACCCAACATACTCTTTGCAGGGGTTGATGGTGTTCATGATCCCGTTTTTCAGTTGCTGACAGTACTGTCTTGAACTTATTCGTTGACTAAGTCCTCCACTCATCAGACCGTCAGCCGGACACACCAGCAGACCCGCTGTCCTTGGCTTTGAATCTCAGAGGGAGCAGCAACTTGTGGGTTCAAATCACAATGTGTCCACGTACTAAACATAAAATGTACTCTTTAGCCTAACAAGATGCTACTTTGAAAATCTTTTTTAGGGCTTTCGAAGTGAGCTGGGATTGACCGAACCAGCTACGTGAATTTATCCAATGTCTTTTTTAACGCCTTAACCTGGAAAGTCTATGAAAAGTGGCTGAGCCAAGTTCAAAGTGTTTCGTACGGTCATGTCTTTCAAGATTTTATACAAAAGCATGAGCCAAACTGTCTTCTTATGGAGATGAAGATGAAAATTTGTTGATCTTCACATTTCGGCAATTTAATCCCATTCACAGTGACAATGCTGTCAAGTTTTGCCAAGGCCTCGGACCCTTCCTAGACCAGGAGAACCGCATTTAAACCTCCTGCGAACTCAGGATGGGTTCAAGCCCTTTGGACCACCAAGAGCTGACCTGTCTCTCGCTGACTATGTTTGGTCAGACTTCTGTACCTCTATTTCTTTCTCTGCACTGCTTCTCCCAGACCATCAAGACCCATCAGTTGCTCAGTGGATGGGATGGGCGCTTGAATGTCAAACATCTCCCGGGTGGAGACACGGACAGACCCCTGGTGATCACAGGTACGCTGGTTAGTGCTGCAGAGTAATGTTCGCCCAAATCCTCAACCGGCCAGAGGCCAGGCAATCTCTGTGAGAGCAGCTGGCTCCAGCCCAGATAAAGCAGTGTCTAGCAGTGTATTTTTGACAACGGCGCGATAAACAGAGGAAACACAAACAGTGGCCTGCTGAGGTATGTCTGACTTGGAAGCCAGGCCACCCAACGGGGTCACATGTGCAGACGCTGAAGAGACGGGACGGCGAGAGGGACGGCGATGAGCGAGACGGAGAGGGTGAGCCGGTGCGGCCAGACGAGCGCTGGGCCCCCTCGGAACTGGTGGAGAGTTCAGACGGCAGGGCCGCGTGAGGCCGCAACGCGGGCCGCACGCTTCCCGATTGCTCAAGGCCTTCAAATTGCACTGCCCCCGGGCCACCTCAGAGACGGCGATGGACACGGAGCTCTGTCGCAATGCCCCGGCTTGGACCGTACTCCTCAATCGTGCGCTCAGATGGGGGTGTGCTGCGGAGCGTGTGCTTCTGGACATCAGCTCCATCATGCGCACACTTACAGACGCGCGCGCCCACGCACGTGCCCACACATATGCACAGACACGCGCAAATGCATGTGCCAGCACATGCCTTACCTAAACCGTGCCAAGACGTGCACACGCACACACGTGCACGAAAGATACGCACAGGCTCTGCGATATGCACGGCCGGACCCCTCCCACCTCACACGCACTCATGCGTACGTACGGGAAGCAATGCGCTCAACACGGTTCACGCCGTCACTCTGCGGTTCTGCTGTTCGGCACCGGCTCTCGCCAGCAGAAGATTAATCCTGGTGGAACCAAGAGCGAAGCCCATATGGTGAGACACTCTTGTACACATTCAATGACAGAGGTTCCAGGTCGGGGTGTTTTTTTTTTAAATTTTTTTTTTTTTTTTTTGCTTTCATCATTCGACGACGGCGTGGATACTTGACCATGTGGGGAAGGACGAAACAGAACAGGGCCGAATGACCGACGGTGAACACATGTAATAATGGGACAGCTGGTAGTGTAGTGGTTGGTGCTACTGCCTTCTGACCCTCAGGTTGCAGGTTTGAATGTCACCTCCAGCTCTAGTTTCCCTAAGCGAGGTACTTACCCTCAGTTGCTCCAGTAAAAATTACCCCGCTGTATAAATGAGTAAACACCTGCAAGTAGATTAACATCATAAGTTACTTTGGAGAAAAGTGTCCGATAAATACATAACGTTAAATCCTCCTTTCTGCTCCGTCGAAGCGTAGCGCTCATAAACTGTGGCATCTGTTAAGTCAACCCATCGAATGAATGAAAATTAGGCGTCTGTCAAGTGTGCAGAAGTGCAAAAGAGGTTTTGAAACAGCACCCCCCTCCCCAGCCCCAGTCCCTAGAGAAAAGCCGTACTTTTGATATTTGTAAAATAGCCTGAAATGTGAGACCATTCGAAAGGACGGCAGACGTTAAAGCTCTTGTTTCCTCCGATAATTGATAACGTCTTCCCCTGTGCAATTGGGAAAGCTGGTTTACATTGAGAAACTGTCTCGCTTGGTACCTTGCTCAATCTCTCTTTGTGGTTCCCTTCTCGAGCAGCGTGCACTGGGGAGGGACTCTGCAAGAAGATGCAAGTCATTATGGCGCTTATCTGCTCTTCTCGGGGACCAAAAGACCACACAGGGGTTCCTCCGAGACTTCATATTTGTTATATCTGTCTTCACCTCTGGCTCTCTTTTGTCACTTGCCTCCAGGAAGCGTGGGCAACACTAAACACATCATTTCGTGGTGTGCAACAGAGCGCATCGTTGCAGTTATGCAGTCATAAACATTTCATAAGAAGCCAAATTCGGGCGGCACGGTGAGTTGCGCTGCTGTCTCACATCACCTGGATGTTCTGTGGGTGCTCTGGTTTCCTCCCACAGTCCAAAGACATGCAGTTCAGGTTCACCCGTGGCATGTGAGTGACAGAGACAGTGTGTTCCACTGAGGTATTAATGAGTGACCCAGTGTAAGTAGTGTATCTAGCAGTGAAAGTCTTTGGGTGCTCTGGTTTCCTCTCACAGTCCAAACACATGCTGTTCAAGTTCCCCCACGGTGTGTGAGTGACGAGAGAGCGTGTTCCACTGGTGTATGGATGAGTGACTCAGTGTAAGTAGTGTATCTAGCAGTCACCGCGGTGAATAAGATGTGTGGGCTGGTAACACTACATGAAGTTCATTGGAAGTTGCTTTGGAGAAAAGTGTCTGCTGAATAAATATAAATGAATTTCAAACCATGTACAATAACAGCTTGGAGCATTTCTCACTGATGTTATATCACATGATCAGTCTGCTTTCAAAGTATGGTTTTCCTATCGAATTGGTGTACGAGCGAAGGACAGGCTAGTTACCGATCTGCTCTGGAGACCCCATGCAGGCCTGGAAATATCGAATTCACAGGTTGCAAATGTTGCTGCATCCGTCTGTACCTGCCACGAAACTAGGCACCTGAAGTCCTGCCGCTGGGTTTTCTGGAAAAAGGTTCACCGACGCTCCGGGACATATGCTTGGCTGAGGCTTGTTCCCCAAAATCTAAGACAAAACGGGGAAAAAACAGGTGCGACACAGAAAGAAGGGAAAATGGCTGGAGAATAAAGGGAAAAGTGGATTCGGTGCCAGGAAATCATAGTTACTAAATGTTGGAAGAATTAAATGCTGGATGAAATGGAAAGGGTGATTAGTGCATGGGGAGGGCTGGTCTCAGAGCAGATGGGAGTCTGAGGAGGGCTTGGACCACACCTGAGGAGGCTGCCGGGGAGAGAGACAGCTGTGCGTTTGTGTGGCCACCCCAGGGCTCCTTGGCCTTACTTCTCAAGGGCAAAGCCTAGTAGATGTTCCACATTCTGCTTATAGATTCACCTCTGGAATCACCTGGGGGAGGGGGCTGGCCTGATGTGACAGAACTGAAAATGACACTTAAGGTGTTTTGAATTTTTCCACAATTGTAACGTACAATGATCAATGTTTTAATTGTGCCACCGTTTATGAAACACAACTTACGTGAAATTATCAAATATTTTCACTTTGTCATTATTTTGGTCCACTTACATTTATTCATCGGACACTTTTCTCCAAAGCGACTTCCACTGAACTCTATGCAGTGTCATCAGCCCACACACCTTATTCGGCATGGTGACTTACACTGCTAGATACACTACTTACACTGGGTCACTCATCCATACATCAGTGGAACACACTCTCTCTGTCACTCAGTCACAATGGGTGAACCTGAACAGCATGTCTTTGGACTGTGGGCGGAAACCAGAGCACCCGAAGACTTACACTGCTAGATACACTACTTACACTGGGTCACTCATCCATGCATCAGTGGAACACACACACACTCTCTCAGTCACTCACATACTATGGGTGACCCTGAACGGCAAGTCTTTGGACTGTGGGAGGAAACCAGAGCACCCAGGGGAACCCACACAGGCATGGGGAGAACATGCAAACCCCACACACACTGAGTGCGGATCAAACCCATGTTCTCTCTCACACCACCCAGACGCTGTGAGGGAGCAGCACTACCCGTTGTGCCACCGTGCTGCTGTGCCCTTGTCGCTGTTGGTGCCACTTGTGGGACAGCTGGTGCTCTAGTAGTTAGAGCTGTTGCTTTTTGACCCAAAGGCGGGAGGTTCGATTCCTCTTTAGCAACAGTACCCTTGTGAAAGCTAATTACCCTACATTGTTCCAATGAAGTTACCCGGCTCTATAAATAGGTAAATAACTGTAAGTATCTGAACACTGTCAGCTGCTCTGAGAAAAGCATCAGATAGACGAATAAATATGATTTGGATCTATACTGTTTGTCGTAACAGGACAGTTTGAACACTGATATCTACCCACCCACCTACCAGCCAAATAACACAAATCCTCTTGCGAACCGCAGTCTGAGTTCGTACTCTGCTAGATGTGAGTTGCACTAGAGTCTTGTCAGTAAAAGTCTGCAATTACATTTACATTTATTTACATTTACATGACAATTACTACGTTAAACAAGTATATGTCATAAATACTTTATACCATTGCTTAATATTTTTATGACACGCTTTCATTTTCACTAACTGCTTGTCCTGATGAGGGCCACAGTGGTTCAGAGCCCATCCCAGAATCACCGGGGGGTGGGGGGGGTACCCCCTGGATAGGATGCCAGTCCATTGCAAGGCAGCCCAACACACACACTGAAGACAATTCAGTATCATCAGTTCACTTGAACTGCATGCCATTGAACTGTGGGTGGAAACCAGAGCACCCCAGAGGAAGCCCCCAGGCACAGGGAGAACACACCAAGGTGCCATGAGTTACCAATCTAACCTTCTACACCACTGTGCCACACTTTATTAGACACAACATACATTAAATAACCAAATATTTTTAATTTATTCATTATTTTGGTGCACTTACCTGTCCTGGCACCGGTTCTGTGAACATGAGTACGTCTGCCTAAATATATATTATTTTTATTTTATTTATTTTTAGTTGAATTCAGGGGGCGCAGTGGCGCGGTGGTGCGGACCGTGGTCCTGCTCTCCGGTGGGTCTGGGGTTCTAGTCCTGCTTGGGGTGCCTTGCGATGGACTGGTGTCCCGTCCTGGGTGTGTCCCCTCCCTCTCTGGCCTTACGCCCTGAGTTGCTGCTCCGGGCTCCCGCGACCCCGTATGGGCCGAGTGG
Source organism: Scleropages formosus (assembly GCF_900964775.1). Lineage (NCBI taxonomy): Eukaryota > Metazoa > Chordata > Actinopteri > Osteoglossiformes > Osteoglossidae > Scleropages > Scleropages formosus. Next base: position 25,365,697 of record NC_041816.1, read on the forward strand.
CACAGAAAGTGTGTGTGTGTGTGTAGTTGAATTCATTTTTACTGCATGGAGGAATCAATGTACCATGGTACATCAGGCTTCATAACAGTGAATTGTAGAGTAAGAGCTGACAACACGTATACAGGCCTCAGAAATAATGCCTTATCCAGACTACAAGGTCTGTGGGTTTTCTTTGTACTCTACAAAATAAAATCCTGATTTAAAGTCCTCATCTGGATATTAATTCACATCCCCTCAGCGTGACTAATACAAACATTCCCAAACATTTGCAGTAAACTGTCCCACTGGCAGCCGACAGTATTTTCCATTCAAAGACTAAATAATCGATTAAGTTCTACGACAGAACGAAAACCTGCAGACCCTTCCAGGACATGCCTGACCACCGCAGGTCTAAATAAAAGTCTTGGCAAAGAAACTTACCAATAAATGATAATAATCCAGACAAATAAGTTTTATAAAAGAGATTTGGTGCATTGCGAGTGCCTAACGGGGGGTGTGTATATTGTCTAATGACAGAATTGCCTTAATAAACACTTTCTTTATGGCTGAGCCTCCCGATGGGGCGCTGATGTCCGAGGCAGGTAGGAAACCTTCTGTCTGGTCACACCTCTGCATGGAGACCACCTCTCAGGAGTGGGGGCTTATGGTCTGGGCTCTAACCCTCCAGCCCAACCATCCCGTGGAACTGAAACCCTCACACTTCCTCTGCCGTCCTCGCTGGGGTCACCTGGGACTGCAGGACA